>NW_027507764.1:469397159-469997159 GCF_037356315.1 Lithobates pipiens
AAGTCCTTTTTGCTTCCTCTGTAGATAAGATAAAAATCTCAGATCCTCAAAGAATCCTCTTCCTCTGTGTGTTGCTGTCTCTGCTAGATCTGCCCTTGTATCCTATTTTCCTCTCTCTCTCTTTTTTGTTTTGGGAAATCAAACCACACCAGTCCCCTCATCCAAACCTTATTGGTTTATGTACAACAATTGCTCAGAGAGCTGCAGTGCTGCTGGGACTGTCTGTGAGTGAAGCTTGGAGCTTCAGTAAATTGTATTATGTAAATTAAGGCATGGCTGGGGCTCAGTATACAGCTGTGTGTAAAATAAAGCCTAGCCCAAGCCTTGTGTCAACATGCTATGGGCTCCCAAATGATAGCCTAAGGTTGCATTTACTAAATTCATCTCTACAAAACAAAACCGGTTCATAGGAGACAATCCAGGCGGTTATTTCATCCAATCATCAGGGTAGCATGCAGAAGGTTCAGAGAATCTGCCCCAAAATGACCACAAAATAAATGTAGCTCCGACCTACACAGCATTGTTCCCATTACTCTGATAGGTGCCATGGGTTCTCCCAGGTCAGGTGTAAATCTATGGTGATGGTGATAGCTGATGATACACGAAAACAATTGATCTGAGCTGTGTGATGTGTTGGCAGGTTATAAATACATTAGAGCGATAACATTTTCAAGAAGGAATGATGTGAGAATGTATGACAGATGTGATAGTGAAATATAACACTGGCCTTGGCTGAATCTAGATGGTTTTTCTTGTTATTCGCCTTTTTTTGTGGCCTTGAAAGTTCAAGAGGCCTGTGCTCTGTAATGGAAATTATGGAAGGCTATCTATCTATCTATCTATCTATCTATCTATCTATCTATCTATCTATCTATCTATCTATCTATATTTCTTTCTATCTATATATCTGTCTATTATATATCAATCTATCTACCTATCTATCTATCTATATTTCTATCTATCTATCTATATATCTGTCTATTATCTATCTATCTACTTATCTATCTATCTCTCTCATTATCTCTCTCTCTATCTATCTGTCTATTATCTATCTATCTATATATATATATATGTGTCTATCTATCTATCTATCTATCTATCTATCTATCTATCTATTATCTATCTATCTATCTATCTATCTATCTATCTATCTATCTATCTATCTATCTATCTATCTATCTATCTATCTATATCTATCTATATATGTCTATCTATCTATCTATCTATCTATCTATCTATCTATCTATCTATCTATTATCTATCTATCTATCTATCTATCTATCTATCTATCTATCTATTATCTATCTATCTATCTATCTATCTATCTATCTATCTATCTATCTATTATCTATCTATCTATCTATCTATCTATCTATCTATCTATCTATCTATCTATCTATCTATCTATCTATCTATATTTCTATCTATCTATCTATCTATCTATCTATCTATCTATCTATCTATATATCTGTCTATTATCTATCTATCTATCTGTCTATTATCTATCTATCGCTCTCTCTATCTGTTATCTATCTATCTATTTATACCTATCTATCTATTGTCACTCTCTCTGTTTAGGAAATGTAACCATGTACGCCTGTTCCCCCACTAGCAAATTCTGGGTATTGTTTTACCAAAATTAGCCAGATCATAACAGAGGGGCTTATTTACTAAAACTGGAGCGTGCAAAATATAGTGCAGTTCTGCTTAGAAATCGATCAACTTCCAGGCTGGGTTCACACTGGTGCGATGCGGCAAACCCTGCAAATCCCGTGCGGGTTCCCGTATCGCACCTGAATCACAGACAGTTCACACTGACATCTGCAAACCGCTGCGGGTGTCAATGTAAAGTTAATGACACCCCCAAATCGGTTCGCAGATCGCAGTACGAACTGTGAAATGGTACAGGAAGTGGATCGCATGGGTGTTCTGGAGTGTCATTAACTTTACATTGGCACCCGCAGTGGTTTGCAGATGTCAGTGTGAACAGTCTGTGATTCAGGTGCGATGCGGCAGGGTTTCCCACATCGCACCAGTGTGTACCCAGCTTAAAACATGGAAGTTGATTGATTTCTATGCAGAACTGCACCAGATTCCAGTGCGGACTAAAAAAGGGTCCTGTTCCTGTACCATTTTGGTCTGAATGCAATGCAAATTCAGCCATACAAACTGTATAGCAGAATTTGCATCGCACAGACATCACATGTGATCTGCACAGCAATGCAGTGCAAATCAAATGCAATTCCCACCAGTATGAACCCAGCTTAATTGAACAAGCTGGAGTTAGAAGCTAATTGGCTGCTATGCACCAGATTCTGAGTGCTCCAGTTTTAGTAAATTAACGCCATAGTATTCATAGTCAAGAAAAATATGTAGATTTTCATTGGTTGCTTTCTTCTAAAAAATGTCATCTAATTGGCACATACTAAAGCAGACCATACACTGTAATATCTCAATTGTTCAGCCCCATGGCCTGAATGAGGGACATCCACTGATCCCTCCCCCACAACCACAATAAACAGTGGGGATAGAGCAGGGGTGTCCAAACTTTTTTCAAAGAGGGCCAAATTTGATGAAGTGAACATGTGCGAGGGCCGATCATTTTGCCTGACATTCTTTGAACCATTAAAATTCGGTCTAAGTGTGTTCGTTCGAGCACTAATACACTGCCCAACAAGAATTCTCTTGCCTTTGTGGCTGTGTGTGGTGAAGAGATGAACTCAGGTGTTTTATTTGGATATACCGTATAGCACGCCCCTTCACTTTAAGAGGGAAGTTTCAGGAAAAAAACCCTTAAAATATGAAATAAAGAACTTTGAAGCAAAATAAGGGTCAGTGCCCATCTGCAGACCCCCAATTGCCAGGAATGCAGCGCCCACCATTGCCAGGAATACACTCACCATTGCCGGGATTGCACTCACCATTGCCAGGAATGCACCCACCATTGCTAGGAATGCACCCATCATTGCTAGGAATGCACCCACCATTGCCAGGAATTCAGCCACCATTGCTAGGAATTCACTCACCATTGCCAGGAATGCAGCCACCATTGCTAGGAATTAGCTCACCATTGCCAGGAATGCAGCCACCATTGCTAGGAATTAGCTCACCATTGCCAGGAATGCAGCCCCGCAATTGCCTGGAATGCACTCACCATTACCATCAGCGCATCCTTGGAGGGGACATGGAGGGGGCAGGACAAGCACCAAATACCTCCTAAAGGAGAATCTCCTGTTTACACAGTGGCCTCTTTATGAGAAAGTCCCGCCTCCTTTGATGGACAGAACAGTCGTCCAATGGCAGCGGCAGAGATGGGACTTCCTATTACAGAGGCTGCCTGTGTGCACGGCACTCGTCCCTCCTCCTCCCTCCGAGGCAGCTAGCCCATATATCATTTGTGGCCCCGACACTGGGAGATCGTCATGTTTAAATAACCAGGCGGGCCGTTCAAAACCAAACCGCGGGCTGGACTTTGGACATGCCTGGGATAGAGGAACTTTAAAGTGGAACTTTACCCATAACAACTTCATAAAAATAATGTTCTTTGGAAAGAAATATATGTTCCACGGTAATTTTGCTACCAAAATCAGTGTGTGCTGTAAATTGTCTCCAGCATTGCTCCTGTTTCTTCTTCCTGGAGGCTGCCATTTTGCTAAAGCCATCAGGGTTTACTTCCTCTTTAACCACTTTAGCATTGGAAGGATTTACCCACTTCCTGACCAGGCCATTTTTTGCGATATGGCACTGCGTAGCTTTAACTGACAATTGCGCGGCCATGCAACGCTGTTCACAAACAAAATTTATGTCCCCTTTTCCCAAAAATAGAGCTTTCTTTTGGTGGTATTTGATCACCTCTGAGGTCTTTATTTTTTGCGCTATAAACAAAAAAAGAGCGTTAATTTTGAAAAAAAATCACACTATTTTTTGCTAAAATAAATATCCCCATAAAAATAAAATGTAAAAAACAAATTTCTTCATCAGTTTAAATAGCTACTGATTACTGTATAAATGTCACTGGCAGGGAAGGGGTTAACACTAGGGGTCGATCAAGGGGTTAAGATTTTCCTATGCAGGTGTTTCTAACTGTGGCTGGAGGGGACTGACTGGAGGAGGAGAGAGATCGCTGTTCCTAATCACTAAGAACAGGCAATCTCTCTCTACTCCTCTGACAGAATGAAGATCTGTTTGTTTACATTGACAGATCCCCATTCTGGCTCTGTGTGGAGTGATCGTGGGTCGCCGGCGGACATTGCCCCCTATAGCTCATACAGCGGCCGACGTATACCTGCGGCGGTTGGCACAGCAATGCCAACCTGCCGCAGTATAACGCTGTTGCATACCTGCTTCAACTACAGTATGGGTGACCAGCCTGCGGCCCACCAGCTGTTGCCGAACAACAGGACCCATGAGGCACTGCAAGGAAAGTCCCATGAGGCATTGCAAGGCTGACAGTTGCAAGCATGACTCTCAAAGTCAGAGGCATGATGGGACTTGTAGTTCTTCAACAGCAGGAGGTTGGACACTCATGAACTACAGCATGATACAGTGATGTATAAGGGGGTGCCACTGTCAGTGGTGTTATCCCTGATTCCCAAACATCTAGTTTGTCAGTCAGTGGCTGGCTATGGCTGCCCCTGGCCAGTGAGTTTGCCAGCACTTACTATACACACCAGTCATAGTGGTTGGGAAAGCTGTAGTGTCTGCCCCAACTTGCACACCACAGAAAAAGGATGTGCAAGCGCTGCTAAAACCATATTACCTGCATTCCCTGGAATGGAAAGGGGCATACATGATTTTCTAGAAATATAAAGTGAAATGGCCTAGTATAATTTATAAATACAGGAAAGAGACTGTAGATATAACTCAAAGAGAAAGATACATATAAATGTTGATTTCAAGCTCTAAAGTGAATGAATGGGCAAAAAAAATTAGAACATCTTTACAGTATATATATATATATATATATATATATATATATACACACACATTTCTCCATGTCTTGTCTTGTTGATCCTGCCAAAAATCCAGTAAGTTTGTATCTTATTGCAAATCATACTGCACAAAAATTCCTATCACTGTTATCAGCGCTGCCCAGTTCACTATTGTGGATGACATAACCCCCCATTTCCTGATGTTATGAGAGGAGGAGAGGGGAAAGTGTTCTCTATCTTTAGCATGATTTATGTCTTTTGTTGACAACACTATTCCATAGCGAGTGAGTGTTGTCACACAAAGCCTGAAAAAGAAAACTAGTGCAGCCTCTAAATTTAAAGCAGAACTAATGGCAACAATACAAAAAAAAAAGTATGAGCAGGCAGGCTATTTTTCTCAGAAGAGACATTCAATGTCTCTTCTGCAATAAAATAAAACTACTTGGCCGCTTGCAGTCTTCTGTGGCCACAAAATGGTCCCTATGTGCAGGAGGAACTGAATCCTGCACATGCTTATCAAGACAGCCGAAGATCAGCACCCAGAGGGAATCTGGGAGAAGGTGCAGGCATGAGCGAGGGACCCCTCTTGGACTTCAGATCACTTGTGAAGAAAAGGTGAGTATGGTGCCTTTGTTCTCCTTTAAGGACTGGTAAACTGCAATACATGTATTTAATTTATTTTTTTGGTTTAATTCTACTTCTTTTAAATGTCTGCAACCATTATTGAGCAATTGACCATGGAAAATCAGCAGTCATGGCACCTTCTGTTAAAATCTATTAGCAGCAAAAGGGTACACGGTTCCAACTTCATTCTGTGCTTGGACACTGCAAATAATTCATACAAAATATAAACATAATAATTGAATAAGGCATGGCATTGAATGAGTTTAACATTGCACAGAAAAACAGTCCGCACAGTCACAGACTCAGGAGAAAACATTTTTTAAATGTTTTTGAATTTTTTTAAATGCCTATTCTTGGTGACATATTCTTTTTATTACTTACATTTATTTAAATTAATATAAACAACTCTTTTATTCATTATCATTAACACGTTTAATAAAATGCATTACAGGACTACAGCACTAGCATGTAACATTTTATCTTGCATTAGTATGAATGCTCAATAAAGTGTTCCAGGCAGTGAAAGGGTCAACAGATGATTCAAAGATTGGCTGCTCCTTCCTCTCTGCTCCCATAGGAGGCTTCTAGTATTTACTGATGTTCTTTAGCTTATCCACCTCCATAGAGAATAGAAACCAGTGAGGGGTGTGTAAAGTCACTGGCCTGCCCATTCTACACTTAGGTAAGAAAGAACACAGTGTAAAGACAAGACCAAACTCACTTTGTAATGTACTGCCCGATCTTTAAAAGTAATATTTCTTTTAGGATCGTGTGTCCATAAAAAGGCAAATTAACATCCTTATATGGACTCAGTATTTGTGCAACTAAATGGCAATGTGATCAGATTACTGTAAATGCCTTTATCATCATGTACCGATGGTTAAAAAAATATATTTCTATTTATAGTGTTTGATTGTAGGTGGGGGAAGCTTTATTTCCTCATTTCATTTTGAGCAGCGTTGCTCAACCAAGGTTCCGTGGAACCATAAGGTTCTTCTAGAGCAGCCTTTCTGACCCTTTTCAAGGAAGATACCTTAAAACGACTTTCAAGTCTTGGGAACTCCTGCTAATTGAGTCCACAGCTCATGGTACCTTCATGCAAACAGTAAGTTGAGACATAATAATACAAAAAGAATTAGAAACATACTTGTATTTTACACCTTGGGCTGTATATGGGAAAATGTATTTTAGTAATAAAATTTTTTAATAAAATACATAATTAAAAAAATTGTCAGAAAGGATAGGAAGACAATGAAAATTGTGATGTTCCTTCACATTGAAATGCCCCATTACACGGATGGGCATTGAAGTGGTCCCTTACATTAGTTGACAGTAAAATGTTTTCTTACACTGGTGGTCAGTGGAGAAGGACCCTTTCCCTGTTGGTCAGTGGGAGAAGAACATCATAACATTGGCGGTGAGTGGGAGAAGGACCTGATTACTTTGGTAGTCAGTAGAAGAAAGAGGAAGAATGAAATGAAGAAATGCCCCCCATTACCGATAGCTAAAAAGTACAGAATTACTGATTGCTTAAGGAACTCCCAGCAACCTCTAGAGCAGGGATATGCAATTAGCGGACCTCCAGCTGTAGCAGAACTACAAGTCCCATGAGGCATAGCAAGACTCTGACAGCCACAAGCATGACACCCAGAGGCAAAGGCATGATGGGACTTGAAGTTTTGCAACAGCTGCAGGTCCGCTAATTGCATATCCCTGCTCTAGAGGAACCATTACTCTTCCTCAGGACTCTGGTTAAGAAAGGTACTATACATGTTGCTATGGATTCCTGGGAGAGAGAGCAGTTTGAGACTGATATCTTGCTTATGCTGACTACCAAAGTATTTTCTGTGTCTCTGTTCTGCCCATTATTTAATTCAGTCTTTATTTCTTTATTTAAAATCCCCTATAACCAGCTTTTTTTCTCAGGCCGCGTACACACGGGCGGACTGTTCGCCCAACTTTGTCCGCTGAACAGTGTTTGGGCGGACAGTCCGCTCGTGTGTGGGCTTTCAGCGGACAGTTTCAGCGGACAGTTGGACGGACAAGGTTTTTCGGAATTTCCGAAAAACTGTCCGCTGAAACCTTGTTTCAGCGAACAGCCCGCTCGTGTGTAGGCTTGTTCGTCAAACAAAGTTGCGCGCATGCTCAGAAAGGATTTTCACGCCGAAAGCTATAATGCAGTGTATAGGACGTCGTATTTTTCGTCCCGTCGTACGTGCTGTTCACGTCATCGCGCACGGTTTCAGCAAACTGTTCGTTCGTCGTGTGTGGGCATGTCCGTCCATGCTAATTTTGAGCGGACTGTTTGCTGAAACTGTTGGACGGACAAAGTTGGGCGAACAGTCCGCGCGTGTGTAGCTATGGCACCATAAGTATTTTAATTGGAGGCTCAGATTACAAATTTTCTGTAAACCATATGTTTATTTACAAAATGAGGCAGACAACATTGTATTGCACTGCAGCTCACTGGTTAAAAAAAGGCAATGTGGTAATCAAAAAAAAAAAAGAAGAAAAAAAAAAAGCTCTCCACGACGCATGTAAAAAATAAACTCCAGCACACATCACCATCACATGCTAACACATGTGTGCTAATGTGTTTGTTGTGGTGTGCTCATACCCTGAGTACTGCTGTGCAGAGAAATTCTACAGGCTGATATTAGGATAGATTCAAGGACTATAGTGATGTTGTCCCTGTACTAAAGATAATTAAAAAACAAAACAAAAACATACCTGAATAGAAAGCAAAACAATACTTTCCTAGCCTGTGGCATTCAGCATTTAACACTTTCAGGAATGTTGGATGCTGGCACCCCCCCCCCCCCCCATCCCCCAATGTGGTTTCCTTCACCAGCCCTTAGGTCACTGCAGGACACATTAATGATATAGGGGCTGGCAGTAGGAATGGTATACAGATTGCGTCGAGGGACCAGTGACCAGACATCCAATACACTGGGAAGTGTGCCTAATGCTGAAGAGCACCGTATAACTCAATGCGTTACGTGCCATTTAACGCAGTACATTTCTGTGCATTACTGCACGATTAACGCAGTATAGTTCAGTGCGTTACTGCAAGTTTATTGCCATACAGTTTAGTGCGTTACTGCAAGTTTAAAGCTGAATATTGCAGTGCCTCACGTGCCATTAAACGCAGTACATTTCTGTGCATTACTGTACGCATAACGCAGTATATTTCAGTGCATTATTGCAAGTTTATAGCTGTATATATCAGTGCCTTTTCTTCCATTTAAGGCAGTGCAATTCAGTGCGCTACTACAAGTTTATGCCGTATATTTCAGTGCAATATCTTCTGTTTAACACACTACAGTTCAGTGCATTACTGCAAGTTTAATGCTGTATATTTCAGTGCATTATCTTCCATTTAATGCAGTACACTTCAGTGTGTTACTGCAAGTTTAACGTTGTATGTATGATTTACTGTAGTATAATATAGTCTGTGTAGTACTGAGTACTCAAGGTAAAGTGTACCAAACACCACTTTCCATTGATTAACGTGCATCCATGTACACATTTCCACATCTATATTACATTGTGTTAATAAGCACCCCCCATCATGTCTGGGAGGACAACAAGGAGAGGCAGACATTCCCATGGCAATGTGAGGGGGTCAGTAGCGTATGTGTCTACAGGCAAAGGTGGATGTCGTCAGTCCTCAGGCAGGGCATGAGTTCCTCTGTTTAGTGATGTTGCCCATGCTATCCAGCCAGAGCATGCAGAGGAGGTGGTGGACTGGCTTACTAACCCATCCTCATCCTCTGTCACCCAAGCAGAGACTGGTGCAAAGTCCACTGCAGCTGCCAGAGTGGCTAAAGCTGCCTCCTTGTCCACAGCTATTCCTGCCATAGCCCCAGCATCAGCCATGGGGGAGTCAGCTGGGTTATTTAAACACAGCATCAGTCACTTGCTCCTTGACGATGCACAGCCATTACTTGATTCAGACGTTGATTCTGAGGTTGAAGAAGGCAGGAACATGAGCCTACAGAGAGGGGAGAACACTGGTACACAAATTGGCAATAATGCTCCTCCAGCCTCAGTGTATTACCAAGTTGTCTCCGGTGGTAATGAGGATGGAGGAGATGATGATGAGGTCATTAATGCGATTTGGGTGCCAGACAGAATTCCATCACATTGTGGAGCTGTTATCTCCATGCCCACTTCCCACAGCTCAGCTGTCTGGGACTTTTTTAGCACATGTGCAGCTAATGGAACTGTTGCAATTTGCAAACTTTGTATCAAGTACATCAAGTGTGGCAAAAACACCAGCCATTCTCATGCTTGATAATTTAACCTCCCATCACTCATTGGCAAGAGCACCTGAAAACCACACAAAAAGGCTGCAAATCTGTTACTCCACCTTGCTCACCTCAGTCTGCCCCCACTTTACCTCATGACCTCTCAGCAGCATCCACTGACAGGGATTATGTATAGTGCTGGGTGTCCCAAGTCCTTGGAGCACATCTGCCAGCAGCACATCCCCAGCTGTAGACTATGGCCGGCAAATTTCTCTGCCCCATCTGCTATAGAGGAAAAAAAATACAGTTATTCCCACCCCTACAATTTCTACCTTTGCGTTTGGTGAATTCTGCCCCTTCTCTGAATTTGCAGAATGTGCTGTACCACAATGGCAGGTTCCCAGTCGCTATTTATTTTCACGTAAGACCATTCCAGCTCTGTAACATCATGTGGAAGGCACTGTTGTGGCATCATTGGGCAAGGCAGTCAGTCTATGTTTTTGCTGATACGTGTTCCAGCAAGCATGATCAGTGATGACATATTTTGTTCATAGCACACTGGGTAACTTTGCTTGCAACTCGGAAGGATGCAGGACAGGGCTCAGTACTGCAACTTGTTGTGCCCCCAGGTCACCATACAGCTAGTGGTGGTGATGCCCGATTTGTCAGCTCTACCCCTCCTCCTCTTCCTCCGTCTCCATGCCCTCCTTTGCTGAATTGTCCTGTGAATCACAAGTACCCCCTAAGTGTGCAAGGGCCTATTCAATGAGTCAAGCTAACAGGAGCCATGCAGTGCTTCAGCTGGTGTGTCTATGGGACAGGAAGCAGAGATTCATGCAGCTCTGCAGGGACAGACCCAGAGGTGGTTCACGCCATGCCAGCTGGAGCCAGGAATGGTGGTATGTGACAATGGCACGAACCTCCTGTCCGCCCTTAGACAGGGAAAGTTGACACGTGTCATGCTGAGTGTATTATAGCTGCAACACTGTGCCAGTTCCCACCCAGTTTTGGGTCCCAGTGACCCATCTATAACCATTTTCAGATACAGGCGCAAGCCCCTTTAACTCTTTCTAAACTGCCTGAGTTTTTGGACATGTTCAGGGAAGATCAAAGGATAATATTTTTCAGTGTCCTCCCTTTAGTAGCATAGACAGACCACACCTGCTGAAACATAGGTAGTTGGGCAAGGGATCTGCAGTAAGATAAGTTGCCAAGCACTATCAGAACTGGCATGTAGGAGAGTAATAGAAGGCAACTTCTCCAGATGACCCAGCTATTTTGGGGAGTCCCTCCCTGATTGTTATCAGACTACTCCAGTTCTAATGGGGTGGCCCCTTGTCTTCAAATCTTGGCGCCCTCCAGCTGCTTGCAGTGAAGACCGCTCATAAGAAGTGCAGGGGAACCGCCCCACTAATCTATGCGCCTGGCCCCTTATCTCCATGCAGAGTGCCGGATGCATGGATTTCAATGTTTTTTTTTTAATTACATGATTAGAGCTTAAGGCTCTAATTGGCTTCAAAAAGAGCAGGCTTGGGGTGCAAAGCACTGCACCCTGAGCCCACCCACTTGTGTGACATTAGTGAATTAATATTCACTAATGTCTTCCTGCTCCTCCCCCTGGCCAATCAGGAAGCGGGTCCCAAGACCTGATTGGCCAGGAGTCCTAAGACCCGATTGGCCGGGATTTCTTAAGACCTGATTGGCCAGGACGAGAAACGACTGCCGGGACTTGGCAGGAGATGCAGGGAGGGAAGCTGCTGAAGCCATAAACTGGATGGGGTAAGTGCAGGGCTGGCAGGTAGCCTGGCAGAAGCGAGCAAATTTATGGATTGAGCGACTGGGGATGGTGGAGTGAGGGGTCCAGGTTTGTTTGCCTCCCCTCAAAACAATTGAGCACTAGCCGCCACTGGCTGCTTGCCTGTATTACAGAAGGTATCCTCGACTTCATTGAGAGAGATGCTGTTTGTCAGGGTAATCACTAGGGATGAGCCGAACACCCCCCGGTTCGGTTCGCACCAGAACTTTCGAACAGACCCCAAATTCGTACGAACTTTAGAACCCCATTAAAGTCTATGGGACTCGAACGTTCGAAATTAAAAGTGCTAATTTTAACGGCTAATATGCAAGATACTGTCCTAAAAAGGGTTTGGGGACCTGGCTCCTGCCCCAGGGGACATGGGTCAATGCCTAAAATGTTTTTTAAAAATAGCCGTTTTGGCGGAAGCACTGATTTTAATGATGATTAAAGTGAAAAAAAAGTGAAATATTCATTTAAATATGGTGCCTGGGGGGTGTCTGTAGTATGCCTGTGAAGTGCCACGTGTTTCCCGTGTTTAGAACAGTCCCTGCACAAAATGACATTTAACTGAAATAACATCATTTAAAACTGCTTGCGGTTTTAATGTTATATCTGGTTCCTGCAATATGGTTGAAAATCATTGAGAAAAATGGCATGGGTAGCCCTCCCTGCCCATTACCAGCCCCTTTGGGTCTTGTACGCATATTAAGGGGAACCCAGTACCCATATTAAAAAAAGGAAATGCGTGTGGCCCCCAGGCCCTATATACTCAGAACAGCAGTATACAGGCGGTGCAAACAAGACAGGGACTGTGTAGGTTTGTTGTGTTAAGTTGAATCTGTTTGTAATTTTCAACTGGTACATTTTTAAAGTGTAGCTCCAGTCAAAAAAACTATTTTTAAGCTTTTTAGAAAACATAGGGAAGGGTTATCTCTCCTGTATAATTTGTTTTGTTGTAGATCTTTTTTCATCTCACTTGTTGTTGTCTCCTTCCGTTTGCAAGTAGGAGATGTTTGTAAGTTGGATGTTTGAAAGTAGGGGCCTGCCCTATATGCTCTGCAGAAATGGCGGAACAAGGTGTTGGTTTTGCCACAACATTGTAAGCCCTCAAAGTGACTCTTGGTGGGCGCTGGAGCGCCCTGCTGTGAACGATTATATCAAGAATTGTAATTACATGCCATTGTTGAACAGTGGTAGAAAAATTGACCTTTGGTGGTTGTGGTGCTGGTGCCACAACACTATAAGTCCTCACAGTTACTCTGGGTGGGCACAGGAACGGGCCCTCCTGTGAAATATTATATCAAGAATTGTAATTACATGTCCCTGTTAAACAGGGGCAGAAAAATTGGGCCTTAGGCACTGGTGCTGGTGCCACGACACTGCAACCTCTCCCATATACTCTAGTTTTATTGCAGGAATTAGCCCTGCTGCAAAGCATTGCATCAAAAATTGTAATTAAACGCCCCTGTTATACAGGGGCAGAAAAATTGGACCTTAGGCACTGGTGCTGGTGCCACCACACTGCAACCTCTCCCATATACTCTAGTTTTATTGCAGGAATTAGCCCTGCTGCAAAGCATTGCATCAAAAATTGTAATTAAACGCCCCTGTTATACAGGGGCAGAAAAATTGGGCCTTAGGCACTGGTGCTGGTGCCACCACACTGCAACCTCTCCCATATACTCTAGTTTTATTGCAGGAATTAGCCCTGCTGCAAAGCATTGCATCAAAAATTGTACTTAAACGCCCCTGTTAAACAGGGGCAGAAAAATTGGGCCTTAGGCACTGGTTCTGGTGCCACCACACTGCAACCTCTCCCATATACTCTAGTTTTATTGCAGGAATTAGCCCTGCTGCAAAGCATTGCATCAAAAATTGTACTTAAACGCCCCTGTTAAACAGGGGCAGAAAAATTGGGCCTTAGGCACTGGTTCTGGTGCCACCACACTGCAACCTCTCCCATATACTCTAGTTTTATTGCAGGAATTAGCACTGCTGCACAGCATTGCATCAAAAATTGTACTTAAACGCCCCTGTTATACAGAGGCAGAAAAATTGGGCCTTAGGCACTGGTGCTGGTGCCACCACACTGCAACCTCTCCCATATACTCTAGTTTTATTGCAGGAATTAGCCCTGCTGCAAAGCATTGCATCAAAAATTGTACTTAAACGCCCCTGTTAAACAGGGGCAGAAAAATTGGGCCTTAGGCACTGGTGCTGGTGCCACCACACTGCAACCTCTCCCATATACTCTAGTTTTATTGCAGGAATTAGCCCTGCTGCAAAGCATTGCATCAAAAATTGTACTTAAACGCCCCTGTTAAACAGGGGCAGAAAAATTGGGCCTTAGGCACTGGTGCTGGTGCCACCACACTGCAACCTCTGCCATATACTCTAGTTTTATTGCAGGAATTAGCCCTGCTGCAAAGCATTGCATCAAAAATTGTAATTAAACGCCCCTGTTAAACAGGGGCAGAAAAATTGGGCCTTAGGCACTGGTGCTGGTGCCACCACACTGCAACCTCTCCCATATACTCTTGTTTGATTGCAGGAATTAGCCCTGCTGCAAAGCATTGCATCAAAAATTGTACTTAAACGCCCCTGTTAAACAGGGGCAGAAAAATTGGGCTGATGGCATCAACCAGAACCAGAAATGTTCCTCCAACATATCAGTGGAGGAGGAAGAGGATAGACAATCAACATAACAGGACAGTCACTCAGCATCAGCATAGGCAGTCTTGAAGGGATGTGATATTTCAAAAAAAATTATTCTGTTACATCAGCTTCAGGTGCTTGGTAGCTGTGGGTGATCCAAGACTGATTCATCTTGATGAAGGTCAGTCGATCAACTGATTCGGTGGACAGGCGCACCCTGTGATCGGTAACAAAGCCACCAGCAGCACTGAAGGTGCGTTCCGAAAGAACGCTGGATGCAGGACAGGCCAGTAACTCAATTGCATACTGTGCAAGCTCTGGCCAGTGATCCATCCTCAAGACCCAGTAAGCCAGAGGATTTTCGGTGGGAAAAGTGTCCAAGTCTGACCTTGCCCCTAGGTATTCCTGCACCATGTAAATCAGACGCTGGCGATGGTTGCTGGAACCGATCATACCTTGGGGCTGCGGACTAAAAAATTGTCTGAAAGCATCAGTCAGACGGCCACCTTCTCCACCGCTCCTTCTGACCGATGCCTCAGCAACACGTTGTCCAGGACCAGGAGTTTGTAACCTCCCAGTCTCTGGGAACGCGTTGCACAGACCTTTCTGCAAGGCCTCCCGGAGATGTCTCATCCTCTGCTCCCTCTGCGATGGCAAGATAAGGTCGGCAACCTTACCCTTGTACCGTGGATCAAAGAGAGTGGCCAGCCAGTAATGGTCCCTCTCCTTGATCCGAAGAATACGAGGATCCTTCCGCAGGCTTTGCAGGATCAGGGAGGCCATGCAGCGTAGGTTAGCTGAGGCATTCGGTCCGGAGTCCTCTGGGTCACTAAGGACAACATGATCCGCAGCTACCTCCTCCCAGCCACGTACAAGTCCACGGGTTTCTTGGGACTGTAAATCATCCCTACAAGACTGCTGCTGCTGCTGATGCTGAGTGCCAGCCTCCACCTCCATGCTGACACAATCATCCTCCTCCTCCTCTTCCTCCTCCTCATCCTCTTCCTGTGTGATGGGTGGCACAGCAGGAACACTGTCTGGATGAAGGGGGCCTTGACTGGCAAGGAAGTCCTCCTCTTTCTGCCTCTGTTCTGCCTCAAGTGCCCTGTCCATTATTCCACGCAGCGTATGCTCCAAGAGGTGGACAAGAGGTACAGTGTCACTGATGCATGCACTGTCACTGCTCACCATCCTTGTGGCCTCCTCAAACGGTGACAGGACAGTGCATGCATCCCTGATCATGCCCCACTGGCGTGGTGAGAAAAAACCGAGCTCCCCTGACCCTGTCCTGGTGCCGTAGTCGCACAGGTACCCATTGATGGCCCTCTGCTGTGTGTGCAGCCGCTGCAGCATGGCCAACGTTGAGTTCCACCTGGTGGGCATGTCACATATAAGGCGGTTCTTGGGCAGGTTCAACTCCTTTTGGAGCTCAGCCAGCCGAGCACAGGCATTAAATGATCGGCGGAAATGCACACAGACTTTCCTGGCCTGCTCCAGGACATCCTTCAAGCCGGGGTACCTGCCCAAGAACCGCTGCACCACCAGGTTAAGGACGTGAGCTACACAGGGCACATGGGTCAGTTGTCCCTGTCGGAGGGCGGAGAGGAGGTTGGTGCCATTGTCACAAACCACCATTCCTGGCTTAAGCTGGCTTGGCGTCAACCACCTCTCGGCCTGCCCCTGCCGAGCTGACAAAACATCCGCCCCAGTGTGGCTCCTGTCCCCCAAACAAACCAGCGCAAGCACGGCATGGCATAGTTTTGCCTGCGTACTTGCGTAGCCCCTGGAACGCCTACGAAGCACCGCTGGTTCTGAGGACAGAGCACTGGAAGAGGCCATGGAGGAAGAAGAAGAGGAGGGGGTGGAGGAGAGAGGTGTGTCACAACCAATAGTAGCATTTTGGAGGCGTGGTGGCGGAACAACCTCCAACACTACTGCACCTTGTCCTGCATCCTTCCCAGCTGCCAGAAGAGTGACCCAATGGGCCGTGAAAGACAGGTAACGTCCCTGTCCATGCCTGCTGGACCATGAGTCAGCGGTAATATGCACCTAACAGCTGACCGCCGTGTCCAGCGAGGCAAGGACATTGCCTTCCACATGCCGGTAGAGAGCCGGAATCGCCTTCCGTGAGAAAAAGTGGCGTTTGGGGACCTGCCACTGAGGAACCGCACATTGTACAAACTCACGGAAGGGGGCCGAGTCTACCAACTGAAAAGGCAGCAGTTGAAGTGCTAGCAATTTAGCCAAGCTAGCATTCAACCGCTGGGCATGTGGATGGCTGGGAGTGAACTTCTTTCGCCAGTCCAGCAGCTGGGGCAGGGACATTTGCCTGCTATAATCGGACGTGGGTGTACCGCTAGCAGAGTTCCCGGAAGCACTTGGCTGTGACACACCTAATTCTACACCTTCATTCCTCTCAGAGCAGGTTTCAGAGAGGACTGAAGGTCTAGTGGGGTTGGAGATGCCAGCTGATGAGGAGCAAGGAGAGGTCCGCTTTGTTCTTTGTTGTGGGTCTTTGAGGTACGCTTGCCAACGAGCTGCATGGCAGGTCAACATATGTCTGGTCAAGCATGTGGTGCCCAAGCGGCTGATGTTTTGGCCACGCTTTAGACATATGTTGCAAATAGCAGCGGTGCCATCTGATGCACTCGTCTCAAAAAAGGCCCACACCTAAAGAACTTTTAGAATAACGCGCAGAGGCAGCGCCCTGCACAGGCGGAGCTCTGCGGTGTGATTCAGTCGGTGTGCTGCCCCTAAGCTGGCCCCCCGGAGGGCATCCTGCCTCGTTGGACATGTGCCTCCTCCTCCTCCTCCTCCTCCTCTCTCCTACCAGGCACCCACGTGGAGTCAGTGCCCTCATCATCCCCTCCCTCTTCATCGCTGTAGCAAACCTGGCAATATGCTGTAGCTTGTGGAACATGACTGCCAGATTGCTGTCCTTCTTGAGCATCCCCTCTCTCTGCATTCACACTACTACCTTCCTCTAGCTGAGTGTCATCATCAGAGCCTACAAAACACTGGGCATCCTCCTGGAGCATGTACCCAACACTGTGCTAAAAAAGTTCAGGAGACTCCTCAGGAGGACGTGGTGGGTCTGGGGAAGGAGTCACTGATGATGACATTGAGACGAGGGAAGACGATACGTTGGCAGCTGCTTTGCTAGTACCCTGAGACTGGGTGAGAGAGGATGAGGAGGATGAAGCGGGCTTGGTCATCCACTCTACCAAGTCGTTGGCACGTTGCCGTTCAACATGTCCAGCTGCCTAAAAGAAGGACAAGCGTGTCCCATGGCCACGTGCTGATGACAATGCACCGTGTCCACGACCAGCACTGTTGTCTCTAGACACAGAGCCTGCTGGCCCTCTTTTATCGGCTCGCGCCTGTCTGCCTCTCCTTGCTGGCCTTCCAGACATGGTAATGGCCTGAAGGGAGTTGGGTAAAACAGCAGCTGGGTAGTGTATATTGTGCTGGAGGCACACAACACCCACTAACTCCTGCAGATGCCTTTATTATAGAACACCAGAGATAAAGGGGTATACTGTAATGGAGTCACACAACACCCACTAAGCCCTGCAGATGGCTCTATTAGAGAACAGCAATAAAGGGTAGATACAGGTGTATATTGTGCTGGAGGCACACAACACCCACTAACTCCTGCAGATGCCTTTATTATAGAACACCAGAGATAAAGGGGTATACTGTAATGGAGTCACACAACACCCACTAAGCCCTGCAGATGGCTCTATTAGAGAACAGCAATAAAGGGTAGATACAGGTGTATATTGTGCTGGAGGCACAAAACACCCACTAACTCCTGCAGATGCCTTTATTATAGAACACCAGAGATAAAGGGGTATATACAGATGTATACTGTGCTGTCCTGGAGGCACACACAACTTCCAATAACTCCTGCAGATGGCAGATGGCTCAAATAGAGAAGAGCTATGTAGGTGGATATAGCAGTGTGTACTGGGTACAGAGCACACAGACAGCATGCACAAGCTCCTAACACTACTGACTGCAAGCTCTATTATAAAAGATAGATCACTAGCTATATAGGTGAGGTGAATATAGCGGTGTATACTGCGATCAGGGCACGCAGACAACAACCACTACAGAAGAGCAAGATCGAAAATCGGCCGATAACGATGGGTGTATACTGTGTTGAAGGCACACAGAACACCCACTAACTGCTTCAGACACCAACACACTACACAAGGCCGCCGCGCTGGCGGCCTTATATAGTGTGGGGCGTGTACTACACAGCCTGAGCTATGATTGGCCACAGGCATCCTGCCTGTGGCCAATCATGGCTCTCCTCGCTGTTGGCGCTGTGATTGGCCAAGCATGCATGGTCACAGTGCATGCTTGGCCAATCATGAGCCAGCAATGCACTGCGATGGCGCAGTGCATTGTGGGCCATGAGCGCCACACGAATTTAGTGCGAACGACCCATAATGTTCGGAATTCGCCGAACGCGCGAACAGCCGATACTTGAGTCGAACGTATGTTCGACTCGAACACGAAGCTCATCCCTAGTTATCACATGTACCTGTGTTCTGAATTGTTTTACTGAACTAGTGATTCTCAGCTTGTCTCTGTTGCCGTGCAGCCACTTGTTACACTAATTGAGCCACAGAGATATTGTGAAAAGTCCATGCTTGTGGAGCTTTCATAATCTGTTTTTCACTCCAGTGTAGACTTGTTCTTTGCCATCTTGGACCTATTTTGCATTATTGAGTCTGTCTCTTGTTTGGTAAAGTGCAAGTTCTAGTTACGCCTTGTCTAATCATTCAGCTGATTACCTATTTTGTTTAGCATTTAATCAGCTGTATCATACAGACATCATTTTAAACTAGGATTATTCTCCTGTTTGTAATAGGAGCATGCAGCATTTGTGAGAGACGTTAGCATTCATTAACATACTTGAGAAACTGATGTCCCATTGTGACACGTTAGCCAAAGAAATAAAGAACAATATTTCATATATGTTCGTTGCAAGTCAATCCTTTTATAGATTGAAAAAAAAAGGATTTCCTGAAAAGATAAATATATATGTTTTAAACAGGAACTGTGACCAGGCTTTGGGCATTTAATATATACACATTAAGTAGAAATAAGCTTTAAAATAAGCCTTCACTGACCTCCAAAGCTGCAGACACTATGGAGGATTCATCCTGAAGCAAAGCTATAAAGTTGTTCAAAAGGGGATAAAAGGGTTGATTTAATAAAGGCAAATGTACTGTGCACTTTTGCAAGTTCAATTGCTCCAGTCTTTAGCTTCACTTAAAAAGAACAACCAATCACATGCAAGGGAAAAAAAAAATGCACATCATTGGATGGTGGAAGTCAGCTCTCCCTCATTTACTAAGCTCTAGGGCAACTGCACTTTCAGAGTGCAATTGCATTTGCAAAAGTACCCAGTCTATTTGCCTTTAGTCAACCTCACAGTGTTACACTCTCCAACCTCCCAGTGCTGCTGAGCTGTGTTTATATTATGGATTCAAAGGCTGTCAGGCTGCCAAGCCACTGCTGGGAGGGGGAAGCAGAGTGTTATGAGCTGCTGAAATGAAACTGAAAGTATTTTGGTGTAAAATGTAAGGATGAATTACTTGATAGTGTCTGCAGCTACAGAGGCCAGCTATAGGTTTGTTTTAAAGCTTATGCACTGCTTGTTGAAGTCAATTGTCAAAAAAATGTGAGCTGCACAAGAAGTGCCCTGATACCAGGTATTCAGCATAGTTCAGAGAGAAGATTAGAGGAACTAATACCTAGACACGTGGGTATAAACCTTCTTTTGCAGCTTCTGCATATTGGCAACCGAGTCTTTGAATGTTCATAGTAACTCCACAGTTCTAATCTAGAGTTTATCTTTTGACTGTGGCATAGTCCACAGGCATGAGATTGACATGAGACGTGAGGACGTGGACCAATGCAGCTGAGAATGGGTGTCTGTCATATTATCTCTTTCGCCTGCTTATTGTTCAATTCTACCAGCAAAATAAGCATGCTAATATAACTGTAGGGATACAATGCAGGTAGCTAGGGGTGATTACGCATACCTTTACATGGCTTTTAATACCCTAGAAGCCCAACATTCTGGGGTGTTCTAATATGCACGTTCCAACACAATATTGAGAGCTGGCCTGTGTCTATCTATCTGCAAAATAAAGGATTGCAATGAAGTGTAATGCCGCGTACACATGATTGGACTTAGTCCGGCGGACAAACTGTCGGACTTTGCAGCGGAGGTCCGCCGGACTTTTCAAACTAGCGGACCTGCCCACACACGACCGGACTTTTCCATCGGACTAGGTCTGGCGGACAAACCGCCGGACTATGGTGGGAGTCCGCCAGACTTTTGAAATGAATGGACTTGACCACACACGGAATAAAAGTTTGTTCATTTTGAATGTGGCTCCAGGTAGACGGGACTAGCGAAGGAAGTCAATGTAGCTGCCTCCATCAGCGAGATTGACACCTCGCTGGCCCCGCCACCTGGTATGGACTTAAAGGGGAAGCCCTATGCCGAAAAAAATGGCGTGGGGGTCCCCCAAAGTCCATACCAGACACTTATCCAAGCACGCAGCCCGGCCGGTCAGCAAAGGGGGTGGGGACGAGCGAGCGCCTCCATCCCTCCTGAGCCGCACCAGGCTACGTGCCCTCAACATGGGGGGTGGATGCTTTGAGGAAGGGGGTGCCCTGCAGGCCCCCCACCCCAAAGCACCTTGTGCCCATGTTGATGAGAAAAAGGGCCTCTTCCCGACAACCCTGGCAGTTGTTTGTTGCGCTGTGTGCTCGGATAAGGGTCTATTGCCGCCGTTCGCCCGGCGGACTTCCGTGTTTTCTGTGTAAAAGAACTTTGACCTATGATGACACATCCATCATGGGGTACAGGACAGCCAATTGAGACATTACAGCCCATGGACACTTGGACATTCCCCCTAACTTATAAATACACCCGATCCGGCGGCCATTTTACATTCTTTCTTCTGTCACTATAGGGAGAGGTTGCTGTGTGGAGCAGGGAGAGATAGCAGTGACCCAAATCGCTAGCTATTTGGTGCACAAAAGATCTTTTCAGGGCTGGTATAGGTGTTAGGTGTATATAGGTTTGCTGTGCTACTGATTGTTGCAGCAGCCTGAGTGTCTTTTGTCAGTTTAGAGAAAGGGACATGACGGTGTAGGGACAGTCAGTTTAGTCATTAGCTGTTACTATCAGGTCCACAAAAGTGCTATTCCAGTTATTGTTCCAGTAGCCTCTGTTTTGTCAGTTTATATAGGGACAGGCAGGAAGCAGTGTGTGAGGCAGTGAGGGTCAGTTTAATCAGTAGCTGTTACTATATTAGGTCCACAAAGGTTCTTTTCAGGACTGGTATCAGTGGTATGGTAATAGGCTTATACACGTATAATATTCTTTCTTCCAAATATAGAAAGAATATTATACTTGACTGCTGCCCTTCTGCTGCAGTCTGCTAATCATTCACAACCTACTTGTTCCACAAAGGTCCTTATAAGGACTGGTAAGGTAATAACCTGGTGTAGGGTGCTATAGTACATAGGGTTGAGGGAGGTACAGTCTGCCATTCTATAAGGACTGGTATATGTCCACAATACATAGGGTTGAGGTGCACTACTGCTGACCGCTGCCCTATACTGCAGCAGTCCTTCATCGGTATAGGGACTGACGTACAGTCTGCTAATCAGTCACACACAACCTACTTGTTCCACAAAGGTCCTTATAAGGACTGGTAAGGTATAGGGTACTACAGTACATAGGGTTGAGTGAGTTACAGTCTGCCATTCTATAAGGACTGGTATAGGTCCACAATACATAGGGTTGAGGTGCACTACTGCTGACCGCTGCCCTATACTGCAGCAGTCCTTCATCGGTAAAGGGACTGGCGTACAGTCTGCTAATCAGTCACACACAACCTACTTGTTCCACAAAGGTCCTTATAAGGACTGGTAAGGTATAGGGTACTACAGTACATAGGGTTGAGTAAGGTACAGTCTGCCATTCTATAAGGACTGGTATAGGTCCACAATACATAGGGTTGAGGTGCACTACTGCTGACCGCTGCCCTATACTGCAGCAGTCCTTCATCGGTATAGGGACTGACGTACAGTCTGCTAATCAGTCACAACCTACTTGTTCCACAAAGGTCCTTATAAGGACTGGTAATAACCTGGTGTAGGGTGCTATAGTACATAGGGTTGAGTGAGGTACAGTCTGCTCTTCTATAAGGACTGGTATAGGTCCACAATACATAGGGTTGAGGTGCACTACTGCTGACCGCTGCCCTATACTGCAGCAGTCCTTCATCGGTATAGGGACTGACGTACAGTCTGCTAATCAGTCACACACAACCTACTTGTTCCACAAAGGTCCTTATAAGGACTGGTAAGGTATAGGGTACTACAGTACATAGGGTTGAGTAAGGTACAGTCGGCCATTCTATAAGGACTGGTATAGGTCCACAATACATAGGGTTGAGGTGCACTACTGCTGACCGCTGCCCTATACTGCAGCAGTCCTTCATCGGTATAGGGACTGACGTACAGTCTGCTAATCAGTCACATACAACCTACTTGGTCCACAAAGGACTGGTAAGGTATAGGGTACTACAGTACATAGGGTTGAGTGAGGTACAGTCTGCCATTCTATAAGGACTGGTATAGGTCCACAATACATAGGGTTGAGGTGCACTACTGCTGACCATTGCCCTATACTGCAGCAGTCCTTCATCGGTATAGGGACTGACCTACAGTCTGCTAATCAGTCACAACCTACTTGTTCCACAAAGGTCCTTATAAGGACTGGTAATAACCTGGTGTAGGGTGCTATAGTACATAGGGTTGAATGAGGTACAGTCTGCTATTCTATAAGGACTGGTATAGGTCCACAATACATAGGGTTGAGGTGCACTACTGCTGACCGCTGCCCTATACTGCAGCAGTCCTTCATCGGTATAGGGACTGAGAGTTTTGTCACAGGGTAATTTAAAAAATGACAGGCAGAGGAAGAGGCAGGCTCTTCCGCAGGGGTGGTAGGGGTAGGGCAGGAGCAACAGGCTTGAGCCAAAGTGGGAAGTTGCAGAAGGTGCGTTCAATTACTTTAAAGGACGTACGAGACTTGGTTGAGTGGCTCACTCAGCCTTACTCTTCTGCACCCTCCTCATCCTCTCGATCTGCACCCTCTTCTTCACTCTCTGCTATGTGCACCCCCAAAGACACTACCACCAACAACACCACCACCACCACATACCTTCCGCTTGAGTCACAGGAATTATTTTCCAATCCATATCAAGACATTTCTGATGCGCAGCCACTCTTGGCATTGGATCAGGAAGAGGAGGTAGCAACAACCGCTACTCAGCAGTCTGACGACAGTACCCAGATCAGCCCAAGGAGGAGGTTGGTCCCCGCTGTTGCTGCCTACTCCGAGATCTCTACTTATAGCAGTGGGGAAGGTGACGTCGATGATGACGTGTCTAGTGATGTCACGTGGGTGCCCACAAGAGAGGAAGAGGAGGGGAGTTCAGAGGGAGATATGGACCAGCAGATAGGGAGGAGAAGCAGGAATAACTTACATTGCACAGGAGGGACAAAGCAGACTGCTAATGTATCAGGAGCGAGTCATTGATCATGTACGGTCACATCTGGCGCTCCCAGGACGCCGGCACATGGCTCCGCAGTGTGGGCTTTTTTTAACGTGTCCGCTGCTGACAATAGTGTTGCCATCTGCAATCTTTGCAGTCAACGCATTAGTCGCGGTAAGCCCAACACTCACCTAGGGACGACCGCCTTAAGAAGGCACATGAGCAGCCATCACCGAGCCCAGTGGGAGCAACGGAACACACAAAGCCACACTCCAGGCTCTCACCGTCCAGCCTCGTCTTCTACTTCTCCTCCTCTCTCCTCACAATTGTCCTCCACTCCACCTTCCATCACACCAAGCTCACGTTTTTCTGCAAAAAGGCAGGCTTCCGTGGGCCTAAAGTTCGAGCGTAAAAAGATGATGACGCCGGATAACCCTCTTGCCCAACGGTTGACGGCTGGCTTGTCAGAACTCATAGCCCGCCAACTACTGCCATATAAACTGGTGGACTCGGAGGTCTTTCGAAAATTTGTGGCCATTGGAACACCACAATGAAAGGTCCCAGGAAGGAAGTATTTCTCAGAGAAGGGCATCCCAGAGCTATATGGCCATGTTCAGCGGCAAGTGAATGTATCTCTGGCACACAGTGTCGGTGCCAAGATACATCTGACCACAGACACGTGGTCTAGCAAACACGGGCAGGGAAGGTATATCACTTTTACTGCCCACTGGGTGAACCTTCTGACGGCCGTCAAGCATGTAACCCGTGGCACCCGTGTAGATTTGGTTTTACTGCCGTCTTCTTCTCCTCCTCCTACTCCATCCTCCTCCCTCTGCTCCTCGGCTGACTCCTCCTTTTCCGCTGCTAGCGTCTCTTCTGCTGCGCCGCCCGAGCTCCCCAGAACCTATTCGACATGCCAGGTGAGACATTGCCATGCCGTGCTGCGTCTGTTGTGCCTGGAAGCCAAGAGCCACACTGGCCCGGCACTCTTTTCAGCTTTGCGTTCACAGGCAGATCAGTGGCTAACACTGCTCAATTTGACAGTTGGTAAAGTGGTGTGTGACAACGGTGCCAATCTGCTTAGCGCATTGAAACAGGGCAAAATCACGCACGTGCCATGCATGGCACACGTCTTAAACTTGGTCGTGCAGCGATTCCTTGTCAAATACCCTGGGGTCCAGGACATCTTGCGGCAGGCAAGGAAAATTTTGGCCCATTTTAGAAGATCTTACATGGTCATGGCTCACCTTGCTGACATTCAGCGGCGACACAATCTGCCGGTCAGACGTCTTATTTGCGATTGCCCGACACGATGGAACTCAACCTTCTATATGCTTGATAGGCTGCTCCAGCAGAAATGTGCAGTTAACGTCTACCTGTATGAACTCTGCGGCAGAACAGGTTCTGGGGAGCTGGGTTTTTTTTCACCGTGCCAGTGGCTGCTCATGCGCGACGCATGCAGACTTCTGCGCCCATTTGAGGAGATCACCAAACTGGTCAGTCGCAGCCATGGCGCCATCAGTGACATGGTAACTTATGCCTTCTTTATGGAGCGTGCATTGCGTCGTGTCATTGATCAAGCTGTGGAGGAGCAGGAGCGGGAAGATGAGGAAGTCGCAATGCTGGATGAATTCCCAGGGGGGGCTACTCTATCTGAGACAAGTCAACAACAGTAGTCTGAAGAGCAGTCAGAGGAGGATGGTGCCGGGGCAGATGAGGAGGAGCAAGAAGAGCATGCTTTAAACCTTTCTGGGACCCCTGTTGTTGTGCGTGGATGGGGAGAGGAGAATGAAGAGGACGACATTATCCTGGATGATGAGCAGGAGCCAGGCCACCACACCGCTTCCAGTTTAGTGCAAATGGGGGCCTTCATGATCCAGTGTTTTAATAGGGACCCCCGTATAAAAAGCATAAGGGTCAAGGACCAGTACTGGGTGGCAACGTACTTAGACCCCCGGTACAAACACAAAATGGCGGAAATGTTACCGCCGTCACAGAGGGCTGGCAGAATGGAGCACTTCCAGGCCTTGCTTCGAGAAATTCTGCATTCTGCCTTTGCGTGTGCTGGCAGAGGAGCAATTCCCACTCCCAGAGAAGGAGTTGCGGGTACCAATCCAACAGCGCCTGCAAGAAGAGGCCGGTTTGAAGATGTGTTGATGACGTCGGATATGAGGTCATTCTTTCAGCCGACCCATCGACAGGTGTCATCCGGATCCAGCATCAGGGAATGCCTAGACCGTCAGGTGTCCGACTACATCGGGTTACCGGCCGATGTGGACGGTCTGAGGAGTGATGAACCCCTGGACTACTGGGTGGGCAGGCTTGACCTCTGGTCAGAGCTTGCCCAATTTGCAATCGAACTGTTGGCTTGTCCCTCATCCAGTGTCCTGTCCGAAAGGACGTTTAGCGCAGCAGGGGGGATCGTGACCGATAAGCGTACTCGCCTAGCTCACAACAGTGTTAACTACCTCACATTTCTAAAAATGAATGAGGCATGGATCTCGGAGGAATTCAACACATGTGACCAGTAGACCATGTATATGTCTATAAACAATTTTTTTAAACAAGCACAAAGACCTTCTTTCTTCATTTGGCTCACTTCCTTGTCCAAAAAAAGCACACCGTACTATATGCCCGTACCCTCCTCTTTGAAGAGGTTGAGCGGTGTCATATTTCTACTGGGGCTGCTTATTATGAGGGGCTCCCACCATCCCTGTGCTGTGCTGACATCCTCCTGGGGCTGTACTTCTGCTGTGCATATTATGAGGGGCTCCCACCATCCCTGTGCTCTGCTGACTTCCTCCTGGGGCTGTACCTCTGCTGTGCATATTTTGAGGTGCTCTCACCATCCCTGTGCTATGCTCATTATGAGGGGCTCCCACCATCCCTGTGCTATGCTGACTTCCTCCTGGGGCTGCTTACGGTGCAGGTGTCAGTGGTGTATATCATGGTGCTGATGTCAGTACTCTTTATCACGGTGCTGCTGTCAGTGCTGTATATCACGGTGCTGGTGTTAGTGCTTTATGTCACGCTGCTGATGTCAGTGCTCTCTATCACGGTGCTGGTGTCAGATGACTCTATCACGGTGCAGGTGTCATGGCTGTATGTCACGCTGCTGGTGATCATCTCCTGCACCCTCTTCTTTGCCTACCCTGGTCCCTGACCTTCCCTCTCCTCCATTGCCTTCATGAGCTCCACAGTCCTAAATTGTCACAACATTTTCCCATATAAAAAAAGAATGCTTGTAGTTGTCGATCCCAGATTCACCTCATACATGTGTTATGTCATTGGCCATGTGGTGGGACTATGTTTGCACAGCTATTAATTATTTTGTGGCTGCAAATTTGACCTGTAGGTTTGCGAAGTTCGCCTCCCATTGAAGTCAATTGGGCCCGCCGCGAACGTTCCGGATCGCGAACTATCGGCCGCGGTCCGCGTTCGCGAAACGTTCCGTCGGAAGTTCGTCCATTACTAGTGGGCAAGTCTATTTATTCCAAAAGTCCGGTGGACTAGCACACAGACGCTGGATTGTCTGCCGAACTGCTGAGTCCGGCAGACAATTTTGAGTCAAAACTTCTTTTTAAGTCCGCCAGACTTTTGGAAAGAAAAAGTCAGCCGGAGCCCACACACGGGCGGATTGTCCGGCGGACTCTGCTCCAAGTCCGCCGGATAGTCTGATCGTGTGTACGCGGCATCAGGTGTGCTAAATGGGGATTGCCCTTATTATATAGTCAAAATTGAAATTGTCAAGCAATGCAACCCATTTATCAGACAACACCAAGTTTGACAATTCAGTCCTCTGCTTGGGTGAGGGGGGAATCTTTGTGCTGCTTCAAAAAACAGATACCATAGTAATACTGTGTTTTGTATACTAGAAACCAAAGCTGTATTTTGCCCTGAGCATTAGGTAATTAAAGCATCCTATAAAGGTGGAGCACATCATAAGACAATACTGTGCCAGGACAATAATCGGTCTTGTGTTTGTGCTGTAATATGTTATATGTAGCACAGTTGTGAGCATAGAGTTACATGCTAAATACCTCCCTTAAGCCTGGGGTTGTAACTTTCAGAAAATTAGGTTTTGTCTTTTTCAGCCAAAGGAGAATATGAATCCATTGAACAGATAAACTAATCCTAGTACATTTTCCCACAATTAGATGGAAGAGCACAGCAATAATGTCCTGGAGATGAGAAAACCTGCTAAGTAAACCTTACATAATGTTAATTTTACAAGCAATGTGGCTAATTTGAGCACTGCTTGTGCCAATCAGAAAATGAATTATATCCTTTGTTCACAAGAAGGAGGGATCGCTTTTTTTTTTGCTATAGCTGGGTAATCTGCATATGGTATTGCATATTCTTGATGTACTTAGTAATTGGCAAATGCTTTCAAGATGGGTGTATCTTGCAGATTTCTAGATTCCTTCACACATGACTGTCCCTTGTACCTGTTAACACTGATGTACTGTACTGTCAAACCTCAATAAGGTGAATTGTCTCTCTCTACAGAATAAAGTTCAAGCCATTTTTTAAATTTTTTAATGGATGAAATAAATATATTTATAGTCTGGGTTAAGGAAAAATCTTTATTGTTCCATTGTCCCTCCACGTATGTATGTTTCCTATTCAAGTTGTAAAAAAGCTACAATGGCTTTGGGTCAATTTTGTTTTGTTTAAAAAAAAAAAAAGTTTCTAAATTCATCAACTGTTTTATATCTTTTTTATTGTATGTATAACATATGATGAAGAATTTGCAGAGCATTCTTGGTTCGCTATATAGAAAACACAGCTGCTGTATTGAGGCAGCTTTATCTGACTGAATAGTCTGATTAAACCTCAAGATAAGGGATCACTAATCTGTATTCTGACTTGTGTGAATAAATCTTAATTTTAGGCTCCAATCACATCTAGGCGGGCAGAATCTCCGTGATTCTGTGAGCGATTCCAAATAGCGGGGAGCGTTTTCAATACCATTACTTCATAATGGCACCCCAATCGGAGTGCAATTCTTCCACGATTGCAGCATGATAAATCGTGCTGCAATTGCAGCAAAATCACAACGCGCAAAGCTTGTCGCTCAAATAGGAGCAGGATCTACGATGTGATATATCAAGCGACAATCATGACTAAATCGCAGTGTGATTGGGGTGCCATTAAGAAGTAATGGCGTTGTAGACGTGTCCTGCTATTTGCCGCCATTTGGAATTGCGGGCAGGTTTAAGTCATCTAGGTGTGAATAGAGCATTAAGGTTTTGAGTAGTGATGAGTTGAACGTATCAGGGTTCAGTTCACGGTGGGTATGCTGAACATTACTAATGTTCAGGAGCTGAATCCAAGCCTCATTAAAGAGAAAAAATGTAATGCCCATTTCCTAGGAAAATAGGCAAGATACTGTCAAACAAATGACAAAGGGGACTGGACTTTGCCCTGGGAAACATGTACCAAAGCAAAAAACTTTTTCCACACTGATCAGCAGAGTTGAATTATTTATTTGTGTATTTATTTATTTATTTTTACTTAATACAGAGCAGTCAGCCAGTGTCCTTGATCACTAGCCACCCCAATGCAGTGTCACTGGGCTGGGTTGTCTAGAGATTAGGGACACTGGCTGGCTGTAGCGTGGGGATTGTAAGCCAGCGCAGCCAGCCAGTGTCCCCGATCCCTAGCTACACCACTATAATGTCACCATCCCAATACAGTCAGCCAGTGCGCCGGATCACTGCCACACCAGTACAGTATGCCAGATCAGTGCAGCCATCAACAGTGTCTCTTATTGCTGCCACACTTGTACAATGTTGCCAGAACAGCGCAGTCAGTAAAACTGTTCCTGACTGTCGCCACACCAGTCCCAATGGGACCAGACCAGTGTAAGCAAGCAACAGTATTCCTGATCACCGCCACATGAGTCCCAGTACCACCAGACCAGTGTAAGCCAGTAATAGTGTTCCGGATTGCTGCCACACCAGTCCCAATGTCACCAGACCAGTGTAAGCCAGTAATAGTGTTCCGGATTGCTGCCACACCAGTCCCAGTGTCACCAGACCAGTGTAAGCCAGTAATAGTGTTCCAGATTGCTGCCACACCAGTCCCAGTGTCACCAGACCAGTGTAAGCCAGCAACAGTGTTCCTGATCACCACCACAGCAGTCCCAGTGTCACCAGACCAGTGCTGCCTGCAACAGTGTTCCTGAACATTGCCACACCAGTGCTGATGTCCCACAGCCAGTGCAGTCACACCAGTCCCAGTGTCACCAGACTAGTGCAGCCAGCAACAATTTTCCATATCACTAGCCACACCAGTGCCGGTATCACCAGAGCCAGTGTAGCCAGCAACTTTCTTATCATCACTACATTAGTGCAGTGTTACTGGTACTCACCCTGGTCTATTTATTGACCGCATCTTTGCCTGCCACCTGAACATCTGCATATCCCACTGACTACATTCCTGTGATTCAATAGTCCCAGACATCACCGGTGGACTACTGCACTCCTGAAATCAAAAGAACTCTTTTGTTTACCATTTATTCTGTACTCCACGGCGAATGAACATACATTCCTGGGTCAACCACATACCAATAGGCTAGGCTTGTTTGGCTTATAGGAATAGGGACCTGTATAGGTGATGCTACTTTAATCCATAGCCCTGACCACTTATACAGAGGCAACCATTACAGTATACTGTTTTTAATAGATTTTTGGTTGGTTGGTTTTTATGGTACACAAAATACAAGGTCTGATACATAATAAATTGAAAATCTCACACATGTGGTAGCCCCATACTCAGGACAAATAGCAGAATGTGTTTTATAATTCTAAGTATGCCCATACTGTAAGAAAGAAATATGATTTTGATATTTGTCAACTTTGTGTAAAAAAATATATTTTCATTTATTTCTACATTTTTCAAAAAAAGTAATTGTCAGAGGACTCACCATGCCTAGAAAAAAAGTTTGGGTATTTACCCTCCAGAATGTGGTAATTTTTGGGTTATTTCTAGTGTCCTGGCACTCCAGAGCCTCCAAACATGGGATAGGTAGTCAGGAAATTAGAGTTCTAATTTATGCCCCTTTAAAGCCTGAAGGTGGATTTTGGGCCCCTTTATGTTGCTAGGCTGCAAAAACATCTCACATATGTGTTATTCCCATACACAGGAGGAGTAGAAGAATATGTTTTGGGATGGAATTTTGAGTATGCCCATGCCGTGTGATAGAAATATCTTAGAAATTCACAACATAAAAAGACTCACTAATACTTTTAAAGAATACATTTGGGTGTCTGCTTTCTAAAATGTGGTCAGTTTGTTGGTGTTTCTACTGTCCTGGCACTTCAGGGCCTCCAAACGTGTAAAAGGTAGTCAGGAAATTAGATGCCTAATTTATGCCTGGCCCTTGAAAGCCCTTTCAAGGTGCTCCTTAGATTTTTGGGACCCTCTATGCAGCTTGGCTGCAAAAAAGTTAAAATATGTGGTATCCATATATCAAAAAGAAATTAATATAGCATTTACAATTGCTACCCAAACCGTATTAGTTTAATGTTATTAAAAATTACAAGTCGGGCTTTGGGCATCTTCTACAACAAAAATGAAATTTGTAGTGAGATTACCCCTAAAGGTTAATTACTTCTAAAGGGAGGTAGACACTGCGACTTTTCTCATCAGAACACTGGCAGTGCATGCATTATTTGATTTGAATGAATTAGTCGCTCCCATTCGGAATCAGTGCTACCTATTCACAGCAGGTAGGAATCTGCAACACACATTGTTAAAAAACTTGCAATGTACATTGATTACCCAAAGGGGATTGTTTTCTCAACAAAAGTGGAGTTTCTTTTTAATGTTATGTTTGGGGGACTATTTGAGGTAATGGAACCACAAGAACTCTGAGGTAATGGAACCACAAGAAGTCAGTTTTCAGATGTGATATATTTTGTTTTTCATACGATACTTCTATTTTTTTCTGTGATAAATCCACTTTTGCAGTGAAGTCACTGCTGAAAAAATTAAGACATGGCTAAATTCAATGACAAGGACACTTGTTTGTTAAGTGCTTTATTATTTCTTTTATTATGTTCAAGTGTGTAGCACTTTGTGTATAGCAACTTCATTCACTTTTAATTTTGTTTTTCCTCAGTGTGAGTTAGATATTTAGATATATATTTTTCATGGCTAAATTCAAGCCCTGAGACTAAAAAAATACAACTAAAATGTAAGATGCATTTTGTTGTACATTAGGAAATTATTTTGTTAACCTAATTTTGGTAATTTGTCCAATTAATTTCACTAAGGACTAAAAAGGCTCATTATAAATTGTTATTGAATCGCAAAATTATCAAAAATAGAGAATTGTGGCAAAGAGTTAAGCAATGTTATTGAGCCAGTAGTATATGCTCAATTTTCTTTTTCCAGTCTTTAATTCTATTTTTGCATATTACAGAGAGAATGGTCATATTTATGGAGTGCAGTAAAAACAAATCAGAATATCCTTCTGGATTAAAAAACAGAAAAGTAAAGAATGTCCAGGGGAAACATCAAAAGCCTCGATAAGATAAAACAAATTCAAAGTACCATGAAGTGTCTGATATGTCAACAATATAAAGGGGCACAAAGCTTTAAAATCCTCCCTCTCCCATTAAAATCCAACATAATAAAAATTCTCCATGTTTTCGAAAAATGGTTGGCTTATTTCCTAAAACAGGCCAATATCAGTTGCACAGGTAGGAATGTAGTTTCAAAAGTAGTTTGTGCATAAATTGTATATGATAAATATATGTTAGAAATATATATATAGATATATACTGTATATATATCTATATATATATATATATATATATATATATATATATATATATATAGATAGATAGATAGATAGATAGATAGATAGATAGATAGATAGATATAGAGATATTCAACTCTGTAGACTCAGTAAATGGGGTCAATTCACTAAGAGTTAAACAACAGCCAATAAAATGTGGTAAAATAGCGCTTGCGGTAAATGAGTTTTAAAAGTGCAATTCACTAAGAACTTTGTGTTAAATATCAAATGCGGTATTTGTAAAGCCTCATACACACGATAGGACTTTGTACAAACTTTCCCTTGGATTTTTGTACAAAGGGCGTCGGCCCTGAACTTGTATTGCATACACACAGCAGGACTTTTTCAGCCAACTTTCACCAAATCACGTGTTTTTTCTGCTCTTTACCGCCACCTTTGGTCAACTTCTGTATTGTTGTCTGATCTTTTGCATTGGTTCTGAGCATGCCTGTTTGTACTTTGTACAAAAGTCCTATGGTTTTCTGTACACACGATCAGACTTTGCTCCATCAGACTTTTGTTCCCAGAAAGTTTGTCCGTTCACACAGCCAACAAAAGTCTGATGAAAACCAAAAAAGTTTGTCCGATGGAGCGTACACACGGTAGGATGTTGCTCCAAAACAGCTAATTTGCATGTTTGTTGTCAAAAAGTCTGATCGTGTGTATGGGCCTTTAGTTTGAGCGCTGATTACCTCATTTTATTATGCTGTAATTTTTCGCATTGAGCTGGTTGCTAAGGAGAGGGCTGGGAGGCTGGCCGGCACGTCCTTAGCAACGGATGACTCATTAGCTGTCTGCAGGTTCCCCACTGACAGCTGAGTATAAAAAAACATTCTGGCAATTAAAAATTATGAAAAAAGACTTTGTGGGGTCCTCCCTATGCATAACAGATATGGGAAATATGTCCATTGGTCCTCAAGGGGTTAAGGGGAATGTTGGGTCCCCCCAAATCTATACCAGATCGAGCATGCAGCCCAGCAGGTCAATAAGAGGACTAAGCAAGCGAGTACCCACCCTCCTGAACCCAAAAATGTCCCCCGCTATGGTTCCATCATCAATCACGCCACAACCGCCCCAGCTGGTCCCAAAAAAACAAACAAAAAAAGGTCAGCTCTGCCTGTCCCACGTTAAATAGCTATGGGGCAGGGTCACCCAGCGTCATCATAGGCAGGTAGACCGCAGAAGCGTTCGTGGCGAGCAGAGTTTTTTCTTCTGGGTCCAGTGGTGGTGGCGGATGGCGTGAGCGAAATTGGATCTACAGCGAATGGACACTTTTATTTTTTAATAAAGGAATTGTCAAAAACATTGTACTGTCTTTATTCGCTTTTACACTTTTTTGGGTGAATGGGTAGGGGTACTATGTAATTTACTGGCAAATTTTTTATAATAGTTAATTTTTTTCTGTAAATTTGATTTTATTTACCGCATGCGATAATTTATGCTAATTAGTCACATGGCCGTGTTATTACATATGGTAAATGTTCGTGAATTGACCCCAGCATTTTTAAATGGTGTCTAATGGGTAGAAAAAATAGGAATGGCCACTGGAAGAATTAATTCATTATTTTTATTTCCAAATTGGACATAGTAGCATATTTTACCATGGTGTGTTAGTGCCTAACCTATTACATTATTCACACATTGCATACAGCAAAGCTCAATAATTCTCTGTAATGCTCAGGCAAGTCTGTTGACAGGTTCAACTCGATGTATTTTCTGTGTAGCTGAAAAGCTGTTCTATTGCAAGATGAGTGACAAAGTGAATTTTTGAAAGTAGTAGAAGTCGCTTCTGAAGTTGCACTGACGAACACAGCCATAAACCTTGTAGACAGCCTTCCCAGAACACCAAAGTGTGGACCAACGCAATATTGAACCCTATGGACTAAGAATGGGATGCCATTAAAGTTTATGTATGTGTAAAGGCATGCATCCCAACACTTTTGGTAATACTGTATAGTGTATCTAAATATTCTTCTACCTGGTTATCATGCAGATTATATGGCTTCAGCACATTAAGTTATGAAACTGGAACCAGATATGCAGATTTGCACTTCACTTTGACTTTCCTGATCTACACAGAGTTCTAAAGCATGGAGCAGCATGAGAATCGGGAAAGTAGCATTTTCAGAAGGAGGATAGCTACATTTCTCTAATTATGTGTTTCCTTTAAGATGAAGCTTCAGGCATACAACTAACTACACAGCTGAAATGCATGTACTGTACGTTTCCTGTGTAGCTTACCTAAAGATTTGTAAATATGGCCAGCCATTCTACATACTTCTGGTATTTGGTAAGATATGTCTGCTACTACTTGGGTCAGGTATCTGTTCAATGGACATAGGGGATGATGTTAATCAAATTAAGAGTCTATAGTCAGAGGTGGCAGAAGCTGAAGTATTCATTCAGGAAGACCAATCAATTAGCAACGGCTGTATATGCAAGATGGACAATATGTGACATTATGTGAAATAGACAACATTGGTTGTACGGAATTAGGCCGCGTACACACGCGGGGACTGTTCGCCCAACTTTGTCCGTCAAACAGTTTCGGCAAACAGTCCGCTCAAAATTAGCATGGACGGACATGGCCACACACGACGGACGAACAGTTTGCTGAAACCGTGCGCGATGACGTGAACGGCACTTACGACGGGACGAAAAATACGACGTCCTATACACTGCATTATAACTTTCGGCGTGTAAATCCTTTCTGAGCATGCGCGGAACTTAGTTTGACGAACAAGCCTACACACGAGCGGACTGTTCGCTGAAACAAGGTTTCAGCGGACAGTTTTTCGGAAATTCCGAAAAACCTTGTTCGTCAAACTGTCCGCTGAAACTGTCCGCTGAAAGCCCACACACGAGCGGACTGTCCGCCCAAACACTGTTCAGCGGACAAAGTTGGGCGAACAGTCCGCCCGTGTGTACGCGGCCTTATAATTACACTAAAACACAGATAAAACACTAAACGTATATGCATTTCAACCACTGATTTGGCTGTTTGTCCAGAGCTTTAACCACTTCAGGACCGCCGTATTGCCATTGTACGTCAGCACAATGGCACAGGCAGGCAGAATCACGTACATCTACGTGATTGCCTTCCAGCGGGTGGGGGGTCCCATCGGACCCCCTCCCGCTGGATACGGCGGTCCGATTCGGTCCAGCAGCGATCCGTGATGAGGGGATGGCCGTTCGTTTTCGGCCACCCCCTCTGGATCGCTCCTGGCCAATGAGAAGCTTCCTCCCCTGTGTATTGTTTACACAGGAAGGAGGAAGTGATGTCATTCTCCTCGGGGCGGTCTTTTTGACCGGACTACGAGGAGAAGAGTAAAAGTAAGTCTGCACGAACACTACACTGACATGTAGGTACACACAGGCACACAAACCCCCCCCGATCCCCCCCCCGATCGCCCCCCGATCCCCCCCCCGCCCCCCCCTCCCCCCCCAGTCACAGTGTCACTGATTGCATTGATCATTTCTTTACTGATCAATGCATTCAGTGTCAGTTGTGACAGTAAAAACTGTCAGGACAGTTAGTGTTAGGTCCAGGGTAGCCCCCTATCACCCCCCAATAAAGATTTAACCCCCTGATTGCCCCTAGAGTTAACCCTTTCACCCCCTTTTGCCAGTGTCACTAAGTGATCATTTTTCTGATCGCTGCATGTGTCGCTAGTGTCGCTAGGTAGCTAGTTATTTTTTTAGGTTCACCGCCAGGTTTTTATATCGCTAGGTACCCCGATATACTACCCAATAATGTTTTTAACCCCCTGATTGCCGCTAGTTAACCCTTTCACCCCCTTTTGCCAGTGTCACTAAGCGATCGTTTTTCTGATCGCTGCATTAGTGTCGCTACAGTCGCTAGGTAGCTAGTTATTTTTTTAGGTTCACCGCCAGGTTTTTATAGCGCTAGGTACCCCGATATACTACCCAATAATGTTTTTAACCCCCTGATTGCCGCTAGTTAACCCTTTCACCCCCTTTTGCCAGTGTCACTAAGCGATCATTTTTCTGATCGCTGCATGTGTCGCTAGGTAGCTAGTTATTTTTTTAGGTTCACCGCCAGGTTTTTATATCGCTAGGTACCCCGATATACTACCCAATAATGTTTTTAACCCCCTGATTGCCGCTAGTTAACCCTTTCACCCCCTTTTGCCAGTGTCACTAAGCGATCGTTTTTCTGATCGCTGCATTAGTGTCGCTACAGTCGCTAGGTAGCTAGTTATTTTTTTAGGTTCACCGCCAGGTTTTTATAGCGCTAGGTACCCCGATATACTACCCAATAATGGTTTTAACCCCCTGATTTCCGCTAGTTAACCCTTTCACCCCCTTTTGCCAGTGTCACTAAGCGATAATTTTTCTGAACGCTGCATCAGTGTCGCTAGTGTCGCTAGGTAGCTAGTTAACTAGGCTCCCAAAAAGTCCCCCACATGTGGTATCCCCGTACTCGGGAGAAGCAGCAGAATTTATTTTGGGGTGTAATTTGACTTCTGCCCATAGCATGTGTGAGCAATATATCATTTAGTGACAACTTTGTGCAAAAAAAAAAAAGTTTGTAATATTCCCGCAACTTTTGGCAAAATATAAAATATTCCATGGACTCAACATGCCTCTCAGTAAATAGCTTGGGGTGTCTACTTTCCAAAATGGGGTCATTTGGGGGGGTTTTGTGCTATTTTGGCATTTTATGGCCTTCGAAACTGTGATAGGTAGTGAGGAGTTAAATCAAAAATTTGCACCCTTAGAAATCCTGAAGGTGGTGATTGGTTTTCGGGGTGCCGTGCGCGACTAGACTCCCAAAAAGTCCCACACATGTGGTATCCCCGTACTCGGGAGAAGCAGCAGAATGTATTTTGGGGTGTCATTTCACATATAACCATGGCATGTGTGAGCAATATATCATTTAGTGACAACTTTTTGTAAAAAAAAATTTTTTTTTTTTTTTTTGTCATTATTCAATCCCTTAGGACAAAAAAAATAAATATTCAATGGGCTCAACATACCCATCAGCAATTTCCTTGGGGTGTCTACTTTCCAAAATGGGGTCATTTGGGGGGGATTTGTACTGCCCTGCCATTTTAGCACCTCAAGAAATGAGATCGGCAGTCATAAATTAAAAGCTGTGTAAATTCCAGAAAATGTACTCTAGTTTGTAGACGCTATAACTTTTGCGCAAACCAAAAAATATACGCTTATTGACATTTTTTTTACTAAAGACATGTGGCTGAATAAATTTTGCCCTCAATGTATGACTAAAATTTAGTTTATTCGATTTTTCTTATAACAAAAAGAAGAAAATATCTTTTTTTTTCAAAATTTTCGCTCTTTTTTCATTTATATCGCAAAAAAAAAAAATCGCAGAGGCAATCAAATACCATCAAAAGAAAGCTCTATTTGTGGGAAGAAAAGGACGCAAATTTCGTTTGGGTGCAATATTGCATGACCGCGCAATTACCAGTTAAAGCAGCGCAGTGCGAAATTGCAAAAAGACCTCTGGTCCTTAAGGTGTTTATTGGTCCGGAACTGAAGTGGTTAATTAAAGCCAAGCTCCATTTAAAATAACAATAGTGGAGTCCCCCAAGGACTGTTTAATTTATTTATAAACGATCTGGAGGATGGGATAAACAGCTCAATCTCAGTGTTTGCGGACAATACAAAGTTAAGCAGGGCAATAACTTCTACGCAGGATGTGGAAACCTTGCAAAAAGACCTAAACAAAATAATGGGGTGGGTAACTACATGGCAAAAGAGGTTTAATGTTGAAAAATGTAAGGTAATGCATTTGGGGGCCAAAAATTACCGGATACAGGGAGAACCTCTGGGGGAATCTAGGATGACCTGGGGGTTTAGTAGATGATAGGCTCAGCAATGGCATGCAATGTCAAGCTGCTGCAAGCAAAGCCAACAGAATATTGGCATGCATTAACTACTACAATACAGGGCACTTCCGCAAAAATAGCGGAAATTTGGAAAAAAAAGTATATTTTATTTTTTCTATTTTAAAAGAAATCCAATAAAATCTAATTTTGTCATAAATTTAAGCCAAAATGTATTCTGCTACATGTTTTTGGTAAAAAAAAATTATGTTAAGTTTATAATAATTGGTTTGTGTGATCACGGACATATGTATGCAAATGATCATGTACATATGTGTGCAGGTGATCACGTACATATGTGTGCAGATAATCATTGGGACATGTGATTTTAGTGGGACATATGTTTTTTTATTTGGGGACATGTCTTTTTTTTATTTGGGGACATGTGTGTTTTGGGGACATGTGTGGGGACATGTGTATTTTGGGGACATGTGTGTTTACACTGTGTGGTGATGTGTGTTTACACTAGACTAGTGATCAGTGAGTAAAAAGCTGTAAAAACAGCTCATACTCACTGATCACCAGCCGGCTGCAGCGATCTGCTCTCCTCTCCTCAGTGACGACTTCCGTGTGAGGAGAGGAGAGCTGATTGCCTAGCAACCGGCTGTTTGTTTTGATCACATGACGGCTGTGATTGGACACGGCCATCATGTGATCAGGAGGGCCAATCACAGATCCCTCCTGCCGATCCAAGATGCGCCGTGTCCGGGTGACACAAGCGCATCGGGATTGCGCCGCTGTGCGGGCACGCACGTGCGTGATCCCCCTCCTTCTGAAGGATGTTCCTGAACATCCAGTCAGAAGGAGGTGGCTCCCACCTGGCCGTATATATGTACATTGGCCGGGTGAGAAGTGGTTAAAATGGGATTCACTTTAGAGGTAAAACAATAATTCTCCCACTCTACAAGACTCTGGTTTGGCCGAATCTTCAGTATGCCGTCCAGTTCTGGGCACCAGTCCTCGGGAAGGATGTGCTGGAACTGGAGGGAGTCCAGAGAAGGGCAACAAAGCTAATTAAGAAAATGGAGGATCTCAGCTATGGGGAAAGACTACAAGCATTGAACTTATGCTCTTTTGAGAGGAGACGCTTGAGGGGGGATATGATATCAATGTACAAATATCATACCCTAGCATAGGAAAAAAACTATTTAGTGAAAGGGAATTTAAAAAGACATGCGGCCATTAACTAAATTCTGAAGAGAAGCGGTTTAACCTTAAACTGCGTATTGGGTTCTTTACTGTCACAGCAGTAAGGATGTGGAATTCTCTTCCACAAGCAATGGTATCAGCAGGGAGCATCGATAATTTCAAAAAACTATTAGATGGGCACCTTAACAATCACAACATACAGGGGTATACAAAGTACTATTGGTGTAAGCACATACACACACATGCAACATAGGTTGAACTGGATGGACTGGCGTCTTTTTTCAACCTCACCAACTATGTAACTGAATCGCCAATAAAAGAAAAAAATGCCTTTGCTACAATGTTCAGCTTCAATCCAGAGATTTCCCCTGCAGTACTTTTTTTTGTGGTGTTAGATGTCCTCATTCTCATGGCAGTAGCATTCAACCCATTTTCCCTGAACCTAGGGCATCCTGGATTCTACCCCAGCCTGTAATTGGACAGTGAAAGGAAAGGCAGTAAAGTGATGAGCTCATCCCTCTGTCCATCAGCCATCTCTCTCTCCCAGAATGCTTCTTGTCATCATATGAACAGATTGGCCCTTTGTGCTGGTTTATCAACTTATGCTCCTGCACTGCTGTACAGGAAATGCAAGAGGCTTACAACTGGTCAAATTCATCAGCATTAATGATGTATTCTTACTTACAGAACTACAGTAATGCGTTCTTTAAAATCTATATATAAAAAGAGTGCACTGTCACTTTAAGGGTCTTTGTAATATACAAAAAAATCATGAGTGTGATACACAATACACTAGTGGTGAATGTGCCACACAAAACATGCTAAAACATCTACTTTAACAACAAAAGTGAAACAAATAAGTCTTTATTATATGTGGACTACAAGTGCTGGTAATCCTCGTGTTGCTCATCCTCTGCCACCATATACAAACCCTATCTACTTACTAGAATGTTAGACCCCTCCAAAAAGGAAGATGTCTAAAAGCGCTTGAAATAGGGTTCAACACAGTAGTCAGTAGGTCAAGTTACCACATGAACAGCTCTGCTTCTGGGAGTGCTACGATTAATTACCGCCAATAAGGTGATCTGAAACCACATCACATTCTCATAGAAAACCTCATATTACCACAGAAAAGAGGAGGATCTATGGTAGATTATCGCCATAAAATCTGCTTATTTATTAAATCAATATATACTCACACTGTTTTCAATTGCTAGTACAATACAGCATGCTGCCCGTCCTGCCATGCATGCGTAATGACGTCAGTACTAAAGCACCATTCCTACGCATTTCATCCATGTAGACGCCTTCAGGGGAAATGAGACTAGTTTTAAATCCCATGTGTTTCACTTCATAGATAATCTTAATCTGTGTTTTGTGTATATCCAGATTTTAAAGCGCACCTCACAGAATATCTAGAATAGCAATAAAAATGTGTATCCTGAAACCAGTGGTGTGTATCATCACATTTGAAAGGCAGGCTTGTATTGGATTGGTGGCTGTAAGACACTTTATTATACTGATATTTTTTTCACATTAGACGTTCTGTATGTAAGAGGCAGGAGAAAGCCTGAGGTGGGCGTTCCACTATCACAATCATCAGATTAATGACACAAGGAGGTGCAGTGCAGTTGCACACTACAGCTATGCCTGGTGAAAATCGGAAGCACTAAACAGGTAAACTATACTCCATGTATGCCTCTCAAATTACAGTTTTCAATCTATACTGGAGTGTGTCTTTAATTATATCTATCTGCTTGTACATTTTAAAGCCATGCATTTACTAGTGTACTTCTGTCTGATAAATTGGTGAATAAAAATCCTTTGCAGTGACCTTTTCATTGGAGGTATACTGTATATAGACTCATTGTTAGTGTAATGCACTTAATAAATTGCACTTTTTAAAAGGAAAGGTGATGGATTAAAATGTTTAGCACCTCGATGAATAATTAATAAGCCCCATAGTGCAAATAAGTGCCTAATAAATAATTAATTTTAATCTCATTATAGATGTTTCATAATGGGATAATTTAATTAAATGAAAGACAATGGGTTTTGAGCGGTTGAAAGATACTGCTGTTTCTATATTTGGCTAATGGTTTGAACACACCATCCTGAAGAAGGTTAATTCACAAGGGTGTATGCATTATTTAATGAATTCCTAGGAGATAAAAGACCTAACAGATCAATGAAGACTTGTGCTGCACTCATGCAGCTTACCAAGCATGTTTTAGCTAACTGGAATATCACAAAATAAGAATTGCAGTTTGGATATATTACAGCATTCTATTATAGGCAAATTATTGTTTACAGACTTGCTCATAGTGAAAAGAATAAATATATTTTTGCAGGTCAAGATTTTGAAACTGAATTTTTTAAGGAAAGCAGAATGTACTGTATATGTGATACTATAATATTGATAGCTGTGTCACATGGGACCCATTAATAAGCCTTTAGAATCAGTCTTGTTTGGTGTGTACATAGGCACTTAGCTCACACTAGCTAGGCACTGAAAGTATTGATGGTAGAAGTTATATATTTTGATGGCAATCTATTATATATTTTAATATTAGCATGCTTTCATTTATTTTTAAAAAATATATATTTAGATGACATATACTGTATGGAGATCTATAACCGTCAGTTATCAGTTTTATCCATAGTGGGAGAAATGCATGTGCTGCCAATAATTACTAATTTCTAAAAAGGCTAGCCACCAGATTGTCATTCTTATCCTCTAGCTACACTATTTAGTAAGTTAAAACTCCTTTGTTGCATTCTTCTTATGGGATATTCACTCTTGATGCTATGAAAATAAACACGGAAGTTAGGGAACTAGCAATTTCAGAAAAGGTAGCTCAGGTATTTCTTCCATGATAGCAGAAATCATGATCTTACAATCTTAATTATATATCCCATATACTGCATATATCTTTATAGATTTTTAGCATCCTGTATATGCAGAGCTTAATAGACTTAAAGCGGAGTTCCACCCTAAAGTGGAACTTCCGCTCATCGGAACCCCCTTCCGGTGTCACAGTTGGCACCTTTCAGGGGGGAGGGGGGTGCAGATACCTGTCTAAGACAGATATTTGAACCCACTTTCGGGCATAGACTCCCACGGGAGTCTATGCCTCTTCCTGTCCCACCGCGCTGTCTCTGAGGCTCGCGTGTGTCTCAGCATTTTCATTACGCTGTGTGACTCGCGCATGCGCAGTAGGGAAGTGGGAAGTGATATGCTTTGTTTCTGAAAAAATGCATTCAACTGGGGAACCTAGATCTAGAGAAAACAGTACAGTCCAGTGTGGGACCAAAAGGAAGTACCGCTCTTACTTATGGGCATAAAGACAGTGGAGAGGATCAGAAGAGAAAGATGGAAAAGTAAGAGAAAAGGAAAAGAAGAGGGGAAGAAGAGAGGGGAAAAAAGGGGGAAAGGAAAGAGGGGGTTTTGAGGGAAGTAGGAGACAGTCTCTGTTCCAGAGGCTCACTATGGGTATGTCAACACATCGTATTAGATTACAGTTCCAGGAAGTGCATAGACAGTTCCGATGATGGGAAGTAATCTAGCCACGACTGCCAGGTACGTAAGAATTTATCATGTATGCAGATTAGTATCGCAGTTAATTTCTCATTCAGCAGGGTACCGTGCACTCAATTTGTCGCTTTGTCAAAGTTGAGAATCGGTGTATTCCACGCTTTTGCACTCTGTTTTGTGGCCGAAAAGTCACCATTAGAAGTTTCACAAAAAGCACTGCACAAAACCCTCCTCTCCATGTTCCTAGTGTTGCTTTACATAAGAGAATGTTATTAAAACACATTCAGGTAGTCATGCCTCTGCTGTGTAAAAACATCTACAGAAATTTCTAAACAATAAATAGCTGGAAAATCAGTGTCTATTTAACAACTAAATGTCAGCTCCAGAAAGATACAACCCACCCCCTCTGCTCTTCCTTTCTCCAGGTTAATAGACTAGCTTGAGACTGCACTATCCACCGTTAGTTCTGTCTTGTGAAGACCAGAAGTACAGTGGATCAGCACTAAGAGAGCAGAAGCCAGCAGCATTGACAGTGCTGAGGTATGAATTTTAACAAATAGCTTACCGGGGATGTTTATTTTATTGTGTTCAATGTGTTAAGCTAAAAGTTTTATTACTACGTTACTACTTTACACTACTTACATGGCACACTGCAATATACCCTTACATGTCTTCTAAACTTTTGCATAAGGCAGGGATTCTTGGTTTGCATATATTACTCTTGGAGGGATCACTTTGACATAGTTGGCCTTCTTGAATATGCGTTGCCGTATATGCAAATCAAGAATCCCAGTTTTTATTGAAAAAGAGTCAGCATTTTGAAGCTAACTCAGGCTATGGCTTTGTTGATTGGAACACAATATCACAAAAGATTATTTTTTTTTTCCCCCCTCCCCCCTTTTACCTGAATAAAATATATTTGTAGCACTGACCCCTGAAGGAGCCACTGGTTTTCTTGGGCTTACCATTTACCTTCTCCGCCTTGTAACTCATTGTTCTTGTCTAGGGGTTCCCAAGGTTGATAGCCCAATAACTGCAGAGACCGACACTTGAATTCCGTTAGGAATTCTTATTTGCTTAAAATGTTGAACAGAAACACAGTCTCTCAGTTGGAAATAGAGGATATAGGTATGGAAGCTCAGGCACTTTGGAAACTGCTGACACTTAATAAATGTCTCTCTCTAGGTAATCCAGGGAATAGGCACTCGCAACTGGACATTTCCACTGTCGGCTAAATCCTGGTTTATGGATTTAGCAGCCGACAAATGACTCAAACTTAGCAAAGTCTCTGCCACAGACTTGATTGCAAACTTTAGATGAACACAGAAAATCTCTCACAGGAACTTAGTTGTAACCGAAGGATGAAAATGGGAATTTACTTACAATACCAGTATCTTGCAGCCGGTCCGGCGATACCGTAAGAAATGCGGATTCAATTAGTGTTCATACAGCTCAGCATCCAGGGTCTTACCGAGTAGCCAGCCTCGTACCTGGCCCTCTTCCGAAGAGTCCTCCCCTGGTTGCATGATGAGTTGCTGGGCCTCTCCAAAACCCGAGACGGCAGCGGACCACTTTAGAATCCTCCTTCCAGTTACTGTGCCTTGGACTAGCCAGCTCCGAGACTCGAAAAAGGATGGATCTGCACCCCAGGCCATGAGAGACCATGGTGTCAGAACATACTTCTGGACCGGAACCCAGAACCACGTGACCTCAGAACCTTAAGTACCCTCTCCCTTGGGTAAAAAAATAAATTTACAGACAGATGCATGCTCTTCAGGAGTACCGGCGCTACACACTCCCCCAGGTTATTTAGACAATGTCCTCATCATTTAGCTAAAAAATCTCTTAACGCTACAAAAATGTTTAAGTACCTGAGCTTTTTGGGATTTTGGGAAAGGAGAAGGGAAGGAAATAGCAAACATATTTAAGATTTGTCACATAAAACAGTTGCATTAACAGACTATACACATACCACCCAATCCTATCTATCTACACCACCCATTCTCCGGCAGCTTGACAGGTGATCTTGGTGCATCCTGAAAAGAAAACACATAACAGCAATACAAACATATATCACATCTTTTTAGAAGGCAGAACTTTATCCCAATCTCAATAAAGTTCTCTCCTCTAAATCTAAAACTCTTTTTCTCCGCTAAAACGACTTATGTTTTTTTTTCTCTAAAATAATAAAACCACTTTGTTTTGCGCTGACCCATGCCACCTAGTGGTCAGAGTCACTGTAACGCCAAGTCCTTCCCTGAAAGTAAGTACCGCGACCCATGCGGTAGTTTTGACAGGCAGCACTCTAACAACTGACCTGTCTATCTACCCACAGTCCTTGTACTTTCAAGAAAAAGGTAAAAAAACTCTCCTTGTTCAGAAAAACTTAGTTCAAAAATGGTTCACTAGTAGAATCGGGGATCCAGCAAAACCAAGTCTCTTCCATGCTCATCCACAGCTGTGATAAAGTACACTGCACTGTCTTTATCTGGCCTGCAAATGACAACTTTATCCGCATAGATATGCCGAACATAACTCCAATGCTGCAGACACCCCAGAAAGCGTTCACACATATCCCGACAGAATGCCTTCTTACGAAGTGGCTTTAGAAATTTAAGGCAGTCCCAGACATCTTCGGCATATCACTTCTCACGATTTTCCTCTATAATGTCCATTATTTCCATGGGCACATACGGAAACTCAAGTCCATACTCTGTTGCCACCCATTTGTTCAAGAGTCTCTGAGACCTGGTGAGTCTCGTCATTTTCGGGCAGTTTTTATTTTCCTAGGTCAATATAATGTTTTTCAAAAACAGAAGCAAACTCACGGTAGTCTAGGTTCAAAATATTCGTCATCTCCCGCATCGGAATTTGAGTCTAAGTCTGAGTCTTGCAACTCCGCTGTGGGTAGATAATTCTTTGTAGTGGTACTCACGGCTCACCAATGCTTCTCCGTGGCCACCATCTTCCACTGGTTTGGTCCCGCAGGACCTGGAGGTGGCCTGCCATCACGATGGTAAGGGGTTTTCTGACGTTCCCCCTTCCCCGAAACAAGCACAGCAGCAGCAGTGACTGCAGCCAAAACCGTATCCAAGACTTTGGGAGCAGATTCTTGGACCTGAGAAGAAGCAATGTATTTTTCCAAGGTGTTGGCAGGTGTGGGCAATGCTGAAACTGTAGGCCTCACAGCCAGAGTATAAACGATAGACTCCTCGGTGGCTACGCCCGTGGCCCAGTCCATATGGTAGGCTCGAGGCAATTCGGTAGGCTGCCCCACCTTGAAGATGTACTCCCCGCATCTCCGACACCAGGCAAATGGCCGAGGGCTTGCGATCAAACTCTCACTTCCTCCACATAGCATGCTGAGGGCCTCAACATCCCCAGCGGTGTAGAGAACAAACTGCCCCTGTGGCAGCACGCAGATTCCCGTGTCAATCAACACGGTGCCGGGTATCTGCATACTCGTGTGACCTCTGACCGATGGCATCCTGGGTCCTTGAACAGATGATGCACCCGGAACACGGAATATTTTCCTTCCAGAAACTTTTCCTCTTCGGCACAGTGAAACACAGCTGGCTTCACTCTCCTCCTACGACACACTCACGTGGTGTCTCATGTAGGAAGACGAAACAGGTGTAGACTCCCACTGGTTCCTCTGGTTGCACAATTTTGCGGGCTTTTCTGCAGGGCTCCTCCCACGCTTACGCACCAACAATGAATGTCTTTTGCCTTACTTAAAATGGCACAGTCCAAAAAAAAACAACTTCCACCCTCTATTCCATACACTCACATGTACAGTTCTTATCCGTTGTGAGAAGTAACGATAAATCCTGGACTACGAGCCCACACGTGTAGCACTGACCCCCGAAGGAGTGGCTGGTTTTCTTGGGCTTACCATTTACCTTCTTTGCCTTGTAACTCATCCTTCTTGTCTAGGGGTTCTCGAGGTTGATAGCCCAATAACTGCAGAGACCGACACTTGAATTCCTTTAGGAATTTTTATTTGCTTAAAACATTGAACAGAAACAGTCTCTCAGTTGGGAATAGAGGTTATAGGTATGGAAGCTCAGACACTTTGGAAACTGCTGACACCTAATAAATGTCTCTCTCTAGATAATCCAGGGAATAGCCACTCGCAACTGGACATTTCCACTGTCGAATAAATCCTGGTTTATGGAGTTAGCAGCTGACAAATTACGCAAACTTAGCAAAGTCTCTGCCACAGACTTGGTTGCAAACTTTAGATGAACACAGAAAATCTCTCACAGGAACTTAGTTGTAACTGAAGGATTAAAATAGGAACTTTCTTACATTACCAGTATCTTGCAGCATCCATCGATACCGTAAGAAATGTGGATTCAATTAGTGTCCATACAGCTCAGAATCCAGGCTCTTACTGAGCAGCCAGCCTCGTGCATGGCCCTCTTCCAAAGAGCCCTCCCCTGGTTGCATGATGAGTTGCTGGGCCTCTCCAAAACCTGAGACAGTACCGAACCACTTTAGAATCCTCCTTCCAGTTACTGTGCCTCAGACTAGCCAGCTCAGAGACTTTAAAACTGATTAATCCGCACCCCAGGCCATGAGGGCCCCTGGGGGCTGGTCAGGAGGACAGGACCATGGAGTCAGAATACACTTCTGGACCAGAACCCAGAACCACGTGACTTTAGCACCTTAAGTACCCTCTCCTGGAATACACAGTGAGACAACGCACCCACTGATGGGCTCAGAGAGAGAGAGACTGGTACACAATTCATCCAACCAGACTGCGTTCCAATGCCTGTCAAAGGTGCTACCTACACCTATGATCAGACAGAACATTAGTACAGCCCAGCCAAACTGATGCCAAAACCACAATTTAGCACAATTACCCCCAAGACTCAACTATAGTCTTGGGAAAAAAACTAAATTTACAGACATAGTGCGTACTCTTCAGGAGTACCGGCGCTACATATTACTTTGCTAGGTAATGGCAATGTTATTGGCAAATGAATAACCCTATGGCCGAAAATGTAAAAATAGTTTCAGTCCCAATGGGGTACGCAAGTGTGAGAGCTGTAGTGGATAAATGATATGGTTACTTGAAGCATGATGCATACCGAAATTTTTATTTTTTTACATTTTCTTAAAAGAGGTGTTTGAATAAAAAAATAGAAAACCCTCTATGTTCACAAAAACAATTGCAGTATGATGGGTAACAATTTTGGACTTGGTCACCTGTATATATTGAAGCGCATAACTGTTCTGAAGCAGTAAGTGTTGTGCATGGAACTACATTTCAATCTCATCCTTTTAACTTTATGTATTGCATGCAATGGTTATATTGACTTTGAAAGGAAACTCTTCCCTTCAAAACCAGGGGTTAGTTGACTTTATTGACTCTCAGGGGGATGAGATATGACCTTCCATAAATGTTCAACATTTCAGCTTATATTCCTTGGAAGTCTCATGGTGGGTTACGTGTATTGCAGGGCTTAGTGCAAAGGATCTTTTTGTCTAGTTTATTAGATGACTCTGAACTCATCACTAGATATATTAAAAAACAACAGTGACTCTCACAGTGGTTAATAGCAACATAGCTCCTATCATCTACTTTAAGTGATTATTTAAATCACTGCAAGTCTAATGTTAAACTATGCCACAGTGCCTTTCAAGAAACTTGCTTAGCTTCAGTCAGAAGTCCAGGAGGACCAAGAGCCCATCTGAGAAATGTTTACATCAAATTACATCAAATTCTGAAACTAATATATCCTTGCAGTTGTTTTTATGATCATAGCTTCCCAGCTGCCCTTCTGTCTCTGTAAACAATATAGAGGCTCACAAAGCAGCAAGGTTAAAAAGACTGTGGTGGTGCAGGGTAGGAATGAAATTTGTATTTGCTGCCATGGATTCATGGTAAATCCCGCATTTTTGAAATTCCCCAGCAAATGTTTTAAAAAACCTTAATCCACTGCTTGGCATGTGACCTGTGACCAGCAGAAGTAGAAGGGGCAATAAGGGGTCTTTTAGATTTGTAATTTCCTCACTATAAAAGGAGGGCACAGAACAGCTGCAGTGTCAATGTTCTATAAGCTGCTGTATGAAGATGTTAGAAAGGAATGACCAACAGCCTAGCGATTTGATTTACTAAAACTGGAGACTGTAAAGTCTGGTGCAGATCTGCATAGAAACCAATCAGCTTCCAAGTTTTTTGGTCAAAGCTTAACTGGACAAACTGAAGTTAGAAGTTGATTAGCTACCATGCACAGCCGCATCAGATGTTCCCGTTATAGTAGATCAACCCCAGTGTGCTTTACCTCTGATTGATAGCTCTTTGGGCAATCATCCCCTTTGCTACCTTTTCAACATTTTTTACTATTATTATTGAGAGCTCTTTTGTCTTTAATTTTCATTTGTGGTTGATTTGAATGGCAGTGGTCACTTTTAGGTTCTGTCCTGTTTATGGCAAACTGCATTTATGTGTTTATTTTACTGAAAGGTTTTCTTTATTTTTTATTTAAATTGACTTTTGTTGTGGGGTTTAGGCGTTGGAGTATTTGGGTTTTCATTTCTTTTAATGGTATATTGTTTTTTATTTTATGTTGATAGGGCTCAAAGTGCACCATTCACTTGTTGCTCACCATCTGTTCTCAGTACTGCTTTTTTTATCCAGCATGCTGCCACATTGCTGTGCAGCAACTATTGTGCACAAAAACAATACACATTCACCTAAAAAAAAATGTTACACTAACAGACTTGCCTCTAATGAAAACCACTTTTTTAAAACCATTTAAGACATTAAAGTACAATAAGGTGCTCACAGCTGATGCCATCAAACTGTCGTACCTCTGGTCCATTCAAGCTCTTTAGCTGTAATTTTTTAAGAAGACGCCTTCCTATGGCTTTTAGACCTGTTGTGGCTGCTACACAGGGCTGGATCTAGCCTGTCTGATGTGGGGGTGCAGTAAAAATGGCAGGGGGTAGAGGATGGGAGGTCAGTGTACAGTGGTGTGAAAAAGTGTTTGCCCCCTTCCTCATTTCCTGTTCCTTTGCATGTTTGTCACACTTAAGTGTTTCGGAACATTAAACCAATTTAAACAATAGTCAAGGACAACACAAGTAAACACAAAATGCAATTTGTAAATGAAGGTGTTTATTATTAAAGGTGAAAAAAAATCCAAACCATCATGGCCCTGTGTGAAAAAGTGATTGCCCCCCTTGTTAAAACATACTATAACTGTGGTTGTCCACACCTGAGTTCAATTTCTCTAGCCACACCCAGGCCTGATTATTGCCACACCTGTTCACAATCAAGGCATCACTTAAATAGGAGCTGCTTGACACAGTAAGGTCCACCAGAAGATCCTTAAAAGCTACAAATCATGCCGAGACCCAAAGAAATTCAGGAACAATTGAGAAAGAAAGTAATTGAGATCTATCAGTCTGGAAAGGGTTATAAAGCCATTTCCAAAGCTTTGGGAATCCAGCGAACCACAGTGAGAGCCATTATCCACAAATGGCGAAGACATGGAACAGTGGTGAACCTTCCCAGGAGTGGCCGGCCGCCCAAAATTACCCCAAGAGCGCAGCGACGACTCATCCAAGAGGTCACAAAAGACCCCACAACAACGTCCAAGGAACTGCAGGCCTCACTTGCCTCAGTTAAGGTCAGCGTTCATGCCTCCACCATCAGGAAAAGACTGGGCAAAAATGGCCTGCATGGCAGAGTTCCAAGGAGAAAACCACTGCTGAGCAAAAATAACATCAAAGCTCGTCTCAATTTCTCCACAACACATCTTGATGATCCCCAAGACTTTTGGGACAACATTCTGTGGACCGATGAGACAAAAGTGGAACTCTTTGGAAGGTGTGTGTCCAAGTATATCTGGCGTAGAAGGAACACTGCATTTCATAAAAAGAACATTATACCAACAGTAAAATATGGTGGTGGTAGTGTGATGGTCTGGGGCTGTTTTGCTGCTTCAGGACCTGGAAGACTTGCCGTGATAAAAGGAACTATGAATTCTGCTGTCTACCAAGAGATCCTGAAGGAGAATGTCCGACCATCTGTTCGTGTACTCAAGCTGATACGAACTTGGGTTCTGCAGCAGGACAATGATCCTAAACACACCAGCAAGTCCACCACCGAATGGCTGAAGAAGAACAAAATGAAGACTTTGGAGTGGCCTAGCCAAAGTCCTGACCTGAATCCTATTGAGATGTTGTGGTACGACCTTAAAAAGGCTGTTCATGCTCGAAAACCCTCTAATGTACCTGAATTAGGACAATTCTGCAAAGATGAGTGGGCCAAAATTCCTCCAGGACGCTGTAAAATCCTCATTGCACGTTATCGCAAACGCTTGGTTGCAGTTGTTGCTGCTAAGGGTGGCCCAACCAGTTATTAGGTTTAGGGGGCAATCACTTTTTCACACAGGGCCATGATGGTTTGGATTTTTTTTCACCTTTAATAATAAACACCTTCATTTACAAATTGCATTTTGTGTTTACTTGTGTTGTCCTTGACTATTGTTTAAATTGTTTTGATGTTCCGAAACACTTAAGTGTGACAAACATGCAAAGGAACAGGAAATGAGGAAGGGGGCAAACACTTTTTCACACCACTGTATATAAAAAACTCAAAACAAAGAATCTTTTTTTAAATATGTAAAAGTTTCCATCACTTATGCTTTTATGCAGAATTGCAGTAAATTAGTGGGAGGGACATAAAACTTCAACCTAAATATAGGATGCAGGGATCAGGCGTATTTCATGTACACAGTGCAAGTGTTAGGTGTATGTTCAGCAAGTAAGAAAATACCCGCTGATTTTGACAAACAAAATTAATTGTCCTTGTTACTTCCTGAAAGTTGAGCTGGAAGCATAATTCAATATTACCTGTATAGCGGGGCAGGGCTCATAAGTGGGTAATGCAAAGAGTGCAGACGTCAGGAATATGTACACTACAGAACGCAGGGGTCAGGAGTATGCAAAGCACAAAATGCCTGGTCATCTATTTGTCTTTGAAGGATCAGCAGTTGTAGATAGATAATTTGCCCTCTTTAAGTGCCAGTGCACACCAGAACTTGGTGAGGGAAACCTGCATTCAGTGCGTGTTTCCTGCACCGCATTCAAAACACACTGCCGTTGTGATCTGCAGCAGGTGTCAATGCAAACTTAAAGTGGAACCATATTCACCTCGGTTCCAGTAATGTGGCGCCCTGGATCCCCTTGCCGGCTGCTGACATCTTTAAGTATGAAATACATCTGAAATACATCTTTAAGTATTTTAAATGCTGCCCGCTTTCATTGGCTGGGTGGGGATGACATAATTCCAGCAGTCGGCTTCTGTATTGCTGAATTTCTACAGTGATCTGCGTTTGCATGGCTTACTGTTCAGGGGTGGACAGGCTGGTAACTAAAGTGTTACTAAAGTAAAAAACAAATTTTTAAGCTAAAATAACAAACATGTATATGGTATTGCACAGAGTGGCCCAGATCCTCCTCTTCTGGTGTCCCCAGCGCCATTATTTGCTCGTCTTCTTTTTCTTAGGGACTACCATAGCCAGCCACTGGCTATGGGGAGAATGTAGTCTGCGCGCTTCCGACCTGTGTGTCAACAGATTTACACAGTGGGATTTAGGCCCTCCCCCACTTCCTGCTCACTGCATCTGATTGACAGCAGCAAGATCCAATGGCCCCTGCTGTTGCTTGAGTGCTGTGTAAAGAGGAGAAGAGGGGAGAAAAGATGAAGCCATGCACAGTGCTGATCTCTTCTCCCCTCTCTTCCCCTTCACACAGTGAAGGAGGACACAGAGAAACTAAACAAAAAACGTTTTTAGGTTTAGTAACACTTTAATTTTAATGCAGAAGAGACATAGCATGCCTGCTCACCCATTTTTATGTACTACCCAAAGATCCACTTCAATGACACCTCAAATGCAGATCACAAACCCAGTGAGCTTGCCTGCACCAGCTTGCATGGTACATTAGTATCATGCGATCCCGGTTGCTTTGAGTTTTATAAACTAGTGCATTCACTACTTTTGCTGTGGTCCAGAGCAATTTCAGCCCATTCAAATGAAAGAAGTCCTGTGCCATTCATGGTGTGAACCAGCCCCTAAGCCTCATTCACACAGGTGGCTGAAGTTTCACCGCCCCCCTGGCCCCCCACCAAAACCTAAAATACAGCTGGAGGAGGATTATCACCTGCTGCAGCAAATTTATTGCAGCATGTTGAGTCGACAGAATCAGTCATTCAAGTCAATAGGGCTGCACTGCAACTGTGAGCAAAAAAAAACTTTGGCTTGCAGTTACGGCACATTATCCCCATTATAAACTGGCATTTGCCAGAGAAGAAAAAACACACAGGCATTTAAGAAGCGTCAGGATCGCCTCCTAAATGCCTGACCTTGGATGCTTAGCCACATTCTAAAAAAGCAATCAGCAATCCACCTGTAGATTGCTTTTCAGAGCATTGGCTAGTGTGAACCTAGACTAATAACAGTCAATGGAATGCCACCCATTTTGCTGTCTTTTAAACGGTAAACTGATACCTATGCTTCACAGGTTACTTTCACCCTGTTAAAAGGACTGCAATATGTAATTGCATTACAGCGACTGATATTAAAGGGGGGTGGGGGGTGCACAGGCTAAGTACTGCACAGGCACTTCTGGCAGCTTCCAGTGAATTACTGTTGAGGCAAAACACACTTTTTCCTGCTTCTCCCTCACCTCTCTCATAGGGCCTTTTTTGCAGAGCCAACCCATCCCTCACCAACACAGTAAACTTGGGACAAGCTGTTGCAGTGATGGCAAGTGCACCCTGTGTACCCATTGGTTGAGGAGACATTGTGAGGCAGTGGAGCCTGCCTCCTCAGCCAATGGGTAGCTGAAGTCCCTCCCACTTAACAACACCCGGGATCTCAAGAGCCTAGTGGTTTAGCTTACTATGGGGACAAGCCAGGATGGCATTTATTTTAATACATTGATCTCATATTAGTTGATATTAGAGGATAGCGTCAACCAGTGGTGGCTGGTGGTATATTTTTTTTGGGGGGGGACAATCCATCCGCCACCACCTCCCTGATCGTTCAGTCACCAGCCGTGTACTTACCCCATCTAGGTCACGGGCAGCGCTTCCTCTGGGTGGCTTCTCCTCCTCCTGGTGCTTCACGGTGGCTTCCCCTTCATCTCCTCCCTCCTCCTTTTCGGAGGCCAAAAGGATTGCTTCTCCTCTCAATCAGGTGATGGTACTCAGGAGTCACTTCCTGATTGGGTAGGAAGAGAATCAGGAAGACAATAGTGAATATTAATTTGCTATTGTCACACAACTGGATGGGTTTGGGGTGCAGTGCTCTGCGCCCAAGCCCACCCTTTTTTGAAGCCTATTAGAGCCTCTGGCTCTAATCACGTGCTTCTAAAAAAATAAAGAAACAAACAAAAAAAAAACATTGGAATCCAGGCGTCCATCACCCTGCATGTAGATTAGGGGGCCAGATGCACTGGATCACGGGGGCGGTATGGACGGGCCGCCACTGGTGTCAACCCATACAGCCTTCCTGCTGCCGCCCCCTGCATGCCTTATGGAACCTGGGCTCAGGTGGGAGGGATTGAGCTAATGGCTTTGGGGGGGCTCAAGTGCAATATGTGCCCACCCCAGCACCCCCTTAGATCCGGCCATGCTTCTACATCTGCCGGTCAAGCAGGCTTTGTACTGCCTTATTTAAAAACATGTGGAACTGGTAAAACTAGCGGGAAAAAAAACTTTTTTAACCTCTTCCAACCAAAGTAACACACTATGCATCCTCACTGCAGATGGGCTCTAACGATGGCTGTATGCATATAAGCGTTCGATGGCTTCAGTGTTCTGCACTGAGAGTGTGCGCACTGTGTGCTCTCAGCACAGAGACCCAGCTATCTCTGACATCTTCTTTTCACCGTAAATGTTTGGGAGACAGTGGGTGGGGCTTGTGATATGTGACCACAGCAACAGTCAATCACAGCGATCGCATGATCAGATACTACATCTCAGCTCCCCATCTTTGATAAACCTTTTAAGGGACAGCAGGATTTGGGCCAAGGGGTTAAAAAACTAAAATGACTCAGATTGTTGTGCTACTGCTGTAAAATAAAAAAAAGATCCACCCACAGTCAAATATGGACTGCCAGGGTTTGCTGTACTTGAGGTATTTTAAAAAATCTGTGGTTGGTGGGATCCTTTCACAAATTAGAAGACTGTTATGTATATATTAGAAATTTACTGACTAGAATTTTCCTTTTGATTATTTTTATAGGATAGGTGCAATTTTGATTCATTAACATTGTAGTCATTTATACATAATTTTCATATTTGCTTGCGTGCCTTAGGATAGATATTTCAAAAAAAAAAAAAAGAAGTAATTTGTATGTACCTCCTTGTTAGCACTATGTGGTGCTGCTTGTTCAGCGTCCTAAATTGCGTCTGGAGACATAGGATTAAATACCTGGTGAGCTATATGCTCAAAGAAACAGGTAGAACAGGGTATCATTTATTGGAAGGCGAGCTTTTTATTTGAATTGTCTACTGTAAAGATATTTTGAATCTTTCTAAAAATATTTTAAAAACCAGAAGTCAAAGTGACATTTACATGACTTCAGATAGTTACAATGTGTTTCTGTAAATGTATCATAATTTTATGAATAGTGAATAGACATATTTTAGCTGTAGGGTTGTGAAGTTACTGACTGCCAATACAAATATGTGATTTTTTTTTTAGAACATCAACTACATTTTTTATTTACATTTTATTTTTACTTCGGATTCACTAAAACTGTATGGTATTTGGTTATTCAAAACTCAGTGTTCTGCTTAGCTGAATCAATGTGGTAAAGCTGTAATTGCTTTACCACACCAGCAATGCAGTTTTCATGACCGCCTAAAAGTACTTTTGATGGAGCCTATGGGGTTGATTTACTAAAGGCAAATACACGGTGCACTTTGCAAAGTGCAGTTGCACTGGAGCAGTTGCTCTAGTTCTTAGGAAATTAGTGGGAGCTCTACTGACTTCCATCATCCAATCATGTGCAAGCAAACATTCTGTTTTTTTTATTTTCCTTGTATGCGATTGGGTATTCTTTGCAAAAGGAATCTTTACCTCATTTATTAAGCTAGCAAGAAGTGATGGTAAAATGTCTCTAGTAGAGCCCCAAAACTCAATAAAAAATAATAATAAAATAAAAAGTTTTGTTTTAAGAGTTTTAGGACACAATGGGGTGGATTTATGGGGTTGATAAACAGACTGTGCACTTTGCAAAGTGCAGTTGCACTCTGCAAGAGTAGTTTCTCCTGAGCTTAGTAAATGAGGTAAGGATTCTCTTCTAAGAGAATACCCAATCACGTGCAAGAAAAATAAAAAAATAAAAAACATTCTTGCTTGCACGTGATTGGATGATGGAAGTCAGCAGAACTTCTGCTCATTTACTACACACTGGAGCAACTGCTCTTGAAGTGTGCAACTGCCCTTTGCAATGTGCACAGTCTATTTGCCTTTAGTAAATCAACCCCATAGTATGTGTGTAGGTATACTGTATTAGTAAAAGGATGGTCTTATTTTAAAACATGCACAGTGTTTTATCTTGCCATTAGTTATTGAACAAATCAGAGCCTTACCTGGAAATGTGTACCAACCTCTAGGACAGTGATGGTGAACCTTGGTGCCCCAGATGTTTTGCAACTACATTTCCCATGATGCTCCACTACACTGCAGAGTGCACAAGCGCCATGGAAAATGTAGTTCCAAAACATCTGGGGTGCCAAGGTTCACCATCACTGCTCTAGGATAATGACACCATGAAAATAGTATATATGGAGTCATATGAGCCACTTGGTGACTCAAGCATTGCAATCAGTTAAAATATATCAAAAGCCAGATATTTCTGTTAATGAGGGAGAATGGGCCAAAATAAATGAAAAAAATAAATAGTACAGGCAAATGCTTTGCTATAAGAATTATGAGACCACAGATGATAGTGCAGTGTACAATTGGCCAGCAGAACAACTTTAAATAGCAAATGTAGCCCTCTTTTGAGGGGGGTCATAAGAATGCCCCCCCCCCCCAAAAAAAAGAATATTGAGCTAAACCTGTAGGTAAATAAGAAAATGTGAATAAGTGGGTTTGATAATAAAGTTGGCATTCCCTCCAACCAAAACAGGGCCACTGTGAACAGAGGGGATTTTCTTCCTGGGAAACGAATCAATAATCTAAGTAAAGTAATTGAGAGCAGAAGCACTACTGCAACCAGAACATAACATTAACCATAAGTATATAGGTACACAACAATAAAGAAATAATACATTATTTACACATACATTTATATAAAAAGAGATTAATAACAGTACATACAGGCAGTTTCAGCAAAGGGCCTGATAGGAGATCTGCTGGAATTGTACACATATACCCAGGTATATATAATTATTAACCACTTGCTTACTGGGCACTTAAACCCCCCTCATGCCCAGACCAATTTTCAGCTTTCAGCGCTGATGCACTTTGAATGACAATTGCGCGGCCATACAACACTGTACCCAAATGAAATTTTTATAATTTTTTTTCCCACAAATAGAGCTTTCTTTTGGTGGTATTTAATTACAGCTGGGAGTTTTATTTTTTGCTAAACAAACAAAAAAAGATGCAAAAAAAAATAGGTAATTTTTCTCCTTCATTGAAGTGCACTGATGAGGCGGCACTGATAGGCTGCACTGGTGGGCACTGATAGGCTGCATTGGTGGGCACTGATAGGCTGCATTGGTGGGCACTGATAGGCTGCACTGGTGGGCACTGATAGGCATAGTTAAGGCGGCACTAATAGGCACAGATAAGGCGGCACCGATGGGCACAGATAAGGCGGCACTGATAGGCACAGATAAGATGGCACGGATGGGTGGCACAGATGGGTGGCACGGATGGGTGGCACTAAGGGGCACTGATAGGTACCACTGATAGATGGGACTGATGGGCACTGATAGGTGGCACTGATAGGTGGCTCTGATAGGTGGCACTGCTGGGCACTGATGGGCGGCACTGCTGGGCACTGATGGGCACTGGTAGATGACACTCATGGGCACAGATATGTGGCACTGGGGTGCAGCACCTTTGTTGAGGCAGATTGTGGGCACTGCTGGGTGGCACTGTGGGCACTGCTGGGTGGCACTGCTGGGTGGCACTGCTGGGTGGCACTGTGGGCACTGCTGGTTGGCACTGACAGGAGGGGACACATTTTTTATTGATGTGGCACTGGCAGGGGGCAGGTGGGCACTGGCAGGGCTGGCCGTGATCGGGACTGATGTCCCGATCACGGCCGCCGGTGATTGGCTCTTTTTTTTTCTCCTCGCGCTGTTAGCGCGAGGAGGAATAATAGCCAATTACCGGCTCCGTTGTATCACATGATCAGCTGTCATTGGCTGACATCTGATCACGTGATAAGGGGTCGGGATCGGGCGAGTCTCATAGAGCAGGCCGCTCGTGCACGGGACGACGACAATAGACGTAGTCCCGGCAAAGTAGATCCGCGCTGTAGCCGTCATTCGGCTATAGCGCGGGTCTCAAGTGGTAAAAAGGGATAACTCTAGATGAATCAAAAAACTGTATGACTTGACACCTGAGTGCTAAGATTTCACAGAGAAGCTGGCCTTCAAATGTGCAAATACAATGGCCACTGTACAACGTGGATTGGGTGATGCTGGCAGTGCAGATCTCCTCAGATCGGGGAATCTTGAACTGTACAAACAACAAAAGGCACAAAAGGCACAAAAGAGCACGAGGCAATTGTGCATTATCCACAACATTTTATTATAAGATTAAAGATACAAATTATACTCACAAACCAAAGCAGATAGATGGTATATCATGAATTCAGAAACCAGACGGTCACCCTCCAGCCTCTGAAGACCAATTGGTTGGCAACACCTACTAAGCCCTAGGATGACAGCTAAGAATTTGAAGCTATGTCTTGCCACAAGACAATTGTTGAACAAGTGTTGTCTCTATTTGAATACAATGGTAACTTTTGGTGTCCAAAGAAAAAACATCAAAAAAGTCAAGTTTTCTATCATTTATACAGACTTTATTAATAAATTATTTGAATCAAACTGCTTGGTTTATGGTGCTTTTCTTTTTGATAGTGTGATTTCACTATCTTCATTTCATGTATGCTAATCAATAAATGCACAACCACACCACACAGGTGAGTCAGTGGATCCTCTATCTCTCTAGAAACGGTGTTCCGTTTTTCTCTCTCTTTATTCAAATGCTTCAGTTTCCATTAAAATGCATACAGCTGCTTTTAAATGGAAGAAACTGCATTCAAGAAGGAATGGATGCATTTGACTTGCTTTGCTTGCAGTTCAAATAATCTGCGAAGGGCAACGCAAAGCAAAGGAGTTCAAAGGTAGCCTATAAACTGCTATGTGTACTGCTCTGTTAAAGTGGTTGTAAACAATCACCTTGTAAAACAACCAATTCAGTTTAAAATAGAAATGAAACGCAAGACATTTTGTATAGATATAAAAAAAAAAAAAAAACATTTTCTCCCATTTTTATAAGTGATCACATACCCTCTCAGTTACATTACAGCTGGGGGGATGGGGGGGGGGGGGGGATAAGTAGTAGCAGCACACTGAGCTATTTAGTGAATGGCTGTACAGCGAGGAGGGTGTCAGGACAAGTCTGATCATTGGAGGAGAACTCCCTGAATAACTAGAGAACTGACCACGCTGTGCTCTCCTGCTTAGTGTGATCAGTTTTTAATAGGACAGCAAGAGGACTAGCAAGAACACCAGAGATTTCACACAAAGCAAGAAATGCGAAGAGAATAGGAGACTTTCTAATACAAGTACATGGTACAGCTGGCACATATCAGGAATATGAAATGTTGGGGGATTTTGCTGACCTGTATTTGAAGTGTATTCCAAACGCATGTCAAATGAAGGAAAACAACATCCATTGACATAAGCCTTAGTGGTTACCTAGGTATTTCACAAAACGAAATGGAACAATTTTCTGTGGATGGATTAGACAAAAATATAACTTATTTGTAAATGTACTCTATGTTTTGGAAAGAAAAATATATGTCAGCACTAAAACCTTATACAGAATGTGAAGTATTCTGGAATGAGCATAAACATGTGGTGCTATTTTTCTACCACAGAGCCAAAATAACTTGTTATCATTAAGCGATCAATGAAAAGTCTGCTACTGAGATGTCTTGATTTTACAGGCTTGCCAGTGCCATTACACAGAGAATATGATTTCCTCTATTAGAATTTTTAAAATATTTTATATTATGTAGATGCACCCTATTGTTACTGTTTCACACTTGGATGGACTTATCATTTAACTGCTTAAGGACTGCCTCCTGCACATATACGTCTACAGAATGGCACGGCTGGGCACAATCGTGTACCTGTACGTGGCTCTTTAAGTGCCCAGCCGTGGGTCGGGAGCGCACTGCCGGCGGCGCTCTCCCAACCCGGTCCTGAGCTCCATGACCGTGGTCGCGGGACCAGTGGACCCGATCGCCCCTGGTGTCCCGCGATCGGGTCACAGAGCTGAAGAACGAGGAGAGGTCTGTGTAAACAAACCTCTCCCGGTGCTTCGTACTGTGGCTGTCACCGATCGTCTGTTCCCTGTTATAGGGAAAGACGATCAGTGATGTCACATGCCAGGCCACGCCCCTACAATAAAAAAAAACATATAACGTCACACATAACCCCTCCTACCCCCTATTGGTTAACTCCTTCACTGTCAGTGTCATTTACACTAGAATCAGTGCATTTAAATAGCACTGATTGCTGTATAAATGACAATGGTCCCAAAAATGTGTAAAAAATGTCTGATGTGTACGCCATAATGTCACACTCACAATAAAAATCACTGATCGCCACCATTACTAGTAAAAAAAAAAATATTAATAAAAATGCTATAAAACTATCCCCTATTTTGTAAACGCTATAACTTTTACCTAAACCAATCAATAATCGCTAATTGCGATTTTTTTACCAAAAATATGTAGAAGAATACGTATCGGCCTAAACTGAGGAAAAAAAATGTTTTTTTATATATTTTTTGGGGATATTTATTATAGCAAAAAGTAAAAAAATATAGCATTTTTTCAAAATTGTCGCTCTATTTTTGTTTATAGCGCAAAAAATAAAAACCGCAGAGGTGATCAAATACCACCAAAATAGTGAGAAAAAAAAATGCCAATTTTTGCTTGGGAGCCACGTTGCACAACCACGCAATTGTCAGTTAAAGCACCGCAGTGCCGAAACGCAAAAAAGGGGCTTGGTCCTTTGGCTGCAAATTGGTCCCGGGCTTAAGTGGTTAAATGCCTAACTGAAGTTCAGCATTAGTCAATGTCTTCTTCTCTGAGCACTCAGTTGAACATGCATACTTTTTTTGCAACCATTTAGCTCAATAATGTAACTTTTTGAGAACACATAGATAAACTGACATTGGCCTTATTCTATAATAGATGCCAGGGCTTGGGCACACAGGGGGGCCTGGACAGCAGGGGGATTGGTGTGGTGGGATGGGAGAATAATTACAGAACAATGCACTGTCTGTGTCTCTCCTTCCAGGATCTAAAAGACGGTTTCTCCCCCTCTCACTCCTGTCGGCTCTTCATCATTCTGTAATTGTCCTGCCACACTAATCCCTTCTCCCTGTGCTGCCCAAATCTGATTCCCCCCTATTTTCCCAGCCCCCCCCCCCCTTACACTTTTGCAGCACTGCCAGCTTTCCTCTCCCACCGGCTGCTGGGGGGTACACAGGAAGATGGAGAGTGGGGAAAGGGGCCCGTAAATATGTAATTTGCGGGCCCCTTCCTTTTCTGAACTGACACAGTGAGCGAACAGTAGCAATCACTCCTTTGTCCATTGATAAATGAGCATAGTAAACTGGTTTACTGTGCTTCAGTTTATGAGTAAACAGGAGCCCCTGTCTCATGTTCATTCATCTTCAGTGCAGCTGAGGCTACAGAGAAGGTAAATGAAGAATCTGTCTCACCAAATTATTTTCTCTTTTTTTAAAGATGAGATGTCAGGTGTCTGTTTAGACCCCTGATATTTCATCCAAGCCCCCCACAACAGCATTATAACATGGAATAACTATGTTTTGTAAATGCTAGATTGAACATTTCTTAGATGCAAGTTCCTTCTGTTTCCATCTTAGCTGTCTCTTGAAAAATATGGAGACCCCATCTTGATAGTTGGTATTTTGTGCATTTATGAGATGTGTGCCCATATATCTTTTGTTCCTAGCTGTGTTTAAAAATCTTTCAATGGATAACATATAAATCTTACAAAAAAATCAACTTGGAAGGTGAAGAAATTTGATTTTGATTAAGAAACTCCTATAGTCTGCCATATACATATATTGTCTACTGGGACCGACCTGTCAAATGATCTATAATGAGTCATAGGGGTTGATTTACTAAAGGCATATAGACTGTGTACTCTGCAAGTGCAGTTGCTCCAGAACTTAGTAAATGAGCTGAAATTCTGCTGACTTCCATCATCCAATCATGTGCAAGCAAAAATGCTGACTTTTAAATTCTCCTTGCACATGATGATTAGGTATTCTTTGTAGAGTGAAGCTTTACGTTATTTACTAATCTTTGGAACAACTGCACTTGCAGAGTGTAACGGCACTTTGCAAAGTGCACAGTCTATGTGCCTTTAGTAAATCAACCCTATAATGTTTGTATATAGCTTCACCAAGTTAAGTTATGCCACGTATACATGATCGGAGTGTTCGTCTGAAAAATCTTGGATGGTTTTTCGTACAGAATTCCGCTCAAGCTTGGCTTGCATACTCAAGATCACACAAACTTTCTCTGAACTTTTGAACGTCAAGAACGCAGTGATGTACAACACGAACAATGGGACTATAAAGAGGAAGTTCAATAGCCAGTGCGCCACCCTTTGTGCTCCTTCTGCTAATCTCGTGTTAGTAGTAGTTTGGTGAGAGATGATTCGCAATTTTCAGACTTGTGCTTTTCCGATTGTTACTGCTCTTCAGTTTGTGCTTGTGGGTTCGTATCTGTTCTTCAGTACGTATAGTCAGTTCTCATCTGGGTTTCAGTGTGTATTATTATAGTACGTATTTGATTTTCAGTGTGTTCTTGTCCGCTCGTTTCTGATTTTCAGCACGCTTTTCTCAGGCCTTTCTGTTTTTCAGTGTGCGAGTTCATTCTGACCAGCCGACCATTTTGAAGCCATGTTGTGGTTACGTACTCGTTGTAGAGTTCGTGCTGTGCGGGGGCTTGGTGTTGGGGTTCTTGCTTTGACCCAAGCCCAGTCCATGAACAGGGTGGGGAGGAGTTCATGGACCAAGAATTGGTTGCTTCAGCGTGACCAATTCTGTCATATGCCTTTGTTGTGGGAGATCCAGGAGAATAATCCTGATGATTTCAGGAATATTCTATGGATGACAGACCCCATTTTTCACCATCTGTTGGCTTTGCTGTCCCCTTATATTACGAAGCAGGACACCTGCATGCGGCAAGCCATCACTCCTGAGCAGAGGCTAGTTGCCACCTTGCGATATTTGGCGATGGGGAGAAGTCTGCAGGACCTCAAGTTCTCGATAGGCATCTCCCCCCAGGCTCTGGGGATCATTATTCCAGAGACCTGTCCTGCCATCATTCAGGTCCTGCAGAAGGACTATATCAAGGTAAGATTTCTCCTTTAACATCACATTATATGTATTTAATGTTTGCTAATATATTGTATTTCTTTCATCATTCTCTAATTGTCATGATTGTAATATGCTGTGAATGTCCTCTTTATCCTCATGCATGCTGTATGCTTTTAATGCTCTTTTTTGTCCTTCATGCATATTTGCCTTCACTAACCTCCCCAGCATGCTATCCTGGGCCAATATACACCTAGCCTAGTCACTTAACAGTGTATTTTGTTAGCTCCATTGTAGTGCTTTACCCTAAACACCCACTAAAATGTGTACACATGTTATTGTTGTCCTTAAATTCAGGCAGAGTGCCATAGAACCCCTCTAAAATTTTTACAATGGGCCATCAGAGGGGGTGAGGAATCTGATAAGTGTACCTTATCTTTAAATGTTATACTGATGTTGGCCAAGAATGTTTGTGTCTAATCTGCTTGCAAAGTTATGTGCAAAAGTACTAATTTTATTTTTTCTGTTTTGACTCCACAGTTTTCTTCAACACCACAGAAATGGAAGACTGTGGCCAGTTTGCCATGCATTGGGACTTTCCCAACTGCGGAAGGGCAGTCGATGGGAAACATGTCCACATCGTCCCACCACCCCACTCGGGGTCATACTATTTTAACTATAAGGGGTTTAATATTATCGTATTGATGACGGTGGTGTCGGTGACATATGAATTTTTATAAGTGGACGTGGAGAAGAATGTCCGGATGTTGGATGGTGGAGTCTTTGCCCAGACCGAGTTCTACCGACGTCTCCAGAGCGGCAGCTTGGGATTGCCACCTGCGGAAGAGAGCGTGGAAGGACCCCCATTTGTGTTTGTTGCAGATGAATCATTTGGTCTGGGTGAACATCTGATGAGGCCATTCCCCCAGAGGACCCTCACCCCGGGGAAGAGGGTTTTTAATTACCAGCTGGCCAGAGCCAAAAGAGTGGTGGAGAATGCGTTTTGGATAATGGCCAGCCGGTTCCTTATTCCTATTCCTTATGGCAATAAACATGACGGAGTATAAACTGAATCACATAGTGCTAGCATGCTGTATTCTCCATAATTATTTAAGGGTAAATGCTCAAAAATATTTGGCCTCAGTTGGGCCTGAGGCCACAATTCAAGACATAACTACAATGACGGCCCTGGAAGCTGGCCATCCTGGCTTGCCTCCCCCCCAAAGCGTCCTTGATGTGTGGCAAAAGTATCTGGACTATTTTATGGATAGGGAGGCATTGTTATGCCAGCAAATTTGTGATCCTTTTATAAAATAAAAAATGATTTTGATCTGAAATCATCTTGAATTTGATTTACTGCTTGTGTTTCTTTTAGCTGTCTCCTCGATTCTCCTAGTGCACTTGTAGCACCAAGTGGATTTTGCTTTATTAAATAACCCCCATTGTCACGGTAAACAACAACTTAATCCAAAAACTGGTATTGAGCATTGAAAGAAGAAGCTACACATTGCTGAGTATAAAAACTTTTACACTGTGAACATTCACATGTGCGTTGTAAAACATTTTTCCACCAAGAATACTTTTTGTTTAAAGAAGTTTGACATTTTTAGTTATAGATTTTGCTTTAACAGGCATGTTTCAAACCATAACATACACAACTCTGGAACTTACAAAGTTCAACATACAAAAATTTAAGGCAATATCAGACATTAGTATGTCAAAACTGTGTTGATATTGCCTTCATCAGATGGAGTGATGTCACCCCTGTAAAAGCCACATTTTGAAGATGCACACAAATTGGGATTCAAAATAGGGTTTTGCCTCCTGATCCCATGCCTAATGTCAACATGTGCTAGCTCCCATCATGGGGGGTCAAAGGACGTGTTTTGGGGGTGCAAGGAAGAGGTTTCACCCATAAAACGCATACATTAATATCCCATGATGGCAGAGAGCACATGTTGACACTCTGTGTGCATCTTAAAAATTTTGCTTTTAAAATGTATAAAAAGTTAGGAAATGTCTCCAAAAAATAAAAAAATGGTGTCATGTAGTTCTTATTTAGATTCTCCCTAATACATCAATCATATTCTTCAGTTTTTGTTCAACATCATTGTTTTTTTGCATTATGATGTCTAAATACGGACTATACACCATTATGTCCTGGATTAGCATTTGTGCACTTTCACTGGTGAAATGAGTAGATTGTTCTTCCACAACATGCACATCACCTAAAATCAAAAAACACAACATGTATTATAAATATGCAGGCATACATCTATTACCTGAAGCTGTGGTCTGAGAAACTCACCTGTTGTGGTCACTATTTCAACCACGTCATCCATCTCTCCTTCTTCCACATCCTCAGGTTGTGTGCTCATTTCCACTTATTTAGGAGGTGGGGGTTCCTGGTGTCCTCAGATGTCCTAAGTCTTTTCTCCCCTATGAGAATGAAACAAAAGGTATACTTAGCACACAGATATTTGAGGCCAGAAATAGAATTATGAAACATTGCTTGGAAGCGTGGTACAATTGTCTGTTTTAGCAGAGTTCTAAGCTGAATACATGATTTTTTCCCTTACCAAAGCTGTAATACTTACCTTTTTTGGACAATATTCACACATGGAGACACCCCTAGTATCCCCTGGAGCACCTGTGTGGGACACCCTAAAAAGTTTGTTTTGGTGTCCCACACTAGTGCTCCTAATGCTGCGTACACACTATCCACCGGATCAGAGTCCGCTAGACAAGCCGAGCATGTGTGGGTTCCAGCTGACTTTTTCTTCCCAAAAGTCCGGTGGACTTTGAAAGAAGTCTTGACTCAAAATTGTCCGCCGGACACAGTCCCGAGGGATGCTGGGACTGTGACATCATAAGGGACGGGGTCACCATGTTATGCCTATATAAGTCGCTGCGCAACTCGTCCCTGGTATTACAGCCGGAGTGAGCATTGTGTCAACATCAGAAGAAGAGAAGAAGGAAGTAGAAGAAGAAGAAGGAAGAAGAAGAAGGCTGCGGCGACCGCGAATGAGAAGACCGGGCCAGTGCTAGTAAAAGAGCTGGAAGAAGATATCGGAGGATTCCTGTGTAAATGACACTGGCAGTGAAGGGGTTAACCAGGGGGTGGCAGTGTAGGGGTTAAGTGTGTCCTAAGGGTGTGTTACTAACTGTGGGGGGCTGGGCTGTGTGTTTGTGAACACTGATCTCTGCTCCAATCACAGGGAGCAGAGATCAGTGTCACTTGTTGCTAGGCAGAACAGGGAGATGCTGTTTACACGCGGTATCACGCGGGACTCATGGGGGTCCCAACCGGCACGCGATAGCAGGGTGGCAATTTCAAATGGACGTACCTGTATGCCAATTTGCCTGCCTGTGCCATTCTGCCGACGTACATCGTTGTGCGCCGGTCAGGAAGTGGTTAACTAAAAAAAGGAAAAACAAAACAAAACATTTTAACATAAAATTCTAAACATTATTATGGAGATGTGGCTTTAAAAACTAAAAATATTATTAAGGGAGATCACATGAAATAATAAAGAAATAAATTTGTCAGAACTCTGTGTGAATATCAGCAGCAAAACAGCTTCATTCTTCTAGCATTATAAAGAACAAAAGAATTCGCTGCATTAAAAGATCCAAAAATTTACAGTGTGGCATATGTGCTATCTCCATTATGAGTGTTAGTCCAGACTGAGCACTTCCGTCTTGTACTTGATTCTGATCATGTGTTTTTTTTGCGCGACACAATTGCATACAGACGAATGGAATTTCCGATCAGAACTTTTTATGTCGAAAAAATAGAGTACCTGCTCTCAATCTTTTGCTGGCGGGAATTCCGATGGAGCATACACACGGACGCAATTTCCGACCAAAACCTCACATCGGACTGTTGCTGGTGGAATTTCTGATTGTGTGTACGGGGCATTACTCAGAAGTTACATTTTTGGTGTTTTTTTTCTTGGATGGTGTGATTTTTTTCCTTCTTTGCCCGAGAATGTTTTGTTTCTCTCCTGATGTTTGTTTTTGTGTAATAGCAGCACTAATCACTAAACCTTTTTTTTTTTTAATCATTGGCCTTTAACAACTCTATAATTTAAAATGTACTTAGTTCATTTAAAATGAGGCCATATAAACACATCATTTAGTAAGCACAAGTGCAGAGTCAATTAAGCTTGACGCAGGCTCTGTAGTAAGAGTGCATGCCATCAAAAAAAGCATTTTTGTTTGTAATCAAATAATCATTGATTGTATCTATATAGTACCCAAACTGGCAGCATGTTAATTACATTTCACATAAACATCTGTAGCAGCTTGCTACTCGCTACTGTTGTGTAATGCAATAGAAGACACTTAGCATAAAACAACGTCCAAGCTCCAGATGAGTTCTCAGGGACTCTCTGATTAGATTGTGCTAATTATATTAGAAGACATTACTAATGACGCCTTAAACAAAGGTAAATCTTTACAGATAACAGGCTATAATATACATTAGGGCTGCAGTGATGCAATTCAAAGGAAAACAATTACCCCATGTGAAGAAGGATAATTATTTATTTGATTAAAGCTTTTTTGGTTTATTGTATACAACAGTTTCCTGCTGAATTCCCCAAGATTGCCATAGAGTAACAACTCCCATTGTACTCTGCATATACATGTAAGGTTGCCATGGACATTCACAAAAAAAACTGTTGTATCTGGATAACTATTTTCCAAACCCAAAGAACACAAAATTAATATATTACAGCTTACCAGTCATAGAGGTGGTGGCTGCATTTGTTTTTAGTTTTCCACGTTTTTTTCCGTTTATTTTGACATGGCGATCCTGGCAGTAACACACTTCCTCTCCTAAGGTGACACCGCTCTCTAACTGTACTGTACTTTTGAAGCATAATTGTTATCCTAGGAGGCTTGCTTCTGTTCTTGACTCATGGACAGCTTGCCATTTCCTCATCTCCAAAACATGGTGGGATGTTCTGGAGTAGGAAGAAAACTGGACAGGGATGATAATACTAATTGGGATTTCAGTGCAGCACTGGATATCTAGCAGATCCAACAGGTATTTTTCTGTAATTTCAGCATTTTTAAATTGACAAAACATAGGGAAATGGGCATGTATTGCAGTGAGGTACAGAACATTTTTTTTTTACATTTGTGTTGGTATACACTTTAACCATCTTATGTCTATGCTATACCAAACTAATTTCAAAAATAATTCCTCCCCACCAATACTGACCAATCCATGTAAAAAAAGATGTACAGTATATTATTACCTATTTTCAGCCTACTCTGATTCAGTCACATAATCCAGCTCCCCTATGTCAACCAGCGATAGCTGCAGGGTAGAATGGTGTTACCGCTCCCAGGCATTACCAGCCATTGTCAAGCGCGCTCTTCTTTTTCCTGCAGTTGCTGCTGGCTGACATTAGGGAAATCATATGACTGGATCGTAGCAGCCTGAAAATAGGCAAGTCTATACAGTATCTCACAAAAGTGAGTACACCCTTCACATTTTTCTAAATATTTTATTATATTGTTTCATGTGACAACACTGAAGAAATGACACTTTGCTACAGTGTAAAATGGTGAGTGTACATCTTGTATAACAGTGTAAATTTGCTGTCACCTCAAAATAACTCAACACACAGCCATTAATGTCTAAACCGCTGGCAACAAAAGTGAGTACACCCCTAAGTGAAAATGTCCAAATTGGGCCCAAAGTGTAAATATTTTGTGTGGCCACTATTATTTTCCATCACTACCCTAACACTCTTGGGCATGGAGTTCACCAAAACTTCACAGGTTGCCAATGGAGTCTTCCTTCATGATGACATCACGGAACTGGTGGATGTTAAGGACCTTGCGCTCCTCCACCTTCCGTTTAAGGATGCCCCACAGATGCTCAATAGGGTTTAAGTCTGGAGACATGCTTGGCCAGTCAATCGCCTTTACCCTCAGCTTCTTTAGCAAGGCAGTGGTCGTCTTGGAAGTTTGTTTGGGGTCGTTATCATGTTGGAATGCTGCCCTGCAGCCCAGTCTCTGAAGGGAGGGGATCATGCTCTGCTTCAGTATGTCACAGTACATGTTGGCATTCATGGTTCCTGCAATGAACTGTAACTCCCCAGTGTCGGCAGCACTCACACAGCCCCAAACCATGACACTCCCACCACCATGCTTAACTGCAGGCAAGACACACTTGTCTTTGTACTCCTCACCTGGTTGCTGCAACAAACGCTTGACATCATCTGAAACAAATACATTTATCTGGGTCTCATCAGACCACAGAACATGGTTCTAGTAATTCATGTCCTTAGGCTGCTTGTCTTGAGAAAACTGTTTGCAGACTTTCTTGTGCATCATCATTAGAAGAGCCTTCTGGGACGACAGCCATGCAGATGAATTTGATGCAGTGTGTGGCGTATGGTCTAAAGACTGACAGGCTGACCCCCCACCCCTTCAACCTCTGCAGCAATGCTGACAGCCTTCATACATCTATTTCCCAAAGACAACCTCTGTATATGACACTGAGCATGTGCATTCAACTTCTTTGGTCGACAATGGTGAGGCCTGTTCTGAGTGGAACCTGTCCTGTTAAACCACTGTTAATATTTGCTTTTCTAACACTGAACCTCCTCTCCACCAATCAGGTAGTATAGGTCAGATACCTTTCACCTGATTGGTAGAAAAGACAGGTACTGCTATTGGATACTTAGCAGAAAGCAAAAAGAGACACATGGAGGGCACAGCTCGCCGCTGCCTGACCCACCACCAAGATGGGGTAAGTGCCAGTTGAACAGTGGGCTCGCTGGAGTCACAATGGCAGCATTTGATGGGCAAAGTGGAGGCATTTGATGAGCACAATGGCAGCATTTGATGGGCACATTAGCAGCATTTGATGGCACAGTGGTGGCAAATGATGGCACAGTGACTGTTTTTGATGGCACAGTAGTTGCAATTGATGGGCACAGTGGCTGCATTTAAGAGCACAGTGGCTGCATTTGATGGCACAGTAGCTGCATTTGATGGGGCACAGTGGCTGCAATTGATGGGCACAGTGGCTGCAATTGATGAGCACAGTGACAGCATTTGATGGGCACAGTGGCTGCATTTGATGGGCATAGTGGCTGCAATTGATGGGCACAGTGGCTGCATTTGATGGGGCGCAGTGGCTGCAATTGATGGCACAGTAGCTGCATTTGATGGGCACAGTGGGGCTGCAATTTATGTTTTCTTTCTGTATTTTTCAGTTTCATACAATCCATAGGATTATACACATTTAACATATTTTAGGCATATTATTTATCTGTAACAGCCTTCTTTGTGCAGACATCCAATAAGTCTGAGACTGCTGCTGGGCACCACCAACTTGCATGTGATGTCCAGCTCCAGCAGGCCCAAAGTTGTTACTCAAGTGAAAGCAGGTTGTTGTTTTCTAAACAAAGCACAATACGTTTTGTAGTGGATGGGCACTAAATAGGGATCTGTAATTATCCTGCAACTGTGGCGGTTAGCCCCACATTAGTATTAAAATGTCATTATGTACTGAATTAAAGGGTTAGTTCACCTTTACCAAAAAACTGATTATACAGATAGGGGGAATCTATAGATAAAAACAAACAGCTTTAACCAGAATTAGGCCATTTACGTACGTTGTGAAGCCTGAGTGAATACTTATAGGATGTTGCTAAGGGTGTTGTTAAGTGAAGCCTAATGATAATGTTACTGTAAAGCCCTATACACACTATCAGTTTTTCTGCTGAGTTTTCCTTCAGGTTTACCAAAACCATGTAGTAGAGGGGCCTGCCTGATTGCATACAAATTGAAACATCTAAGATTTGACCTCATATTATATAGTTTTGGTAAATCTGAAGGAAAAACTCAGCAGAAAAACTGATAGTATGTACAGGGCTTTACTGTAAGCCCTTGTACACACGGTTGGAGATTCCGACAACCAAATCCATCGGATTTTGTTGCATACACACGGTCGGACAAAGTTGTCGGAAAATCCGATCGTTCAGAACGTGATGACGTTATTTCGTTAGGATGGGACTACGTTCAGGCTAGTAGCCAATAGCTTTGATGTAGGAATTTGATCTGAGCATGCGTGGCACTTTGTCCGATCGGAATTCACTACACATGATCGGAGTATGTCGGATCGGAATTCACTACACATGATCGGAGTATGTCCGATCGGAGCATTTTGTCGGAAAATATTTCCGGCAAGTTGGAAAATTTGGTCCGACGGATATTCCGACGGAAACAGTCCAATGCAGACCACACACAGTCAGAATATTTGACAAAACGCTCCAATCGGACACATTCCGTCGGAATCTCCGATCGTGTGTACAAGGGCTTAGGCCTCGTTCACATCATGGTGCAGTGACGTAAATTTTTCTGCATGCATTCTGCGAGGACTCAAAAAAAAATAATGGTTCTCAGTGTGCTCTGTTCACACCCCCACAGATTTTTTCTGCACAGGAATCAGTAACGTGTATTCAGTTTTCTGCACGGGAAAAAAACTGACATGAGATCAGCATTGGTGTGAACATAATTGACACATAACTGACACGCATGAAAACTGATGTCAACGTGCATAAAAACTGATGTCCACGTGCATGGAAACTGATGTATCTGCAAGTGAAATCTGGGCAGTTTTTACATCAGTTCTCGTGCAAGTATGGTGTGAACGAGCCCTTAATGTTATTGCTCATCTTCACCATCACAGCAGTGAGCTCTCAAATGTTGAGCTCAGAGTTACTACATCAGGGGAGAGAGAGTGCATGTGAGGGGATTTGAATCAGAGAATGAGCTCACTCATGGGATGATGAAGGTGTGCAGTAACATTAGGCCTCTTTTAGCAAAATTCTAGGAGTATTCCAGTCAGGCTTCATGAGTTATGCAAATGGCCTACACCTATAGCAAGGGCATAATTCAACTTTTGTCAAAGCTGCACAGCTTGTTTTTTATCTACAGATGTCCCTTATCTGCACAGGTAGGGTTTTTTTTTTGGTAAAGGTAAAGGTGAACTAACCATTTAAGCAGTTTCTGGCAGGGTGGGGAGAGTCAAGATAAGGGTCACGTTATTAAAGGCACTTATATAGCACTGGCAATTTACACAATGCTCTATGTATTGTATATTCAAATCAGTCCCTGCCCTCAAGGAGCTTACAATCTAAGTTCCCTAACTCACATTCGTACACATTCTAGGGCCCATTGACCTACCAGCACACATGTTGTTGGAATGTGGGAGGAAAGCAGAGTTCCTAGAGGAAACCCATGTAGGCACAGAGAGATCATGCAAATTAAAGACGGATGGTTGTGGTTGGAAATATTAAATTGGAAAATACAGACATTTCAGGCACAACACATAATTTTCTTAAAAACTTCCAATAGAAATTGAAAGGACACCCCTAGTGCTATTAGGTGGAAGTGATAATCAGTTAGCCACTGTGCTGCCCATGACTGGATGTTCCAAGATTTCCTTTCACTTGCCATCCTGTGGGTCATTTTTCTGTTCCTAGAGTTCAGGCGAAAGCAGTATGGAAACCACTGTTGTTCTCATGTCTATGTGCTCGTGTTAACACTTTAATTACCACAATTTTAAGGATTCCCAAAGGGTTAAAGGTCAGTACTGACAGAAATATGGGGGCCGCCATTGCTGATCTCCTCCTTAGAATATAAATTTTCTGGCTGTGACTGATCTGCAAATTTTTTTGGGGGTCAGTGACTCAAATATACTGAAGTCATTGGCTCTTTATGACAGCCTACCAACATTTTTTTATTTTTTTTGTTAAATAAAACTACAAAAATTGGCCTTGGCGGTAATAATTCTGCAAATGCAGAACAGATTTAAAAATAAATGCCTGCTTTGTTTAATCTTCTCTTTAGCCTATGGTTGATAATAAACTGATAATAAACTAATAGGGGCAACACATATCACTTTGTCAATCCAGATTTTGCATTTAGCCACTTACGGCTAAAATACTTTTTTAACTTTCTAGAATATAACATACTGTGTTTCTTTTGCCCACATAGAAAACACAGATGAATGCTTCAGTTTATGTCAAACAAATAAACATAACTTCTGTTTTGTGCCTTTTTGTGTCTGGTGTCTTTCCTGATTGCAAAGGTATTTATAATTATAACATGCAATTTATCTGTGTTTCAGTTCATATTTGAAAATGGCAAAACAGAATCCCATGGGTCACTGAATATTATCCTTTCATTCCAGCTGCCTGTTTTAAGTCAGTCAAAACATTCCAGACTTCAAAAGGAAGTTTTGCCTGGTTACACCATTTGGGTGTCCCTCCATGGTTGGTCTGTAAGGGATTGGTTATTTGGATAAATTAATTTGTGGAGCCTGCCGGCTTTTGAAAGACGCTGGTGTCTGCCTTCAGATTAGTTCTACTGGTTACACATTTTTTTTGCATATTCAATTATATAAAGAGAAACAAGAAAAGCCTAGTCATCTGTGTTACATAGTAAGCAAATGCTAAACAAAGGACAAACTCCAAAAATGTTAATGAGCTTACAATACCAATGCCTGAGTTCAAAAACGTTGAGACGTGCACAGTGTAAACATGCCTGCTAATTTTTGCTGCACAATGATGGACCTCATTTGTAATAATTACTAAACCATAGCCTTTTGATAAAGGTCAACACTTTAAAGCATTTATTTCAAGTACACAACCCCAATGTTTTACTTTTTGTGCTTTTGTCAGTTGACATCTGCCAAAAAAGAAATATCTGAGAACAAATGTAGCTACATCAAAGAAGCAAAAAGGAAAAGTGATTTGCAGTACCAAACATGCAAAACAACAAAGTTGAGATGAGGTGGGCTTGAAGGAGCCTAAAGGCCCCCCACTGAAAAAGACTTTGAAGCCTAATTTAAGACATTTTTTAAATTGTGGATAGATATTCTGTCAGGTTTTTTTTTTATTCCATCTGTGACCCCACCAGGACAAAAAATGAGGTTAGGGTTGACATCAAGACAGAAAGGCATGGGCATCAATTTGAACCTTGTCAGAAGTTCTAACCCTTCCCCACTCTGCTAACCCTTCCCCATTATATCAATAATAAAATAAAAAACTTTTAGTTTTAAGAGTTTTATAAGTTGAGTTTTAAGACAGAATGGGGTTGGTTTACTAAAGGCAAATACACTGTGTACTTTGTAAAGTGCAGTTGCCCTCTGCAATTGCAGTTGCTCCTGAGTAGGGATGGGTGAATGGTTTGGCCCGAGTATAAGTTCGGACAGGACTTTGGTTGTTTGGACGTTCGGCGAACACCGAACAATATGCAGTGTTCACGGCAAATTTAAAGCTGCCGTACACCATTAAAGTCTATGGAAAGCTAACATGAAAAACCAAAAGTGCTGATTTTAAAGGCTTATATGCAAGTTATTGTCATAAAAAGTTTTTGGGGACCTGAGTCCTGCCCTGGGTCCCCAAACGCCATGTGACATCAAAGGGGGGGGGGGTCACCCGTTTATGTCACCAAGTGGCTCTGCCCTCAGCTATATAACAGCTGTCATCGGGAAGAAGCATCACTTGGCGGGAGCCTCCTATGGAGGCGGAGGTGTTGCGGCTTCTTTTTTTCTCCTTTTTTCGGCTTGTTGGGCGGCGTGATAGAAAATGAATGGACATCGCTGGAATAATTTTTTTTTTTATCTTTTCATAAATGACTTGTCCCTAAGTGTCTCCGGTCTTTTTTATACTTTTTTTGTGCAATGGTAGGGGTACAATGTATCCTTTACCAATTCACATTGGGGAAAGACCAGGATCTAGGGGGCCCCTTGTTAAAGGGGGCTTCCGGATTCCAATAAGCCCCCTGCCCGCATACCCCCACAACAACCGGGCAAGGGTTGTGGGGATGAGGCCCTTGTCCCCATCAACATGGGGACAAGGTGCTTTGAGGGGCTACTCCAAAGCACCCTCTCCATGTTGAGGGCATGTGGCCTGGTACAATTAAGGAGGGGGGTGTTCTCTCATCCCCCCTCTTTTCCTGTGGCCTGCCAGGTTGCATGCTTGGATAAGGTCTGGTGTGGATTTTTGGTGGGGACCCCTACGCCATTTAAAAAAAAAATTGGTGCAGGGTTCCCCTTAATTTCCATACCAAACCTGAAGGGCCTGGATGGATTTTGGGGGGGACACAATTTTTTTTAACATTTTTAGTTTGGGGTTCTCTTTAATATTCTTACCAGAAAGGGCCTGGTAATGGACTGGGGGGGGGGGATCCATGCTGTTTTATTCAATGAGTCATATTGCCGAGACCCAACAATTTATTACAGCTGCGATCAGTTTTAAATTACTTTTTTCCTTTAGAAATGTCTGTCTGCGATACTGTTCTAAACATGCCCCACTTCACAGGCATACTATAGACACCCCCCAGGCAGGATATTTAAAGGAATATTTCATTTTTATTGTTTCACTTTAAGCATTATTGAAATCACTGCACCCAAAAAAATGTCAGTTTTTAAAACTTTTTTTGCATTGATACATGTCCCCATGTCCCCTGGAGCAGGACTGGGTCCCCAAACACTTTTTATGGCAATAACTTGCATATAAGCCTTTAAAATTAGCACTTTTGATTTTTCATGTTGTCGTGTTCCATAGACTTTAACGGTGTTCGTTTGTTCATCCAAACTTTTTGCCTGTTCGAATGTTCTGGTGCGAACCGAACCAGGGTGGTGTTCAGCTCATCCTTACTCCTGAGCTTAGTAAATGAGGTAAATAATCTCTTTGCAAAGAATACCCAATCATGTGCGAGGAAAATTTAAAAAAAAACAGCATTTTTGCTTGCACATGATTGGTTGACGGAAGTCAGCAGAGCTTCTGCTCATTTAGTAAGCTCTGGGGCAACTGCTCTTGCAGAGTGAACTGCACTTTGCACTTTGCAAAGTACACAGTTTATTTTCCTTTAGTAAATCAACCCCTTTGTATTCAGGTGCTGACAGAAATAGAGCACATCTCACTACAAAATATAATAGTGCATGCAGATACCACACACTGTATTCAACTCCAATCTAAGGTGAATGAAAACTTGGCTCCAGCCCACTGATTACGCCCCTCTGACATGTTTCACTAACATTGGGCTTAATCGTAGAGGTACCAATGTGGGTGAAACATTTCAGAGGTGCAGGAACAATGAGTGGAGATCTGAGCTGAAGCCAGTTTTTCATTCACCTTACATTGGTGTTGAATACAGTGTGCAGTATCTACATGCTATGTTACCTGCTTTATTTGCCATATTTTCTTAATATTTTGGCCTTTGCTAATTTAGTTCCCATTCAGATCTGTGAGGTTCTATACTATACATTAAAATATGCCCTATATTACATGTTATGTTGCACATTAATGTGTGTGGCATTAAGGCAGACCATTAAAAATGTGCACAAAATCATGCGCATAGATGTGAAGTTGGCCTTTTATGTAGATTGTCTACTTGGAGCCTCATTGTATGGTTCTCCCTATGTTTACCCTGAGTGCTCTATTTTTTCCATCTACTTTTGAAGGTCAGTAGAGGGATCATGTTTTTTTTCTCCCCTGTTTCCCCCCCCCCCCCCCCAAGAGAATCACTCCTGCCCCTTCTTGACAAAGAAAGAAACAAACAGATACCTTGTTCCCTGTTAAGTTTATCTAGATCCTCTTCCTCTTCTTCCTTTTGTATCTGCAGATGTTGAATAGAGAGAAAAGGTATTCTATGCAGAATTTCTCTTATGGGTCCAGGGTAAAGTATGGACACTTTACACCCTGGGCTCACAGAAAGGGGGTTAGATAATTCTGGGGGTTGTTCAATCTGAAATACTATCAGTTAGACATGTGCAGAGTAAAATATTTCGTTTCGGAATTTCGTTTTCGTCTGAAAAATTTATTTATTTAGTTACTCCCGAAATTCATTTTTATTTATTTCGTTTTTCGTTCAAAAATTGCATTCGTCCAAAAATCCACATGAATTATGGTCGAATCTGTCTTTCAAGGCTTATGGTGTCTGTCGAATGTATAAAGAAGATTTGACGGAGCTAGTATATAGCATACTTCGTGTGAACTTTAGAACCCTATTAAAGTCTATGGGACTCCAACGTTCAAAATCTAAAGTGCTAATTTTAAAGGCTAATATGCAAGTTACTGTCCTAAAAAGTGTTTGGGGACCTGGGTCCTGCCCCGGGGGACATGTATCAATGCAAAAAAAGTTTTAAAAACTTCTGTTTTTTCGGGAGCAGTGATTTTAATCATGATTAAAGTGAAACAATAAAAGTGTAATATTCCTTTAAATTTCGTAGCTGGGGGGTGTCTATAGTATGCCTGTGAAGGGGCGCATGTTTCTGGTGCTTAGAACTGTCCCTGCACAAAGTGTCATTTATGCAGGAAAAAAAGTCCTTTAAAATCACTCGCAGCTATTATGAATTGTCGGCTCTGTAATACAGAGAACACTCATTGAAAGTCATTGATAAAATAAATGAATAAATAAATTAAAAAAAAAGCGTGAGGGTCCCCCAAATTCAATTACCAGGCCCTTCAGGTCTGGTATGGATATTAAGGGGAACCCCGCGTCAAATTTAAAAACAATTTGACGTGGGGTTCCTCCTAAAAATCCATACCAGACCCTTTATCCGAGCACGCAATCTGGCAGGCTGCAGGAAAAGAGGGAGGGATGAGAGAGCGGCCCCCCTCCCTCCTGAACCATACCAGGCCACATGCCCTCAACATTGGGAGGATGCTTTGGGGGTCTGTAAACCCTCAAAGCACCTTGTCCCCATGTTGATGTGGAGAAGGGCCTCATCCCCACAACCCTGGCCGGTGGTTGTTGGGGTCTGTGGGTGGGGGGCTTATCAGAATCTGGAAGCCCCCTTTAACAAGGGGACCCCAGATCCCGCCCCCCCCTGTTTGAAAGGGTAAGGGGGTACAAAAGTACCCCTACCATTTCACAAAGAAAGTATAAAAAATTGTTAAATAAGACAAACACACTTTTGAAAAATTCCTTTATTAAAATAAAAAAAAAGATTCCAGCGGTGGTAATCCACTCTTTCTATCCAGCGACGGATGATATCTCTCCAGCGATGGCTGATCTGATCCAGTGCAGCGAATCCATCCATCTTCTGTCTTCACAGAGGAGACGCTGTGGGGATCCCAGCGGCCTGACGTTTGTTATATGCGGAGGGCGGGGCCACCCGTCACCTGACCCTGCCCCCCTCTGATACAAGGGGAAACCCGGGCTTCCCCGTGACGTTTGGGTGACCCCGCCCCCCTCTAATGTAACACAGGCAGGTTTCCGCTACATCAGAGGGGGGCGGGGTCACCCATACGTCACGGGGAAGCCCGGGTTTCCCCTAGCGTCAGAGGGGGCGGGTCATATAACAAACGTCAGGCCGCCAGGATCCCTGCAGTGTCTCCTCCGTGGAGACAGAAGATGGATGGATTTGCTGCGCTGGATCAGATCAACCATCGCTGGAGAGATATCATCTGTCGCTGGATAGCAAGAGTGAATTACCACCGCTGGAATCTTTTTGATATTTTTTTTTAATAAAGGAATTTTTCAAAAGTGTGTTTGTCTTAATTAACTATTTTTTACACTTTCTTTGTGAAATGGTAGGGGTACTTTTGTACCCCCTTACCATTTCAAACGGGGGGGCAGGATCTGGGGGTCCCCTTGTTAAAGGGGGTTTCCAGATTATGATAAGACCCCCGCCCGCAGACCCCCACAACCACCGGCCAGGGTTGTGGGGATGAGGTCCTTCTCCACATCGACATGGGGACAAGATGCTTTGAGGGGTCACAGACCCCCAAAGCATCCTCCCAATGTTGAGGGCATGTGGCCTGGTACGGTTCAGGAGGGAGGGGGGTCCACAGACAGTTCCAGCAACATCATATTCCGGCATTGACTATTTTGTGTAATATATTTTTTCAATTTTTTACATTGCTTGGCTTAAATACAGCAGCAGAAGTTAAGGCTTTGACACCTGACTTTTTTAACCCAGCAGTATTAAACCTGAATTGCCCAGTGAAAGCAGCAACCACGACAGATCTAAAATCAAAAGTAAAGTTTATCTTTACAAAAAAAGAAAGCCCTCAACTTCATATAACATGGCCAGTGGCACAACAGTTAACAGGCTTTGCGAGCTTTTTAAAAATGTATTTATTTATTTTTTGCTGTACCACATTGTATCATCAATAAAGTATAATAAAATGTCAAATAGACTACATAAAAACACTTAAAAACCAAAACCCCATATTACCCAAACCTTCTCCCATCCCCATACCCTCAATCATTCCCTAAAAAAGTCAAAATATAGACTCCATGTATGTGTCGTTGCAAGAGACAGGTTGGCAGCAACAGGCATCCTCCTCAATGGCGCATAGCAGCCATTTTAGCTGGGCCCACTAAGTTTTCCTACTTCTTCCTACTCATGGGACCATAATAGCTATTTTTATTCGTTCTTTTTATTCGTTCTTTGTTTTGCATCCCTTTCCATATAATCTGGTGGAAAGGTCCTGACCCAGGGAGGATTCAAGCCATGTATTTTGGGCCTGCTAATGCAACCTTTTCCTCCTCAAGGGTTCACAGCAACCATTCTGTCACAATCAGGGGTCAGGCTTGAAGACCAGTTGCTATAATAGTAGCGGGACTACCATCGACCAGCAGGATAGATACACAGATAGTCACCCTGGCATGGGCTCATCTAAGGTGCAGAGTTTAAGTACTACCCGGTGTTCACCAGAGCTCCTGATGGTGGAAATTGATTTTTCTGTGTTAGTACCAGGTCACTGTTCCCAGAATTTGAGCAACCAGGGTCTAGTAGCAGATAAACAGGTAATGATCAAACAGAAGCATAATAAGTAAACAAGCAAAGGTCAGTAACAAGTAGTTACAGGTTGGTATCAGGCAGAAGCATAGTTGAGGAACAAGCCATGAGTTGATAATTTAAATGAGTGAAAGCAAAATATGGACCATTGCAGGGAAGACGAGAGCGGGACACTGGCTGAAAAGAGCACAATAATCATAATAAACAGGAAGTGCAGAGACATAGCCTAAATTGGAAAGTTCATGGGAAGAGCAAAAAGTTCAAGGTTCAGTAGAAGTCAAGGCAGGGCTGTCTAATGGATCAGATAGGGTGCTGTCCAGCATCTTGGGTAGCTCAGCTCAGAGTCACTGGCATACACAGTAGAGGTCCCAAGTTGAAGTCCAGACCCTGACATGTTTATCTTGAGCCTGCTAATGTGCCATTTCCTCCTTTTCCTTTTCATACTCAGGGGTGCATAGCAGCAGTTTATTTTGGACCTGCCAATGCACCCTTTTCCTCATTCTTCTCATTTCCTCCTCCTCTGGGAAATGGTTTTAATCTGCCAACGGCAGCAAGAGCCACATATCTTTAAAAAAATCTAGGCCTAAACACTACTTTGTCCCTATGAAAAAATAAAACATTGGTTCCTTGCAAGAAAAGGCGACCATATCAGACTCTGGCTGCTCATATGCAATGATGGCTACAAGGAATTCTCTTGGTGTTATCTGCATATGCTTTGATGTAAACCAGCTTTTGATTTGGCTTCAGCTGCATCCCCTGGGATCTTCTGACAATGTGAAGGGTAGTGATAGCATAATAGAAATGGTGGACACTAACGTTTCAAAGGAGTTGATACTCTCACTCAAGGAACCCAATAAAAGAGAACAGGAAATAATAATTAGCACATATTATAGAGTTGTAAAGCAGATCAATGAAGAGATTAAAGTATTCATCCAGTGTTGAATTTTAAAATAACCTTGTACGGTGAATCAATAAAAATGTAAATGTGGATTATTAAATGGCAGCCAGTCAAAAAGACAACTAGAAGGACGAAAAGGTTAGCTGAAGTGAAAATAGCCAAACAGCAGCAACATGGAAGAATCTTATGAATGTAATGAAACTGTCCATATCCCATTACCTTGCAAAAGCAAAAACACAAAAAGAAAAGTTTCCAGTGGGTTAAACAAGCCATTTCTGAAGCACAGAGGGAATTGAGTACTGTCCGTGATACTTTTTTTATTTGCGCTATCAAATCATTTTTCATGGACGAGCTTTTGGGGTGTGTCCCCTTCTTCAAGGTCCAAGAAGTACTGGTTCATAAAAGTTTTAGCAGAAGGTAAAATGTTAAAACAAAACAACAACAAAAAAAAATCTCTGAGGGAAAGGAAAAAGAAAAAACAAACACATACAAATCAATAGTATGGCAATGATAATAAAGCTATCAACAAGTGAGATATGGCTACAATCACCTCAAGTAAAGCACAGAGGGAAACAGATTGCAGGTCATTACAGGCAACAGCTTCCTGGTGGGTTGGGCCATATGGATTCAGGAGAACATTCAAACACACCAGAGAGAATCTCTATTCTGTAGCTGCTATATAAACCAGCAGGTGAGTTCTGGTAATGCTTACTTATACCTTCCAGTCATGAAACAAAACATGCTGCAGAAAGAAGGAAAGACCACATACTAATATAACCATAAGTGGAAGATTTGCTTTATTGTTGGTCTGTGGTACAGTTTAGGACTTATTAAAAGAACTGGGAGGCCAACAGTCTTTCAAAGTGGTTCTAAAGTTAGAAGGTTTTTTATCTTAAAGTGGTAGTAAACTCTGAACTGCCACCTGTACCTACAGGTAAGCATATATTAGGGCTTACCTGTAGGTACTGTGAATATCTCCTAAACTTGCTGGATCGAGATGGGGCACAGGTAAGTATTAGGGGGGGGGGGGGAGTCTGAGGGAGGCTGCTGCAAACAGAAGGTGTTTTATCTTAATGCATAGAATGCATTAAAGTGGTTGTAATTTGTAAACCACCAATTTTCAAAACAAAAAAACCTGCAAAGCAATGGAATAATGTGCTAGTATGCATTGAAATACTCACCTTAGAACAAAGCCCTCCAGCGCTGTAAAGTCACTACTGAGAGGATCAAAATATTCCCTCTGTCTGGTTCGCAAACTCCAACTAAGTGATTGGCCAGAGCCGCAATGACATCACACAAGTGCGGTCACCAAGCAGGTCAAAACCCATCAATATTTTATGATTGCTAAAGCAAAAAATAGGTTACTTGCTTGATAAAGATGAAGATTTGGTAACAATCCAATGCTTGTGGCAGAAACACCTTTTTTTTGGGAAAGAACAAAAAAAAACTTTTTATGCAGCTCAAGTCCTAAAGCCGGGTACACACTACAAAAACTGACAGCTCCAGTCAGAGCCACTGTACTAACCATGAAAGGTTAGTCCAGCGATCTCCCCCTGCTGAACTGTTGAGCTCTGACAGGGGGACGGCCCCCTCGCCAGAATGGTACGATCAGCGCGCTCTGCCATTGGCTGAGCACGCTGATCGGGAGTCGGTTGCTGGTTTTCCAGCATGCAAGTCTGACAGAAGCAGGCCGTTCAGACAGACCAACATACACACGGGCACAATGTCTCCCGATATGTGTACAGGGCTTAAGTGTGTTTAGGCAGCTACTGAATAACTAAACATATATAAAACAAATAAGTCACTGAGTTATTTCACTGTATATCAGATACAGACTCATCACAAATGTTGGTGGGTACTCACTCAATAACCAATTATATATCAAGAACAAAGCAAAGATCTACTCATACACCGCTGTTTACCAATATATCTTTTATAATAGTTCAGTATTTTCTTATAGTTTATTCTAAAACACTATAAATCCCCATATATAGGGTTAGCTACTAAGGTTCTTTTTTTCCATGCTTGTGTCAATACTTAAAACCTTATACATTTAAATGAAAAGAAAAAAACAACAAAAAATCACAAAGACACCAAAGATGAGCATGCCCATATCAAAACAAGCAATTAACAATTTATTATTTAGACCAAGCATCTAAAAAAATATACCACTTATGTGGGTCAAATATGTGTCCATGTGACTAAAGATAAGTTCTTAAAGTGGTTCTGCACCTAAAATAAAAATATTAAAAGCCAGCAGCTACTAATATTGCAGCTGCTGACTTTTAATAAAATCACACTTACCTGTCCCAGGGTCCAGCGATGTCGGCGGCAGATGACGAACGATCGCTCGTCTCGCTGCTGCCCCCGCCGCCATCCTCTGTCAGGGTCCAGCGATGTCGGCGGCAGATGATGAGCGATCGCTCGTCTCGCTGCTGCCGCCGCCGCCATCCTCTGTCAGGGAATCGGGAAGTGAAGCATTACAGCTTCACTGCCCGGTTCCCTACTGTGCATGCGCAAGTCGCTCTGCGCATCTCTTATGGTCCCCCGCTGTGTCTCTGGGAACTGTGTGTTTCCCAGAACACAATGGGGGGCGGGGCGTCTGCGGGTGTCTGCGGCGGTCTGGCCGGAAGTGGGTGCAGATACCTGGATTATCCAGGTAACTGCACCCCCCTCCCCCCTGAAAGGTGCCAATTGTGGCACCGGAGGGGGGGAGGGATCAGATTAGCGGAACTTCCCCTTTAGGGTGAAGAACCGCTTTAATGCAAAGCTATTTTAACAAATATGCAATATAGCCTATGGTTATTTTGATCAATGCAAGCAGAGTCCTTTTTACTATATTTTCCTATACCACTGTTCCAAAATAGCCTGAATAACAGTAAAATGGGTAATACTCATCTTCCCTACCTACTTATTTGCAGCTTGTTGTTTTTTTTAGCAGGACAGGTGTTGCTCAAGATTGTGATAAATCCATGTTCCATGTTTTGACTTGGGGCCATAGATGTCTGACTGCAGCTGTCTAGTTGTTTAATGGAGGATAAAGCTCCACATGCTGGCTGAAAATAAAAATACTAAAGCTATTTCCTAAAAAGCGTTATATATGAAGGACGTATATACAAAATCAATATACACTTTGTTTAACCACTTGCTTACTGGGCACTTAAACCCCCCTCCTGCCCAGACCAATTTTCAGCTTTCAGCGCTGATGCACTTTGAATGAAAATTGCGCGGACATATAACACTGTACCCAAATGAACTTTTTATAATTGTTTTCCCACAAATAGAGCTTTCTTTTGGTGGTATTTAATTACAGCTGGGAGTTTTATTTTTTGCTAAACAAACAAAAAAAGATGCAAAATAAAAATAAATAAAAAATCATGTTTAATAGATTGTTATAAAATTTTGCAAACAGGTAATTTTTCTCCTTCATTGAAATGCGCTGATGAGGCGGCACTGGTGGGCACTGATAGGCTGCACTGGTGGGCACTGATAGGCACAGTTAAGGTGGCACCAATAGGCACAGATAAGGTGGCACCGATAGGCACAGATAAAGCAGTACTGATGGGCACAGATAAGGCGGCACTGATGGGCAAAGATGGGCACAGATAAGATGGCACTGATGGGTGGCATGGATGGGTGGCACGGATGGGTGGCATGGATGGGCACTGATAGGTACCACTGATAGATGGGACTGATGGGCACTGATAGGTGGCTCTGATAGGTGGCACTGCTGGGCACTGATGGGCGGCACTGATGGGCACTGGTAGATGACACTGATGGGCACGTATATGTGGCACTGAGGTGCAGCACTGTTGTTGAGGCAGATTGTGGGCACTGTTAGGTGGCACTGTGGGCACTGATGGGTGGCACTGTGGGCACTGATAGGTGGCACTGTGGGCACTAATGGGTGGCACTATGGGCACTAATGGGTGGCACTGATGGGTGGCACGTTTGCCTTTCCTTAGGTGGCACTGGCAGGGGGCAGGTGGGCACTGATGAGCTGGCGCCAGCTCACCGTGATCGGAACTGAAGTCCCTCTCACGGCCGCCGGTGATCGGCTTCTTTTTTTCTCCTCGCGCTGTCAGCGCGAGGAGGAAAAATAGCCGATTACCGGCTCTGTTGTCATCACATGATCAGCTTTCGGGATCGACCCCTTACTACGATCTGTGATCAGGTGAGTCTCATAGACTCACTGATCACAGAGCGCGCCGCGCACGCCCCTCAGGGGGGCGTGCAGGCCGCTCGTGCACGGGACGACGTCAATAGACATCGTCCCGGCAAAGCAGGTCCGCGCTGTAGCCGTCATTCGGCTACAGCACGGATCTCTAGTGGCTAAACATGCTTAACTCTGTATCCATATTAGTTCTGCTGGAAAAGCCTGTTTTTTTTACAAAGCTCAACATGCAGTGACTAGTAGGAATTTAAAGAGAGTACCAGAAAGTGCAGCACTCAAATATACCAAAAATTGATGCAATCTTACATCTATCTAAATGTGGTATATACAAATAATGCGAGTTTAATAACAAAAATCAATGTGCAAAACACATGTAATGCATATGAACTCTACACGCTAATAGTTCATATAATGGTGAAGAAAATAAAGAGAAATCTTCTAAGTGACACCAAACAATAGGGACCGAACAAAGCAGCTTGTCTGTAGTCACTCTCAGCAGTGCTTAAAAAGGATAAATGAGTAAACACTCTTACCGACTGTGATAGACACACATGTCATACGACAGTGGGTCAAAAGGGCACGTAATCCAATGGGATTTGAGGTCGGTGCTGTATCCAGGTAAAAATTGGTTCACTCTGGTATGGGATTCCCAATTCTGAATGCCTGGGCTCCACGGATCGTTCTCACAACGTATAGATGAAACACCAGCATGGTTCCTCCTGTCTGTGTGTATTATACCCCTCTTATCAAGCTGCCAAGCAGTAGCAGAAAATGTGATTGTTGTTTGCCTTCAATTAAAGCGATTGTAAACCCTCACATATACCCAGTGAAGTGAACAGCCTCAGGTGATACACAGAGATGAAACAAATCATCCTACATAGGTTTTACTTGTTTATCTGCAGTCTTCTCTACTCTACAGCCCTGCGAAAGGGCAGAAAAATGTTAAAATCCATCTGCATCTGTCTGTATTACATAGAAGGGGGCAAAGAGACTGCACATACAGTATGTGAGAGCTGATTGGAGGAAAGGGACCCCCCCCCCCCATAGGTAGAGAAATGAAGGAACATGCAGAACTGTATACTGAATAGACAAGCTCCGTGCTTATCTCCCTCCCTGACACAAATGTATCTCATGTGTCACAAAAACCTCTCAGAAGTGGCTCATGCTGATAACAAAGGAACAAAGCATCAGAGAGAAACAGCATGAAGAGCATTGAAGAGTGGTAAGTAAACACTGCAGATATATGTGCTTTGCTCAAATTCCAGTTACCCTTTAAAGAACACCCTTTGTTGTCTAAAGTCCCATACACACATGCCGAATGCCAGGCAACATTTGACCCGTATGCATAGCAGCTGGTCCAATAGGTTCACTTGGCCGGCTTCTGTCAGATGAGCATGCTGGAAAAGCAGCAGCCGACTGGCTCCCAATCAGCACGGACCAGAGTGTTGGTTAGAAAATGGACATCATTATATCTATTGATAACAGAGTTTTGCATTACAAAATAAGAGAAATTCTGAGAAAGTGCTCTAGAGCTCAACAAGTTGATTGCAAATACATATTGGAGAAACAATATGCAAATATAAGACCATAAGGCATATGTTTGAACCCAGATCATGGACCAGAATGATTCAGGAGCATCTGTAAGGTTTTTGGGAACCGTAGATGTAACAACAGATGTGGAGAGAGCAGGGCGGTCCAGGGAAGAACCCTTATACCCGTCACTCCCATGGGGATCCAGCTGTGCCGGGCTGAGTTCATAGCCCCCGGATCCAACCCCCCTCCCACCACATGTCTGCAGCTGTGACCAGTACTTAATCGTAACTGTAGAACCAAAACTGCTAGCTTTCAGCTAAAAAGGAGCCTTCTGACATCCAATATATTTGGGGAGTATTGAGAGAAAGTGGTAGGATAGGGAAAGAAGGGGAAAGAAAGAGAAAGGAGGGGAGAGAGAACATACTAGGAGCATGAGATTGACTTATCTATGGATTATGCGGAAGTCTCATTCAGGCTTAGTGCAAGGAGAGAGGGATATGTCCATATATTGGGCCCAGGGTTCCCATGTGGCTTCAAATTTGCCCACCGTGTTCTGGAGAATGCTGGATAACTTTTCTTGGGACATTATCCAGGAAACTTTCCTGAGGGTTGCTTTGATTGAGATTTTTAGTTGTTTCCAGGCCTTTGCTATGATTAGTTTAGCACCCACAAGAATGAAATATATAAGCCTCCGAGTGTGTTTGGGAATTTTTGGGTTCACTCCATTAAGAAGAGCTACCATCAGAGATCTGGGTACCTGGCTGCTGGTGAGCCTATTGATTATATTGAAAATTTTACACTAAAATGAGCGTATTCTGGGACACTCCCACCATATGTGGGCCATTGTTCCTGACAGCCGGCAGCCTCTGAAGCACAGAGGATCTGCTGATACATACATTGCAGCTAGCCTCGATGGTGTGTAGTACCATCTAGAGAGCACTTTCAGGCTGGCTTCTACGACGGAGGTATTTAAAATGCCTTTGACTGCCAGATCTCCAGGTCCCAGCTGAATTGGAAATCTGATTCCCATGCTGACATAAAGGGGAGTTTTGCATGTGGTTACACTAGTGACAGATAAATGATCGAGATCACTCCCCTCTGTTCCAGACCCTGACCACACCACAGTCCGTAAGGAGTAAACCTAGGTGGCATTGGTTTTTCCGACCAGATAGAGAGTAAGTAATGAGATATTTGGTGGAACCTAAATCGTTCTGAGCGGGGTAGTTCCAGCTTATGGATACAGTGATTGAGTGAGATAGGGCCTGAGGATGTGAAAAAATGTCCGATCCAGTGCAGTCCTTTGTCTAGTCACCATTTGAAAGCTACTATGTTCGTTCCCGGATCCAAGGATGTCTCTCCGCTGTGATCAGCGAGCCGCCGTGTCTCGCTCAATCTGTCCCAGTGCCAGGCTCCGTTCCCTACGAGCATTGCGACGCACAGGGATGGAGTTCGGCGCCAAATTCAAAAAGTAAAAAACACAGTATAGATACAGTATACTGTAATCTGTAAGATGTAAGATTACAGTACCGTATCAAATAATTACACATCCCCTTTGTCCCTAGTGGTTTGTCCAGTGTCCTGCATGCAGTTTTATATTATAAATACTATTCTTTATGCCAGGAAACTGGAGATTGTCCATAGCGACAATTCTGCAACTCACATTTCAGTGTTTTTGATTTGATTACATTATTGAATATTTTTTATTATTATTATATTAATATTTGTTATAATTATTTATAGTTATTATAATATATATATATATATATATATATATATATATATATATATATATATATATATATATATATATATATATATATATATATATTTTTTTTTTTTTTAATTTTTTTTATTATTATATTATAATTTATGATTTTGTATTTCAAATTTTATCATACCTGGGATGTCTATTAGACTCTGGTTTGGATGGATTTAAGTGAATTATTTCTAAGAGTTACAGGCCTACAATTTAAAACGCCAAATTTACATACAAAATAATGGTACCACTTTCAGCACCTAAAATCTGAAATAATCATACCGCCAGGGAGGTTAATGTGAGCTTGTTTGATCGGTATGGGCAGGGAGCGAAACAAGTAAAGTAATTTGGGGAGTAGGATGATTTTTATTGAGTTTACCCGGCCTGTCCATGAAAAGTTGTGTATGGACCAGGTCTGGAGGTCTGCTTCCAGTTTGCGGAACATCGGGGTTGTAGTTATTATTATAGAGAGATTCCGTCTTTTGGGTCAAGTTGATTCCTAGGTATTTAATGGACGTATCACTCCATGCAAATTTAAAAGAGTGTTGGAGCAGGGGGACCATGTAGGTCAGGAGGGAGACATTCATCGCTAGGGACTTGGAAAAGTTTACTTGAAGTCCTGAAATTACTGCAAATTCTTCAAGCGTCTGACATAAGTGGGAGGGATATTATAGGTGAGGTGAGTAATAATAGGAAATCATCCACATACAAGCTGCACTTGTGAGTTTGAGGACCGTACGCTACTCCAATTATATATATATATTTTTTTTAATTGCTATCTCAAGGGTTTCAAACGCCACCTTGAAAATTTGTGGCGAGAGTGGGCATCCTTGCCTGGTGCCTGTTTTAATGTGTATTGGGTCTGAGTAGTAACCCTGTAGGCGGACTCTTGCCTGAGACAAAGAGTAGAGCGCTCTAGCCCATGAACCTCCAAAGCCCCACCGCTCCAAAAGAGTGAAGAAGTACGGCCAGGAAACAGAATCAAAGGCCTTTTGCAGGTCCAAAGAGAGTAACATGCCTGCTTGTTTGGGGCCCCCTTCCCAGTTGGATTGGAGAATAGAGACAATGTCTATTGCCTGCCTAATTTTATCAGGGTCCTGTCTGCCAGGAATGAAACCAACGCGATCCTTATGTATGTAGTTCCCAATAAAGGCTGAAAACCGGTTGGGGAGGATTTTTGTCAGTATTTTAAGATCACTATTAATTGGGGTGTGTTTATCAGGTCGCCCCGTGTTTTAGCGTTGAAAAGTTTTGCTAGGAATAACGCCAAGGTGATGGCAAATGTTTTATAGTACGGGTTAGATAGTCCGTCAGGGCCTGGGGCACATCCATTTTTAAGTTCCTTTATGACCCCTAGAACCTTCTTCTCCGAGAAGGAAGCATCTAGGCTGCTCTTGTGTTCAGGGGATAAGGCAGGGATCAGCAAGGAATCCAGAAAATGTGCAATGGCTGTATTGTCTTTGGAGATAGGGGTCTTATAGAGTTTAGCATAGAAGCTCCGGAAGGCCTCCAGAATGTTTGTGGAATTAGCTGTGAGACTTTGTGCAGGAACCCTGATCTCTGGCATTACATATTGCCATATTCTGGGGGATAATTTGGAAGCCAGCATAGTGCCGATCTTGTCTTTCTGTGTGTAGAATTTGTTTTTGTTCCATCGTAGGTTTTTTTCAGCTTGAGTCTTGAGAGCCAGGTTTAGGTCCAGCTTTAGTTTATCAAGTTGGGTTAATGTTGCGTTTGATGGTTTTTTTTTGTGTTGTGTTTGAGCTGTGATGTACTCTCTTTCTAATTTCTTTATATCCACTGTTCTTTCCCGTTTAATTTGAGCTGTCATTTTAATGATTTCCCCCCTAATGAATGCCTTGTGTGCTACTCACGGGGTTTCCTCTGAGATATCCTTAGTGTTGTTGAGTTTAAAGTATTCTTTTTAAGATTTCTCGAGCATGGTAATTCTGACAGGGTCCGACAGTAGGGACTCATTAAGTCTCCACTGTCTCTGTTTAGATTTTGAAGAGGAAAGGCCGATGGACATCACAACTATAGAATGATCCAACAGTACAGTGTCTCTGATTTGAGCTTTTAAAATCAGGGTGATTGCGTGTGTGGGGACAAAAATGTGATCAATTCTGGTGTATGTATGGTGTGGAGCAGATTAATTGGTGAAGTCCCTAGTGGAGGGGTTCAGTTCTCTCTAGACGTCTGAAAGACCTTGAGAGTATATTAATTTGGCTATTTTATGGCTGACTTTGAGTGGGCGTGTTAATTGTTTCCTCGGTGGCTTAAATTTGTCTAATCCCTGATCAAAGGCAACGTTTGAGTCACCTGCTAGAATAACTGTGCCTTCAAGCAGGGGATTGAGGGTGTCAAATAGACAGGCAAAGAAAGCTGTTTGTCCCTTATTGGGGGTGTAATAAGATACCAGGGAATATAGTTGCCCCTCTATTGTGCCCTTGACTAAAAGAAACCATAACCGTCCCTCAGGGTCCATAGTTTCCGAGGCCCAGCAAAATTTGCAGTTCTTAAAGAATGCAATGGCAACCCCTTTGGATTTATTTTCTGCATTTGCTAAAAAGAACTGAGGAAAAGGTGCGTGTAGGAACGTTGGACTGTACTGGATCAAAAAGTGTGTCTCCTGGAGCATAATGACATCCAGGTTGCGTGACTGGTAATAATTGAAAATGTTTCTGCACTTGAGAAGGGAGTTCATCCCTTGAACATTATGGGAAGTGATCCTGAGGGAGTTTAAGGTGGAACTAGCCATTGGAACAGAGGGGAGGGATGTGGATGCATTCACTGACACTTACCAGGAGAAGTCTTTGCCCATAATCTCGAGTGACTGAAGTATCCCCCTTGAGCTGTTAAATTTCCTCATGAAGCCTGTCATTGAGATGTTCTGCCATAGATAAAATAGTTAGCTGTTGTTTGATAGAGCAGCAAGCAGAAGAGAGATAGGATAGAAAGAGAAGAGGAAGCAAGGAACTTCTCCTTATGAAGGAGATAGATCCCGGAGGGAAGAAGGAATCCCCGGGAACCATCATTTACCGCAAAAAGTTGGTTGACCGAGCTCAAAGTCTCGGCTATCCACTTTCCTGGAGCCTCAAGGGATTCAGTGAATAGGCGCATGGGAACCACCCCAGACCAGGGCGCCCAAGATAAACTATATTTTAGCTGTGGTTAACACAAACCCAGTGGAAAGGGTCTTGGAAATAAAACTGACCAATCTTGGAACTTGCAATAAAATAGGGGGTAGAGAGTAAAAAAACAAAACAACAAAATATTGGAGGAACAGGGCGTAGCCAGAAAAATATAAACATGAACATTGAACTTGTAAATATACCCCCATTTGTGCCTTCCACTCCAAAAACTATTTGAGTGATTAATCCACTTTCGGGTATGGATAAAGAGACTTTGGAGGGAGATATGGTCATGAAGGGTATAGGGGGGAAGGGTTGGGAGAGGGGGGGAGGGTAGAGATTGGGAGGGTGGATGAGTGGGTCATTAGAAGAGATTTTGTATCAGTGGAAGTAGTTGACCCATTCAGTTATTCGCTATAGCACGTGGATGCTAAAAATTGAAGCACATCCGGGAAAGAAGAGTGTTCAACGATTCTGGATGCTCAAAAAAAAGCAAAAAAAAGGGGGAGGGGTGGGGATGGGAGAGCATCATGTTTAGAGTGGCTGAGGACCACTAATGGGGGTGAAGGGGTCAAAACCCCAAGCCGGTAAGAAGAACTAGGTCAAAGAAAAGAGTAGATCTAACACCGAGTTAGATAGTCCAAGAGTAGCCAATGATTGATTGAGGTATGGGATCATGTTGGACCTTTGTTACCAGATCTTTAGGTCTTTGGTTTGTTCCATAGGGGGGATGACAGGCTGACTGGTGGTGGTCTCTTGGTTGATCCAGTGGATGAGGAGGACGTTTCCATCTCTGCATCCTGGGAAATTATTTTCAGGCTTAGGAGGATCTTCTTTCCTGAGGGGAAGTTGGTGAAGGCCTGGTTTTGTCCATTGTATGAAAATTTTACCACAAACGAGAATGCCCACCTGTATTTGATGTCCTACTGGGACATTGCAGATAGAAGTGGCTTTAGGGAGTGTCTGCGTTGAATTGTTGAGGGGGAAAGATCGGCGAAGATCTGAACTGCGTGGTCTTGGTAGGTAACCTGGGTCATAGTGCGAGTTTGCTTCATGACACCTTCTTTTATCGCATAGTAGTGTGGTTTGACTATTATATCTTTGGGGGAGCCATCCTTCCTAGGGGGCCCCAGAGCCCTGTGGGCTCTATCCAGTTCCAGTTGCTGTTGTTGGGTGTTAGGCAGTAGAGATTTGATTAGGTCTTGGGTCGCTGCCAATACATCTATGATGGTTTCTGGTAAGCCGCTGATCCAGAAATTGTACTGTCTGGACCTATTCTCCAAATCATCAATGCGTGACAAGGAGGTATAGAGTTAGTCTTGCAAAGTTTGGATCAGGTCTGAGTTTTGATTAGACACTGCAGCAGTAAGGTTCACTTTACTTTCAATTGCTTCTATCTGGGAAACTATATTCTGCAGGTCGGATTTTATTTCCCCTGTTATTTTGGCCACAGTAGTAGCTAAGCCCCTTTGCAAGGAGCGCTGATAGTTTGTCAAATACGTCTGCTGCATTAAAGTTGTGGTCTTGGGAATGCAGGCCATGGATGGTAAAGTCACTGTGGATAGGCCTGTCAGGCCCTGTAGGGGAGAAAGCCTGCTCTCCCATGGTGTGGCCAATGAGGGACACTGTGGAGGCAGGTAGACATGTGCATTTAGTTTCGTTCCGATTCGAAATTCGGACGAATTTTCATTATTCGGACATTCGGATGCATCCGAATTACCGAATTACAATGCTAACGAATTCAACCGAATTCGGCCGAAATTCGACTCAATACCGGATTCGAAATGATTTGAACATGATTCGAAATGATTTCAACCGCATTCGAAATTATTTCAACATGATTCGAAATTATTTCAAACGCATTCGAAATTATTTCAACATGATTCGACATTATTTCAACCGCATTCTAAATGGTTTCAACATGATTCTAAATGATTTCAACCGCATTCTAAATGATTTCAACATGATTCGACATTATTTCAACCGCATTCGAAAATATTTTGTGACCCGATTTTAGCGCCATGTATCTTGGGGTCACTTGGTGCTAGAAACTCCAAATTTGGTATGCAAACACAATAGCACTACAACATATCCACATTTGGAGTTTCTAGCACCAAGTGACCCCAAGATACATGGCCCTAAAGTTGGGTCACAAAATATTTTCGAATGCGGTTGAAATAATTTCGAATCATGTTGAAATCATTTCGAATCCGGTAGAAATATTTTCGAATGTGGCCGATTTTTTGAATTCGGTAGAAAACTAAACGAAATCCGAAAACGAATTTAAGGAAGTTAACGAATGTAACTAAACGAAATTAATGAATTAACGAATTAAAACGAAACGAATCTAAACAAATTTTTTCCTCTTGCACATGTCTAGAGGCAGGTGAGGGGGTCATCATCTGCTGGCAGATCCCATAGGATAATGGGGTATAGTTCAGGTTGGCTGGGGGGAGCACTTGCCTGTGTTCTGTGCCTCTGTCTGTGCTGTGAGAATGAGCCTGGGAGCCTGCCGCGGCCGCGGCCGCCATCTTAGCACCCCTAGCTCTGGCGGAGGCCTCGAATTGTGGACCCAGATCGCGGCCGGATTCTGGGTTGTTCATCCGAGGGTGTTCTCTGATCATTCGGAGGACCGGTCCCCTAGCTGGGTGCCTTCCTGGGGTGAGTATTGTGCTGCTGTGGGTGCCGTTAGACTGTGGTGGCGAGGAGGTCCCGGCTCAAGTGGCCATCTTGGATCTTCCACGCATGCGCACTCTGCAGAACTGACAGTTTTTTTGATGTTCAACCCATTGAAAAAAAATAGTAGTGTGCATAAGGCTTTATTAAAGTGAACCTATGCCCAGACTATGAACATTAACATATTTATATATTTTGAATAAGCAGTAAAGGCACTTTAAAACAAACTATCATTCTTCTCTGTAGCTATAGGCATCACAGAGAAATGTATCTAAGTTCACAACTCAGGATCAGAAATCTTGAAGTATAATCAGTGAGCATTGTACCTGACAGGAACACAATGTGAAAATAATAGAAGAAAAATAATAAAGAAAAAACAAATGCAGCTAGCACATCAAAGGACTCATAAACTGCAATATATTACACTTTTGTTCTTGGATATACTTCTGGCAGCAACAGAAATGTATATGCATGCTTCCTTAAATACTTTCAGACATAATCTAGTTCTGACTCCCCTTCCAACATTTTGTATGTGTATTAAGAGGTGACGAAGTGCGTTTAGCGTCACTCCCCTGATATTTTCCCTTCAATCCAGGAAGTCACACACCAAGCTGATGCAGAGAGTAAACTGTTACACAGTCTTTAAATGCATAGTTTCACTAGAGGTAAAGAATAGCTTAGCCTTAAGGAAGATCAGACTTGGATCCAAAACCAACAAACATGGCACCTCAAGCGGAACAATGGTCTTGAAAACCAAGTAAAAGAAAATAAACTTCAGGAGCAGTTTGTTTTTAGCTGCTAAGGGCCTTGCTACAAAACTGCTGTGATTCCAAAAAGAGATTTTTCACAAATACTACTTTTATTCACGGCTGCTTGAAACTGAATATGTCAGTTCAAGAATTTAGTTCTGCATTATAACAGCCAGATTTACTGAATTGGTTTACGCTGATTATTTCATTCTAACCACGACTGTCCCTCGGATTTAAAGAATGGACAATGGAAAAATTCTCTAATTAAAATTACAGTCTAAGAAAAGAAAAAAAATACAACACTATCAAGCAAAGAAACCAGTAAATAACATCTATGTAATTTCAGAAAAATGGCATTGCATTCTACCGTAAATATAAAATCTGCAATGTATTCATAAATTGTAAATATATAAAGTGTTAAGGCATTTTTAACTAGGGATTAGCTATAAGTTCTTTGTCTTTTTTCTTCTTGCTGTAAGGCTTCCCTTTAGAAAAAAAGAGAACTTTTATTTCAGGGGTGTTTTGGGGGATTTTGTTTCTTCTGAATTTTATTTTATGCTGTTAGTGCCTTTATATTAGGCTAAATAGTTTTTACCCATAAAAAAAGTAGCTTTTGCTTCATGTTTTTGTTTAGTTTATTATTTGGGGGATTTAGATTTTTTTTTCACAAGGGAAATAGAAGTTTTTATTTTATCTTAATAGGTTCTTTTAAAGTGTAATTAACCCCCCCCCATCATTTTCAGCCAAGGAATCTGCCCTCTTTGCCTCTGTCTAATCTACAACTGCCATGATGCTGCACATGTGAACAATTATGATATCAGCCATTGGATGGTTTGACAGCTTGGTTGAGAGCACAACCGATGGGAGTGTTACATTTTCGGCACGTGCCAGAACATAAACTGTTTTTTGAAACTGGTAAATGGATGGGTTTACTTCTGCTTCAAGTTAAATTGCCTTTTTGCTGCAAAGTTTCCCTTTAATAAAGGGGACTTTTGTTTCAGGGTTATCAGTTTGGGGTTTTTCTTTCTTTTTTTAACTGTTTCTTTTGGGGCTCTATAGATTAAAATTTTATATTGATAGGGCTTTTTTATGCATTTTGATGTGCACAAAGCACAATGCACAACATTTACTTGCGCCTGACAATCTGTTCTTATAGATGTCTTTTTTTTCCCATCATGCCGCTTCATCTTCATAGGTAAAATAAAAGTTAGGTTATGTCTTGAAGAGGACTGGAGGGAACAACCTCCCTATTCTAATGGAAGGATCTGCCCTATATTCCACTGCTATTCCCAAGGCTGGCTCAATTAGCTCTCCAGATTGGGCCTTGGGCCTTTTTTCAAACATCTACTGCTTGATCCTTGACATAAGTCTCCTTATTCCACGCAACAATCTCCAGCAGCATCAGCAAGAGAGAAATTTGTCAAGGTGGGTGTCTCTTCTGCAGCTGCTAGAGTGGGAAAAAAAATGTTCTTCAATCCCCTCCTATCCAGTATCTGCAGCTTGGAAAACACTGCTGGCTTTACAGCTACTTCCATTCCAGCGGTGATAGCCCGCATTCGCGGATTTGTGACTGTCTTTCTGTCCAGAAGACCGTCAATGCCAGACAAATTTAGGTTATTTTTCCAACCACGGTGGACAGGATGCTATTGGCAATCACTTAGGGCCAAGGCTGATGCAGACACTTTACCATCTGCTACCATCTCTGCTGGACTTCCATCATTACCATTGCCTGACATCTCTACTGGTGTACCACCATTGCCATCTCCTGCCACCATTTCTGGAATGCCAATATTACCACCTCCTGCCACTTCTGCTGGCCACCATTAGCGGCTCCTGCCACTCCTAGCTTGATCCTTCCAACTCCACAAGCTCCCGCCAACTCTCCTGACTTGCAACCAGTACCAATGTCTGCTAACTTTGCTGGCCTTCCACCATTACCTACTCTTGCCACATCAGTTTCTGCCACCTCTCCTGGCCTGCCATCATTACCAACTCTTGACACTTCTGTTGGACTGCAATCATTACAAGCTTCTGCCGCCATTACCTCTGCTGACCTGCGACCATTACCAGCTCACGCCACCTTTGCTAGTCTGCTTGCAATTGCCAGTTTTTATGCCAATCCTCCTGGCCTGCCACATCTTCTGGCCTGCCCCCATTACCAATGCTTGCCACCTTTCTTGGTCTGTTATCATTATCCGTGTCAGACATATATCTTCTGTTACCTTTAATAGTTTTAGATTGCAGTGATTGAAGCAGGACACACATCCCTCTGCAACCATATATATTTAAGGATGTTATCCTACATTCAGATTGTGTCCAGATTTCCTTTAGCTAGGAGTCATAAGCCCTAATGAAGGGAGCTTTCTAACCCCCTGAAATGCACTGGCAATTCTCTAGAACTGACCAATCAAGTAGATGATCAGAAATGTGTGGTACGCATTGCTCACGCGAAGACTCCACTCCAAATAGCCACACAATGGCCATGGTAAACTGGAGAGCTGCCTGTATCCAAAATAATTTTACACCTATTTAAGAGACTTATCCACAACAGAGTCTAATGCGCCACCACCCTTTCTCTCTATGCACATGTTAAGGTAATTCTTGGACAGGATCCAATGAACAGAGCCAGGGTAAAAACACAGACTGTCACAGAGAGATTATTCAAATTCTGTTTATTTAAGATGTTAATGGAAATTGAACACAGGGATCCAGAGCTGCAAGGCTGAGTCCCATTCAATAAATAATAAAGAACATATTAGTATTTAGTAATGATATACAATGCTTTTTTTGGAAATCCAAAACAGGCTTCTGTAGATAATATGTTACAGCATGTATGTCAGATACTGTACATGTTTATTTACCCAGTTCAAAATTGCATCCTTATAAACATTTACAGTATAGCATATCAAAAATATGGTAACATTTGCTGTAATATCATCGCCATACACTGTTGTGAATTGCAAACAGGTGTTTCAGCCCATGCTGAAACATATTTTATTTGTTGTACAATGAATTCTTTTATATTGAAATCAGATTGGCAATAGTTTTGTGACAAGAGTTGGTCAAATTACTGACAAAAAAGGCAAAATTACAGCTTTAAGGGGAATCTGTATTGCCAAAGAAATAAAATAAAAAGTTGGACTTATGAACAATATTTATGTATGCTGTTTTAGAATGCTTTCTAAATGAATATAACAAGGTTCTGATTAAATTTTTGTGAATGCTTTATTGGTTTTGCTATACAACTCACACGGATTGCAATATTTTGAATATTATGGGCCTCATGCACATTGACTTGCGATAAGGTTAGTGTGAATGAGCAGTTGGTTTCACTGCATTCTGATGGCAATCCACATTAAATAGGAAACATCAGTCTAATGCCCTGTATACACGGTCGGATTTACCGACGAAAAGGTCCGATCGGATTATGTTGTTGGAAAATCCGATAGTGTGTGGGTTCTATCAGACTTTTTCCGTCGGAAATCCCAACAGAAAAAGTTTGAGAGCAGTATCTAAAATTTTTCCGACAACAAAATCCGATCTGACTTTTTCCGATCGCTTGTAGAGAATTCTGATGGACAAAGTGTCACACATGCTCAGATTAAATTACGAGACAAAAGCTATTGGCTACTGGCCTCTACGTAGTCCCGTCGTACGTTTTGTACGTCACCTCATTCCGAACGATCGGATTTTCCAACAACTTTGTCCGACTGTGTGTATGCAAGACACGTTTGGCATAAAATCTGTTGGAACAAATCTGATGGATTTTGTTGTCGGAATGTCCGACCGTGTGTACAAGATATACGGTAAGAAGAAAAAAATGTATGATATAAATGATATACTTACCCGCATTTATATTTCTGTGCTGCAATTCCCTCTCCTTGTATTCACCCCCTAAATGTTACCCCTCCATTTCTCTATATTTTCAGCCAAACCAGAATATAGCAACACATCTTTGTTCAACAGCCATTACTTCAGCCCAGGTTTTAGAACCAGTTCCCTCTTGACTACCATCTTTGCCAAACCCTCATTTTTTTATTACATTTTTTATACATACCTTTCTTCTAGGCATCTTATTCCAAATCACATTATGAGCAGTCTTTTCCTTCTATTTCTCCTTGCATTAGAGGTAGGTACCCAAGCCTGCATGACACCCTAGGTCACCAAAAAAAGTTGGGCTGCCTGGCTGGGCACCATTCAATCTGGATGAAACCTGCAGATCAGGACAATGGACTTTGTAGGTTGTAGTTTTGGAGCATGTATAGAATAAGTGGCAGGTTAACTTCTAATAGACTGTAAAATGTGTCTCATCTCTGCTGCTTTGGTAGAAAACAGTAATGAGCTTCTTTAGACATCATACCTATCAGGCTGATGTTACAACTCCAGGGCACATCTAATTTTCCCCAGAATCATCAAAATCATTACCATCATCAGATTCATCATTATTATCCAATTTTAGAGAATGGATAAAAAATAGGCATATTGTGGTGCAAAAATTAAACTGGAATAAATTATTGCCCAAGCAAAAATTAAGAAATTCTGCTATTTCAACAACCAGAAATTCATGTCCCCTTCTCAACCTGAACCTTTCTGCAGACTTAAATGCAGCTGTATAGTTACATGTGTTCTTTTTACATTTCTTTGCAGAAGTACCTACCGTATATACTCGAGTATAGGCCGACCCGAGTATAAGCCGAGGCCCCCAATTTACCCCCAAAAAACTGGAAAACTTATTGACTCGTGTATAAGCCGAGGGTGAGACATGGCTGTCCATCCCTGTGTGTCCGTCCATCCCTGTGTGTGTGTCCGTCCATCCATCCCTGTGTGTGTGTCCATCCATCCATCCATCCCTGTGTGTGTATCCATCCATCCATCCATCCCTGTGTGTGTGTGTGTGTGTGTGTGTGTATCCATCCATCCATCCATCCATCCATCCCTGTGTGTGTGTGTGTGTGTGTGTGTATCCATCCATCCATCCATCCATCCCTGTGTGTGTGTGTGTGTGTGTGTGTGTGTGTGTGTATCCATCCATCCATCCATCCATCCCTGTGTGTGTGTGTGTGTGTGTGTGTGTGTGTGTGTGTGTGTGTGTGTGTGTGTGTGTGTGTGTGTGTGTGTGTCCGTGCAGCCTTGTGTGTGTGTCCAGCCTACCTGTGTCCCAAGCCTCCGTCCCGAGCCGCCGTCGTCCCGAGCCTCCTCCGTCCCGTGCCGTGCCTCCTCCGTCCCGTGCCTCCTCCGTCCCGTGCCGTGCCTCCTCCGTCCCGTGTCTCCTCCGTCCCGTGCCGTGCCTCCTCCGTCCCGTGCCTCCTCCGTCCCGTGCCGATGGATCGCCGCTCTTCTCGGCGGCCATTCTACAATTCAAAATTCCGCCTCCGCCTGTGATAGGCGGAACACTCAATTTCCCAGCAGCCTGTGTTCCGCCTATCACGGACATCCTCTCATACTCGTCCGTAGTATGAGAATGAGCGGATGTCCGTGATAGGCGGAACACTGACTGCTGGGAAATTCAGTGTTCCGCCTATCACAGGCGGAGGCGGAGAAGGAGGCGCGGCTTTTGAAAATTAATGTCCGCCGTCTGTCTGCTCGATACGCTGATCGAGCAGTCAGACAGCGGCGACTCGAGTATAAGCCGAGGGGGCACTTTCAGCCTCAAAAAAGAGGCTGAAAATCTCGGCTTATACTCGAGTATATACGGTAAGTTTGTCCTGATATTAGACACTGTTTTCCTCTACAGAGCGGCACAGACTGGGGGGGGGGGGGGGGGGGGCAACAACAGGGGGGCAATCAAAGTCTACTGAATGCTGACAGGGAAAAAGATCAGAGCATGTACAGTTGAAGACTTATAAATGTATTGTTTCTTCTTCATTATCCAATCAGCAAGTTGCAGGAAGGAGGATGACACCACTGTATTCTTTAACCACTTGCTTACTGGGCACTTATATCCTCTTCCTGCCCACACCAATTTTCAGCTTTCAGCGCTGTTACACTTTGAATGACAATTCAAATCATGCAACACTGTACCCATATGACATTTTTATTATTTTTTTCACACAAATAGAGCTTTCTTTTGGTGGCATTTAATCCCCATTTTTTGTTTGTTTAGCAAAAAACAAAAAAACATACTGAACACTGATGAGGTGGCACTGATGGGCACTGATAGGCTGTACTGATGGGCACTAATGAGGCGGCACTGATAGGTGGCACTGATGAGGTGGCACTGGTGGGCAATTTTCAGAAGGCACTGATGAGGCTGCACTGTTTGGTGGCACTGATGGGCACTGATAAGTGGCACAGAGAGGTAACACTAATAGGCACTGGTAGGCGACACTGATAGGCAACACTGATAAGTGACACTGATGATGAGGCAGTGATGGGCACTGATTGGCAGCACTGATGGGCACTGATAGGTGGCACTGGTGGACACTGATTAGCATTACTGATAAACACTAATAGATGGCACTGGTGGGCACTGATTAGGAGCACTGGAGGGCACTGATTAGCATCACTGATGGGCACTAATGATGTCCCTCTAACAGAAGCCAGTTAACGGCCTTCTTGTTTTCTTCACGCTGACAGCGTGAGGGAAAAAAAGCCGGCTTCTGTTTAAATCTGCGGTCAGCTGTCATTGGCTGACGGCTGATCATGTGGCATAGGACCAGCTGTGATTCACCTTTTACCTCGATCATTGATGAGCTGAGTCCAAAGGACTGGGCAGGGCGAGAGCGTCCATGTATGCCCTCCCAGCAGTTTAAACCCACACTGTAGCCGTCTTTCGGCTATAGCACTGGCTCCAAGTGGTTAAGTCTAAGAGAATGTGGTGTCACTCTCCTGTCTGTGCTGTATGGAAGAAGTGTATGAATAGATATATCTATTCTGGAATGGAATTTAACTTTTAAGTCTGTCTGGATTCAAATGGAATGAAAGCTTTGTTCACTTTTTTTTAATCAATAATTGTGTGTACAATTAAGCACATTTGGATTATTTGAACATGTCACACTGTTCTCATTCGCAGAAGTATTGTTGCTAATTATCAAAGCAATGCTCTTTTTTCACAGAGAGTACTACTCTAGTGCAGTGGTCATCAACCCTGTCCTCAGGGCCCACTAACAGGCCAGGTTTTATGTATTACCTTGGGGAGATGCAGACTAGAATACTGCAATCACTGAGCAGCAAATTATATCACATGTGATGATTTTCAGTTATCTTGCAAACCTGGCCTGTTAGTGGGCCCTGTGGACAAGGTTGATGACCACTGGCTCTAGTGGATCATATATTATTGCTTAACCAATAGGTTTGTAACAGCAGCTGCATAAATCACAGTATTATTAGAGGAATTTTTTCACAGTTTGCGCTTGTGTGTATATAATTTTTTATTCACTTTTTTTTTTTAAAACCTAACTTTACCCAAACCCTTGTTTAGTTTTGTAAACTAAAGTTTTGAATCCCCATAGCTTTCTGGGTCCCTGTTGCAGAGATTTCACATGACTTGAATGCGTCCATGGGCGCAGCAAAATCAAAACGTATTTACTTGTTCAGGCCAGTGATTATTGATTGAGTGATTATTAGTGATATTGATGTCATTAGGTTTTCTAAATCTGCATTTGCAGTCTCTGTATTTTAGGATGTGAGAAGAATAATCTTTATGCCAAGCATAGCAGGAGGTGTATTAAACTACCCAGCTGACATTAATGGAACATGGTTGATAACTGTAGTGGATGTCTAATAGGTAATGACATGAATGATGGCCATTCAGTCTAGTACTGTGAAACTATTTTATTGATTTAAGAAATGGATTGCTCATTGCCACATTATATATAAATATTGAATGTGCTGTCACAGTACCGGAGGAGATAATTATAAACTTTGTAAAGAGAATTTCTTATTATAATAGGAGTGTTAAATTTTACATATAATATACAAGAGAAAGATATATCACAATTTACAAAAACATAACCACAATATAATAAAAGTGCAAACAATTGTTCAAAAAATGTGTAAAAAATAAAAAAAATAAAATAAAAATGATATATATATATATATATATATATATATATATATATATATATATATACAGTGCCTTGCGAAAGTATTCGGCCCCCCTTAACTTTTCAACCTTTTGCCACATTTCAGGCTTCAAACATAAAGATATAAAATTTTAATTTTTTTGTGAAGAATCACCAACAAGTGGGACACAATTGTGAAGTGGAACGAAATCTATTGGATATTTTAAACTTTTTTAGCAAATAAAAAACTGAAAAGTGGTGCGTGCAAAATTATTCGGCCCCTTTACTTTCAGTGCAGCAAACTCACTCCAGAAGTTCAGCGAGGATCTCTGAATGATCCAATGTTGTCCTAAATGACTGATGGTGATAAATAGAATCCACCTGTGTGTAATCAAGTCTCTGTATAAATGCACCTGCTCTGTGATAGTCTCAGGGTTCTGTTGAAAGCGCAGAGAGCATCATGAAGACCAAGGAACACACCAGGCAGGTCCGTAATACTGTTGTGGAGAAATTTAAAGCCGGATTTGGATACAAAAAGATTTCCCAAGCTTTAAACATCCCAAGGAGCACTGTGCAAGCGATCATTTTGAAATGGAAGGAGTATCAGACCATTGCAAATCTACCAAGACTTGGCCGTCCCTCTAAACTTTCAGCTCAGACAAGGAGAAGACTGATCAGAGATGCAGCCAAGAGGCCCATGATCACTCTGGATGAACTGCAGAGAACTACAGCTGAGGTGGGAGAGTCTGTCCATAGGACAACAATCAGTCGTACACTGCACAAATCTGGCCTTTATGGAAGAGTGGCAAGAAGAAAGCCATTTCTCAAAGATATCCATAAAAAGTCTCATCTAAAGTTTGCCACAAGCCACCTGGGAAACACACCAAACATGTGGAAGAAGGTTCTCTGGTCAGATGAAACCAAAATCAAACTTTTTGCCCACAATGCAAAACGATATGTTTGGCGTAAAAGCAACACAGCTCATCACCCTCAACACACCATCCCCACTGTCAAACATGGTGGTGGCAGCATCATGGTTTGGGCCTGCTTTTCTTCAGCAGGGACAGGGAAGATGGTTAAAATTGAGGTGAAGATGGATGCAGCCAAATACAGGACCATTCTGGATGAAAACCTGTTGGAGTCTGCAAAAGACCTGAAACTGGGACGGAGATTTATCTTCCAACAAGACAATTATCCCAAACATACAGCAAAATCTACAAAGGAATGGTTCACAAATAAACGTATCCAGGTGTTAGAATGGCCAAGTCAAAGTCCAGACCTGAATCCAATCGAGAATCTGTGGAAAGAGCTGAAAACTGCTGTTCACAAACGCTCTCCATCCAACCTCACTGAGCTCAAGCTGTTTTGCAAGGAAGAATGGGCAAGAATTTCAGTCTCTCGATGTGCAAAACTGATAGAGACATAGCCCAAGCGACTTGCAGCTGTAAAGTATTAACGCAAGGGGGGCGAATAATTTTGCACGTCCCACTTTTCATTTTTTTATTAGTTAAAAAAGTTTCAAAAATCCAATAGATTTCGTTCCACTTCACAATTGTGTCCCACTTGTTGGTGATTCTTCACAAAAAATAAAAATGCTATATCTTTATGTTTGAAGCCTGAAATGTGGCAAAAGGTTGAATAGTTCAAGGGGACCGAATACTTTCGCAAGGCACTGTATATATATATATATATATATATATATATATATATATATATATATATATATATATATATATATATATATGTGTGTGTGTATGTATATATATATATATATATATATATATATATATATATATATATATATATATAAAATCCAATGTATATCCAAAAATATCAAAGAAGGAAATGATAAAATTGCAAACAATTGTGCAAAAAATATATATGTACAAAAAATAGCCCAATGTATATCCAAAAATATCAAAGGAAAATAAAACACCATCCAAACCACTCCAATCACCAATGTGACATGTAATGCAAAGTGTGAATCCTCCACCCTTGTAGATTAGCCTCTCACCTCACTGCCATGACCCCTGCATTACCAGTAGGTCCCACCACATGTTTTTCCCTCTCTGGGGATAAAGACAAACTGCTGCCGCTTCAAATGCCTCTTACTCGGATGGATGGATTATTCGATTTCCAATCCCCACAGCATGCAGGAAGAAAAAGCATACAGATCTAGTGCTCTCCGTTTAAAACTTCACATTTATTTAGAAAAAGGTGTCATTTTGCACTTACAAAAATGGCACTATAGGCAGTGCTAACCATGAATCGTGTGTCTGTCATATACAATCACAGAATCCTTAGATGCAGAGATGAAGCCCCTACCGAGGAAGTCCTGAGGTTTGGACATAGCGTACATATAGGGCAAGGTTTTCCTGTATATGATGTCATCCCATGATCATTTCTGCATCTAAGAATTCTGTGATTGTATATGACAGACACGCGATTCATGGTTAGCACTGCCTATAGTGCCATTTTTGTAATTTGCAGAAAAAAAGGTCCTTAAAGTTCTGAAAAACCCTCCATAAGCCTCTATCGTTGGCTACACCAATCTAGCAAGTGTGTATTAGTGTAGAGCAGTGTTTTTCAACCTTTTTTCAGTCACGGCACCCTTTACAATTCTGCACTTTCTCAAGGCATCCCATTCTAAAAAACAAAGCAAATAATCGTACATAATGCAGCCACATCTGCACATGTTGAACACCCAACACTAGAGGTGATTTCTTTTTCCAAAACAAACACACTTTTGCGCATGTACTGTCTCTTATTCCAGTGTTTCTCTTCTCCCTTTGTTACTCACTATACTAATGTGACCCCCAGTGCTGACCGAGGGGGGTAAACAAGCATGCTGTGCAGGCATCCCATGTCGTCCTTTTCAACTGATGAGATCATTGGTTGTTAGGATGCTGAAGGCTGGAAAGTTGTAATGGTGCACAATGAAAGCCTGTGGCTTTGTGTAACTAAACCACATGTTTGACTATCACTGCTCAATGCCTCCAGCACCAAAAAGAAAGCATCAGAGGAGGGAGGTATTTATCATTCATGTGAATGAAATCAGAGTGTCATAGAAGATTGACAGATGCAGATAAACCCTGGATTAAGCAGCAAGTCTAAACAATACTAATTGTATAATTTTCTGTTTGGAAACGTACTAAAATTGTTAGCGATGGATTTAATGAGATATGCTGTTAAATATTCATTAAACAAATATGTAGCTATTTCCTTAAAATGCTTCCATTTTGTCTATTTTATATAGTTATCTACAGGAGCAAAATGCTGACATACATAAGCTTCAAGAGATATGTTTTATGAAAAGGAAGCACAGACCCGTCTTTTGGGATGTACTTGAACTATGTATTTGATGGAATAGCAATATATTATGTCCTGTTGTGGAATGCTGTGGGGGTGTTGTATAGTACAGTTAATATATGATCATGTTTAGTGAGGAAATTTTGGCCATATTATATAAGGGATAAAGACTTGCCCTCTTGAGGTAAGAATATATGTGTTAACATAGCAGTATATTACGATGGGCAACTGGGAAATGACTGGGGTAAATAATGTTGTGTTAATAACATATTTTATTATAATACACAGGATGTGTGTTGTAAAATCATTATCTGGAACCTTCTGGGAAAGACATATTTTGTATGAAAAAAAAAATATGGTTAGCTTCTCATATATAATATTTTTACTAGGTGTACTTTTTTTTTTGCAATATATGGGTGACGCTTGTGTTAGAAAACCAAACTGTGTTTGTTTCAAATTGTTTTTGGATTGCTGCTCTTCAGAGGAAACAGAAGGTTACCATTCAAATGTTCCCTCTGAATTTATATGAAGCCATTAAAATGAAATTAAAAAAACAAACAAAAAAAAAAGAATAATAGGGTTTTTCAACACATCAGTTTTATTCTAAACATATGGTTAAACATACCACATGCTACAACCTAGGTATAGTACCCATTGCATGTTGGAAATGGTAAGGTTGAATTAATGGTATCCTGAGAAGATAATTCAAAAACCTTCTAGACCATAGGCTCCTATCTTTACATTTTTGGCATGTTGAGACAAATAATTTTAAACATATTTCATGCTCACTACCAATGCCTGCTTAATTTGCCTGTGTCACAAGGCACAATCCCATGGCAAAGTCCAAAAATGATAGGTTCAGATTTAAGCTGGCCATACATAGCTGAACCACTTTCCCCCTTCCACACATTGCTGTGCCGGCTGTGTCTTCGTATTCTGACAGTGGGAATTCCCCACCGTCAGAATACATTGATCGTTGCTGCAACCTTTTGGCTGAATGGTTTTCCAAGGTAACAAGGTATGTCCTACAGCTGTTGAGAATCCTTGAGCTTTTAATCTGGCTGATTTAATAGCCACACCTTCAAACGTTGCCTGGCTTGGTTTGGATGTTGCCCTTGGCCTTGTATTAGAAGACACAGCTTGAATGGAAGTACTATCAGAGGTACCATTGCCATCTCTATGAGAAGTGGGAACCATTGTTTCCTTGCCCAGTAAGGCTCATACTGCCACATACTGCTTGAATCTTCAGATGATCTTTCAAAATCAATAGCATAGAAGGAAAGATGTAAATCAACAGTAAACTTCAAGAAATTGAATTCTGAATGCTGCAAACATAGGTAGTTGCATGCTGTGTGAATATCTCCTAAACAGTGCAAGTTTAGGAGGTATTCACTGTACCCACAGGTAAGCCTTATTATAGGCTTACCTGTAGGTACAAGTTAAAGAGCGGACTTTACTTTCACTTTAAGACTTTAAAGTGTATCACTGCCCACTGGAATATCTTTGTAGAAAGCTGTAATAAGGGAAGTCTCCTGGTGCCTCCTTGCTGTGCAATGTACGCGAATACTGTTTTATTTTTTTAAGTATTTTTACCTGACACCCTTGGATAAGGTCCTGAAATGCTAACAGCACATGATAGACTGCCTTCAATTCAAAAAAATTGGAATGTTCTCCAGAACACCCTATTGGACTTGCATCTGTTGTCCCAGGCAGCAAGTTCCCCAGCCATGTAAACTGGCATGTGACGGAAAATTGATCCAGTCTCCAGTGCTGAGTAACATGCTCAGAGAGAGGTTCCCTACCAATGTCTACCATTGCAGATGCTGGCAAATTTGTGAGGGCAGACAAATCTTTGTTCCAAGGATACTCTGTCCCATTAATTCAGAAAGACTACTTAAATAGCTCTCATGTACCATCTGGCCCAGATCACAATTGCAATGGTTGTCATGAACATCCCAAAGAGGACTATGCAATCCCTTGCAGACATAGTTGATGTCTTTGTGATCTTTAGAATATTACAAACCATTTTGGTTATCATACGGATGGGCACAGAATTCTACCCTATATGAAAGTCAAAGATAACGCCCAGGTTCTCTATATTTTTATTGGCTCATTCATAATATTATGTTAATGTTGTCTAAATAATGAAAAACTTTTATTTCTGATATGCTATTACAGAAAGGAGGATTTTTGGAAAGACCCTTGGTGCCATGCAAATTTGAAAGGGCAGACATTTGAACTGATAATGATGGCCTGCCACCACAAACCAAAGATATTTTTGATGACCTGACCATATCAGTATGCGCAGATAGGCATCAGCCAAGTGACCAGCATCAACCAGTCTCCCTACTGGACCACTATCATTGTTGCTTTTAGAGACTCCATCTTGAATTTTTTTTCATCGATGAAGATGTTCAATTTTTTCAAGTCCAACATTAGCCTGAAAGCCCCTGAGGCTTTGGGGACTAAAAATATCAACAAATTAACCCTTTTAAATCTTCCTTTTATGTCAACAGTATTATTGGACTGTTGTCTGTTGTATCTCTTCATATGTATCAAAAACCTCGATCTCTTGGCCAAGCCACCTCCATGATACCCTTGGACCTTGAATACTCTCAAAATTCTATGCTGCAACCTTCTTTTAATATTTTCAGGACCAAAACACAGATGGCCTGGAGCAAGGACCTAAAAAAGACACAGTTCTTGGGGAAGATGCTACTCTTTTATTGCTCTAGAAAAACCTGTGGGTTCAGGAAGTGAAGTTAACCTAATGTATGCTGACATAAGCTGGGCCAAGAAAATGTATTTAAATGCAAGCCTATAGTAATATAATACAATATGTAATAAACACTATATTACATCTTTTTTTTACAGGTGCCTGCTTAAAACAGGCTAAAAAAATCTTTGGAAAACAGCGCTGTCCAAAAAATTACTAAATTCTTCAAAAAAAGCCTATGCCAGTGAAGCAAGCTTTAAAAATAATAATATGAGTACTAACAATAAACTAAATATAAATTCTTGCCGCAACACAATGTGAGATACCCACAATATACAAAAACCAAAAAATAAAGCTGCGCTAAAACTTATAAAGTGCCAAAATTATATTGTGACATATTAAATTCTAATATCAAATACTAAACAGTGTATATAACCATAAAAATGTGCAAAAAAATACTCAAAAATTAAAACACATAAAAAGTCCAAAGAGGAAGAGAAACGCAAAGAAATAAATTCAGTCCATTGAAGTGACTCTTTACAACACCCTTCAGATGTATAGCAGGTGCGCCCAGAGAGAGAGGTTCATCCACCACCAAATTCAGTAAGGCTTACCAGCTGACAAGATCCCTTTTTAGGGAGATCATACAAGCTTGAAAACAAAACGATCGCTCCTGGTCTCTCCAATAGGTTCTGCTGGTGTCTCCAACTCCTATATCTCCTTCCTAGAGCGTCTTTATTGTTCTGGACCTTCCGATCCCAGGAGAGGCTTGAACCTGGGTGGGTAGGTTCGGTAGGGGGGTGTAGTCTAATCCACGAGCATGGTGGCCTGGAGTCCGACCAAAAAAAAAAAGGAGGATGCTTCAATAGTTTTAATAAAGGATGTCTGCTTTAGTCGACAACCTTTTATAAGAAACAGTGGTTAGGACCTAGTTTTGAAGCAGTATAGTCGCTACTGGACAGTACATACTTCTACAACACAAGCAGGATTTCAGCGAATATTTCTAAAAAAAAAATAAGTTTTTAACACCAGTGTACATTTGAGACAGCAGAACACAATGAGTGCTGTTATAAGAAGACTATAATGTTTTTTGATTATTTAATTTTTACAAAATTTGAGATTTTTTTTAAAATTGTGTATAAAAAGTCTTATTTTATTTTGATGGTATTTGTCTGCTTGAAAATCCAGAAAGAGCCCTATGAACCTATGAATAGAGCAGAGGGAGAGGCATATGTTCTTTCCCCGATTCAATCAGCTGAGTGTGTAATTTTATTCCAGCTATTTAGATCAGGAAGCAAACCAGGATTTGCTCAGAAAAGCAGTCAAACAACCTATTACAACTGCAATGGAGAACCTCTAGCTCCAGCTTCTGGCTGGCTAGTTTGTATGCACTGTTTTTACCTGACTTAAAAAAAATCGAGGAAAATTGTAGTACTCCTTCACTATTTTAAAGGTTATTCAGTTCCCATTTTCCTATTAATATATGTTCATCCAATATAGAACCTCCTTTTCAAACTAGATTTTTATTCCTCAAAATAAATAAACATGATACATTTTAAGAGGCACCTATTAAACCATCTTGGTTAGAGTAGAGAGTGTAAGGCCAGCCATAGACAAATCAAAATTTAACTGGCCGAGTTTCAAGCCACTTAATGGGCAGGCTGGTTGTACTGAAGTTGATCCACTGATCGACTTCAGTAAAATCAGGCTCTTGTTTTTTTCTTTCTTGTGCGATCACTGCCAGCGGCTATAGTTGGGAAACCTCCTGCTGTCGGTCAGAATACAATAGCTCATCAGGAAGGATTCCCCCATCTGACTATAAATGAGTAGAATTATTTGTTGAAGGTGTTACTAAACCCACAACAGTAAAATCAATCTGTATATGCAGTAAAGCATGCTTGTTATACTCACTGTGAAACCTAAGGGTTTAATCCTCTGCAATGTGTAAAAAGGCTATTTGATCCTGTCTTCTCTGATCCTCCCCTAATTTTACTGTCCCTAATCCATCTGCTGATAGAACAGAGCCCTAGAAGGCACTCTGCACATGCTTAGTTTTGTGTGTATTGCTAGACTTTTTTATTTCTTGGGAGTGTACATGTGATCTGCACAGGGCCAATCAGCACTACCAGACAGAATATCAGGGATCATGCAACCTCACTGGACAGTCAGAGCAGAATGAAAACTCCTCCTACAAGCCAGAGGCCTGGGCTTCCTGTGGGAACTGTGAAGCTAAGCAGCTGAATTTGATCATTCAACTCGTGTCTTTCACACTTCCCGCAGGTGCACACAGGAGGAGAGGGGCAGGAGGAGAATGAGGGAGGCGGAACTGTCAGTGAAGGTTCTGAGCTGTATGAGAGAGATGCTTTCAGCTCAGAGCCAGCTGAGCAACCCCTCTGGGGGCCCCCAAACAGTGGCAGAACTCTAGGGCCTGGTCGCAAGTGCATCCAAATTGGGCCCAAAGTGTCAATATTTTGTGTGGCCACCATTATTCTCCAGCACTGCCTTAACCCTCTTGGGCATGGAGTTCACTAGAGCTTCACAGGTTGCCACTGGAGTTCTCTTCCACTCCTGCATGAGGACATCATGGAGCTGGTGGATGTTAGAGAACTTGTGCTCCTCCAACTTCCGTTTGAGAATGCCCCACAGATGCTCAATAGGGTTTAGGTCTTTAGACATGCTTGGCCAGTCCATCACCTTTACCCTCAGCTTCTTTGGCAAGGCAGTGGTCAACTAGGAGGTGTGTTTGGGGTCATTATGTTGGAATACTGCTCTGCAGGTCAGTCTCAAAACTGAGGGGATCCTTCTCTGCTTCAGTATGTCACAGTAGATGTTGGCATTCGTGGTTCCCTCAATGAACTGTGGCTCCCCAGTGCCGGCAGCACTCATATAGTTCCAGGCCATGACATTCCCACTACCATGCTTGACTGTAGGCAAGACACACTTGTCTTTGTACTCCCCACCTGGTTGCCGCCACATACACACTTGAAACCATCTGAACCAAATAAGTTGATCTTGGTCTCATCAGACCACAGGACATGGTTCCAGTAATCCATGTTCTTAGTCTTCCTTCTGAGATGACAGCCATGCAGACCAATTTGATGCAGTGTGTGGCATATGGTCTGAGCACTGATAGGCTGACCATCCACCCCTTCAACCTCTGCAGCAATGCTGGCAGCACTCATACGTCTATTTCCCAAAGACAACCTTTGGCTATGACGCGGAGCATGTGCACTCAACTTCTTTGGTCGACCATGGCAAGGCCTGTTCTGAGTGGAACCTGTCCTGTTAAACGACTGTATGGTCGTGCCACTGTGCTGAAGCTCAGTTTCGGGGTCTTGGCAATCTTCTTATAGCCTAGGCCATCCTTATGTAGAGCAACAATTCTTTTTTTCAAATCCTCAGAGAGTTCTTTGCCATGAGGTGCCATGTTGAACTTCCAATGACCAGTATGAGTGAGAGCGATAACACCAAATTTAACACACCTGCTCCCCATTCACATCTGAGACCTTGTAACTCTAATGAGTCACATGACACCGGGGAGGGAAAATGGCCAATTTGGACATTTTCACTTAGGGGGTATACTCTATTTTGTTGGCAGCAGTTTAGACATTAATGTCTTTGTGTTGAGTTATTTTGAGGGGACAGAAAATGTACACTGCTATACAAGCTGTACACTCAGTACTTTACATTTTAGCAAAGTGTAATTTCTTCAGTGTTGTCACATGAAAAGATAAAAGATAAAATATTTTCAAAAATGTAAGGGGTGTACTCACTTTTGTGAGATACTGTACCTTCAACTATATAGTGCAAGGGACTTGCCTGATTGCATGCAAATGTTGTGTTGCATACTAAAAGTGTTTAGATTTGACCTCATATTATATGGTTTTGGTCAGTTTATAGGAAAGTTGTACAAGAAATGTGTTTAATGTATGACCAGCCTTAAGCTGGATACACACTACACAATTTTCTTTAGATTTTTTTCCTTCAGATTTACCAAAACCATATAATACCGTATGAGGTCAAATCTTAAGGCTGGGTTCACACCACTGCAAACTGGATGTGGGTTTTCTCATCCAATTGGCATAGCAGGAGAATGTGACTGGCCCTCTATGGAGCTGGTTCACATATTTCGCATGCAGGTCCGGTGTGTTGTACAGGAAAAATGTGTGCATTTTTTTGTCTCAGGTCCGAATTCAGCCCAAAATTCGGGCTGAAAACGCACCTAAAACGGACCTGCTGTGCTAAGGATGCAGCTCATAGTTGAACTGAGCCTAAAGCCTCGTACACACGGTACGATTATTGGACAACTGAACTTCTAATTTTTGTCAAAAGGGTGTGTGCCAGGATCTTGTCTTGCATACTAAGGTTACACAAATTGTTGTGCCGCAAACACGAACGTAGTGACTTACTACAAGGAATTTTAGCTCTTGAGTGCTTCCCTTCGGGCTCCTTCTGCTAATTTTGTGTTTGGTCAGCATTGATTCCGAGCATGCGTGTTTGTACTTTTGACTTTTGTGTGACAGATTTGTGTACTGACCATCCGAAAATCTGACACGGAGCTGTCGTTTGACAAAAATTTACTAGCCTGTTATCCAACATTTGTTGGCCCAAAAATTGGAAAGCAATTGTTGAAAGGAGCGTACTAACGGTAAGAACTTCGGCACAGCAGCCTGTCAAACGACAATCCCCTTCTGATTTTCGTATTGTGTGTGTGTATGATACTTTAGTCTTGAAGCCAGAAGGTCAGCATAACAACCAGGCAACTAGCAGCTTCAGAAGGAGGCCATCCCCAATATTCCTCCCAGGGAAGATATATCCGGATTTTATAATGACAGCTCTCTGGATGACCTAGAAGTAGAGCGAATAGGATAAGCTACACTGAGCACACAACCCGACCTGATCCTACAAACAGGCAGTACTGAATGGCTCTGATCAGGTGTCAGGAATAGGAGAGGAACCTTGTGATCGCACTGAGCCCCTGGAGGTGAAATCACATGGACAGAACAGAGCCGAGCAAAGGAGGAAGCCAGAAACAGGATGATCCTCCAGATCACCAGTAAAGGGATCATACTGGAAACCATCACATACTGGATATTGACATAATCCTTCTCCCTTCACTTCTATCTGTCTTCTAGGAACGCAGGACAGCACATCAATCATCTCTGCAAATACAGGCAATTCGGCTGACAAGGCATAGGTAGGCGCTCAGTTGGGAACAGGCAGGGATTCCTTACATAATCAACTGACAGGGCACAGGTCGGTACTAAGATGGGCACACTCAGCAATCCTTGTATAACCATTTTCATAGCATAGGTAGGTACTCAAGTGGATACAGGCAGTGATCCTTATATAATCATCTGACGGGACACAGATAGGAGACTGCAGGCAGCGACCTTATATAATCAGCTGACATGGCACAGGTAGGTATTCAGATAGGTACAGGTAGTTATCTTTATGTAATAAGCTAATAGATCATAGGTTGGTACTCAGTGATCAGTTAACAAAGCACAGGTAGGTCGGTAAGTACAGGTAGCGATCCTTATATAATCCCCTGACAGGGCAAAGATAGGTACTCAGGTAGGTGAAGGTATTGATCCTTATTTAATAAGCAAATAGATCGTAGGTAGGTACTCACTGGTCCTTATATAGCCAGCTGACAGGACATTAGGTACTCAGATTGGTACAGATAGTGAACATTTTTATAATAAGCTAATAGGGTGTATAGGTACTCAGCGATCCTTAGATAACAAAGCACAGGTAGGTAGGTACAGGTAGTGATCCTTATATAATCACCTGATAGGACACAGGTAAGTAGGAGCCTGCAAGCAGCTATCCTTATAGAATCCACGGACAGGGCAACGATAGGTACTTAAATAGGTGAAGGTATTGATCCTTAAAAAATAAGCAAATAGGACGTAGGTAGGTACTGGGTGATCCTTATAAAATCAGCTGACAGGAAATTACTACTCAGATTGGTACAGGTAGTGAACCTTTTTATAATAAGCTAATAGGGTGTATAGCAATCCTTATATAACAAAGCACAGGTAGGTAGGTACAGTTAGTGATCCTTATATAATCACCTGACAGGGCAAAGATAGGTACTCAGATAGGTATCGATCATTATATAATAAGCAAATAGGGTGTAGGTAGGTACTCAGAATGGCGTAGGCAGTGAACCTTATATAATAAGCTAATAGGGCGTAGGTAGGTACTCAGTGATCCTTATTTAATCAGCTGGTAAGCCACAGGTAGGCACAGGACGTGATCCTTATATAATGAGTTAACAGGGCGCAGGTAGGTACTCAGGTGGGTACAGACCGTGATATTTATATAAAAAGCCAATAGGTCGCAGGTAGGTAGGGGCCTTTAAGCAGCGAGTCTTGTATTATCAGCTAACAAAGCGCAGGTAGGTACACAGGTGGTTACAGACTGTGAAACTTTTATAATCAGCTGTCCGGGCACAGGTACTCACGATCCTGCAGGCAGCCATCCTTGTATTATAAACGAACAGGGCACAGGTAGGTACTCAGGTGGGTACAGACATTGATATTTATGTAATAAGCCAAAAGGTCGCAGGTGGGTAGGAACCTGTAAGTAGCGATCCTTTTATTATAAGCTAACAAAGGTAGGTATCCACGTGTGTACAGACAGTGATCGTTTTATAATCAGATGGCCGGGCACAGGCACTCAGTAGCCTGCAGGCAGCGATCCTTATGCCAAGGCATAGGTAGGTATTTAATAGCAGATAGCAGTCCTTGTATAATCAGCTGCAAAAGAGCAGGTAGGCATGTGCTTACAAGCAGGCAGCGATTCTCCTCTCGCCAGCTGACAAGGTAGGTAGGTGTTTAGAAACACACAGATATCCTTATGTATTCAGCTGTCAGAGCACAGGTAGGTGCTCAGGAGGCTACAAACTTTATAGTCATGGACTGTTAACATGCAGCATGACCTGTTGGGATTTGTAGTGCCACAATGTACTCTGTCCTATTGCTGAGACTCTAGAATAACATACAATTCATCCCAAATAACCTGGTGTCAATGAAAATGATTTGTAATCACCGTTAATTGGAAAATGAGTGTGCTCATCTCCCAGGATCTACCTAGGAGCACAGCATAGAGAGGAGCAGATGGTGGGCTCACAGCCTGTCCCTGGACATATGGTCCTCTATTCTCCAGAAATATGAAGTGAACACAAATGTGTCATGTTCACATTTCTAAATCATCTGAAATGTAACTAAATGTATTGCATGTGTCTTTGTATTTCTCTTGTATAAATAAATTGTAGCAAGTTAATTTTACATTTATAGAATCAAAAGGAAATAGCAGGAGGAAATCTGACAGCTTTAGAAATAGAGCTGGATAAACAAAACAAAAAACATCTCTTTAAAACTAAAAACAAAAATAAATTTGTTTCCAGTTGATGGTTTCTCTCTCTTTAATGAAACAACTCCCTGAGAAGAATGTATGTATGTAAATAGTATGTATTGGTAAATAGTAACACTTTACATGATTTGTACAAGTCATTCTTGCATTACATATTTTTTTTAAAGGCTTTGGAAAGGTAATTTGTAATATCCCTTATGAAGTTGTAAAGTTAAACCTACCAAAAAAAAAAAAGGTTCAAGTTGTAACAGGGTTAAGGTCTTGCAGCCCCCCACCTATAACCAGTACAAGATGTTGGAGGCAGCAGAGGAGGGGTGTGGAGGGAGAGGAAGAGATCATTGCCCTTTGTGCTGCTAAAGGCAAATCCTCAGTACAGACATCCCAGTGCTATCTGTTCTACACAACAAGTCATGCTGCACAGTAGCAAGGAGAAAACTACACTGGATAATACAATTACTATACTTAACGGTCCACAGGCAAGCCTAAAAAAATACTCTATTGCAAGAAATGAAAAGAAAAAAGTATATATGTATAGGGATTGGTAAAATTGATAATTTCATTGTTTGCAAAATTTAGTAGGAACTTTTGCTAATTTGCCTGCTTAGGTGAAATCTACTCCATACAAAAACAAAGATTTACACTTTTTTCCATTTAGAAAGTTTTTTTTTTTTTCTGGGGTAAGGTAATTTATTTAAGTTATGTAATTTAGTGTTCTTTGTATGTATGTATGTGATTATTTCTTAAAAAAATTAGGCCAGTTTTTTTTCCCAGGGGAAAAAAAATAAAAGAATAAAACTATTCAGAGGCACTAAAACTGATTTATTTATTGTATGTTTATTTGCTATTTGGATTCTGTCTCAATTTTTAAAATGTTTTCCCCTGTTTTTTATTTTTATTTGTATGGAACAAAAATATTAAAATAACAAGGCTATTAAGGGGCAATAAAACAGGTCAAGGGTAGTGGTAATAAGCTTCTGTTACACCCCCCCCCCCCCCCGGGGTAATTTAAAACGAATCACGCTCTTAAAAAGTTTTGCTCTTCCCCATTGGTTCCAATGAATTTGGCCAAAATGGTAAAAGTTCACAACAATTCTGTGATTTTTCTACCAAAAATTTCAGGGAAATGATAACCTTCGATTTATATAATCTCAAAATATAATATTTACTATATACAGTGTGTGTAATATATATATATATATATATATATATATATATATATATATATATATATATATATATATATAAAATTTGTGTAGGTTGCTACTTTAATATCTCCACAAATATTTAAGAAGCTTGTTTTCTGTTTTAGAAGCCACAAGCACTGACTTTGGATGCATTTTTAAACATAGTGAATTATGTGGTTTAAAATAACCTCGATATATAAACATCATGTTAGTGCAGAATATTGAGAGGTTTCCTAGGAATGTGTCTAAATATTTGGAAACTCATATCGTGACTGCTGCGGTGAATGAAGAAAAATGTCATACTGAACCCAAGAATCCGTATTGCAAGGTACAGTGTTAATTTCCAGTAGATCATGTGTGATCACTTAAAGGAACTAAACACTAACACAAGCTTGTATTGTGTTTTTTTTTTCTTTTCCAGAATTCGTTTTTAAATAAGCAAGTTGGACGTAGGCATTTAAGTGGTATTCTATAAATAGTATGTCGATTGTATTTATTTTTGCAGCAAGTTAATACCAGATTCCTTTGGCAAATAAAAGAGAATACAATACTCTACGCATGGCTTTGTACAACTGTGTTTTACTCTAATATTGGAGAAAACATAGCACATTCAACAGGATCTCCTATAATTACACAAAGACTGATCTCCTCATCAAAATATAGATAATGAAAAGCTATAAAAGGCAATGTGGGATAGACTTGTCAGATTTTGTGCAATTGAAGGGTGGTAGATGTTGCTGCATATTTGTAGTTGTTGTTATGATGTCTTAAAGCCCAACTCCAACTCCAGGTTTTCCATTGCCCTCCACCTCCTATCCTTTCCCCAAAGTTCCCCCCACACATATTTATAAAAAAAAAAACACTTTATACATATCTTTAATCAAGCAAGCATCACCAGTCACATGATGTCATGGGCCTTTTTCTTCTTGTATGGCATTATTGGTGTGAGGTCAATACTGCTGTACAGAACAGTAATGTGTATGAGCATCATTCAGTGCAAAGGTACTGTGAGCCTAGGTCAGTGTCATGAGGCACCTGTAGGGTGTAGGGTTGTGTCCTTGACTCCCTGGACACAAAGGAAGTGGGTTGAGTGATGCTGTGTATTGTTCAACCCCGAAGAGTAGTGACATCTAGTGGTCAAGTCTCAAGTTTCTGTGGTGGACAGCTTCAAAATAAAGAGAATGATGGTAAAAGCTGCATTTTATATTTTTAAAGTGGAACTGGGCTTTAATTCTCAAAGTGCATTCCATTGATGTATAAAATGTATTATTATGTCATATCTGAAAACCATGTGTAAAAGAGACAGAGACAGAATCCTACAGACATTAATTGGAGCAATGGCATTTTGAAAAACAGGCGGACCTGATCGGACCCTTTGTGTAAAAGGGGCCTGAACCTCGGAAACAGAACATGTGAGCTTGGTGTAAAGCTGATCTGTTATGGCACCTAAAAGTAATATTTTAAATACTGAGGGGGGCCTGGTAGGCTGAGTCACCCAAGTGTCCTTTGGACCTCTTGTCCACTACAGTAGCGGAATCTCTTTGGTATATAACTTGGCTAAAGCTGACTATGCACAAAGCAAAAATTTCAGTCAGTTACTGATGAACTGGGCAAAATTCAAGCTACTGGTGGCCCGGTTGGCCCCCTTCCACCTAACATCCTGCATTCTGAAAATTGAAGGAGCAGGCCACAAAAGTTTTGGCCAAACAAACATGGATGTGTGTGGCCAGCCTTAGCACCCATTCTGCTCATTTCCCTATGCCTAACTATGCAGAAACCTATTCTTTCTAGTTAACCTGTTCAAACTTATATACTCATTGAATAGAAAGAAAGGGGAGGTTGCAGGCATGTGCCTTGCTAGTGCTGGACTTTATGGTCTCTGTCTCGTGTCATGGCATGATGCGAGACAGAGACCATAATAATATAAAATATATGTTTTTTAATCTTTAATGTTTATAATTTTAGGGAATAGTAAAAAATATACACAAAAGTGTAAAACATCAAAAAGATGCCAAAGTATGATACATAAACATGCCAACACCTAAATATACTTATACAGAATAAGCCTGAGGTGTGCAGATAGCTCAATCCTCCAAGGGTTGATGCGTTTCACTGGATTGCGTAGCTTCTTCAAGACCCATAGGTAAAGTATCATACTATCGCCACATGGTGAGACATTGGAGGCACCAAACGTCTGTGGGGTGGACACAGGGGCTATCAAGCTCCATAAGTATACCCTGAAACACATGAGCCAGCACAACCCTTATACTAGATGGTTTTCTGTATAGGGTTCCCAAAATTGTCCTTGAATTAGTGTAGCGTTTAGTGGTGTTTAGATACCCAAAGAGGCCATCTGCCAAACAGATCCACGTAGATTTACATTTAAATTAAGGTGCAGAGCCCGGGACCAATCCCTAAATAGAGCGCTCAACAAAATATCCACTAATAGGGAACCAAGGATATACCACTTTGTGTCTCCTGCATGCTGCGTAAATTGTATACTCAGTTGTCCTGTGCGCTACACCATATGCTTAAAGTACATGAGATTTTTTGAGCATATTTAGCCATCTTTGATCTGATAGACTTCAATAGGAATGCCTGTAAACTTGCGATACATGCATTTTGTGCACTTTTTTATGTCTAAAGAAATCCTCTCCTTCTATAGAGCTGCCCTCCTCCCCTTGCCCACTCCAGGAAAAGCTTGATACACATGCATAAAGCCTGTAAAAAAAGCTGTAATATGCCTGAAATATGGCTGTAAAAAGCCTTAATTTTTTTTTTTAAATCTCCAGGAATATGCTTTGTTTAGATGTGAATGCAAGCTTAGGCATTTGGGAGGAATCATTCCTTATTGCTCATTCTCATAACATAAAATAACTAAAATCCAGCAGAGAAGGATGTTTACATTGTAATGTCTATGGCAGGTATGCAGCCCTGAAATTTCAGGCATAGCCACTCTAGCACTCCCTGATCTCCATTAGTGCTCCCAGGAAACACCAGATGGATTCAGATTGGTCAGCGCCATCACTGTGACTGGTGCAGAATCCATCTGCTTTGTGCCAGAAGCATTGATGGAGAAGGGGACAAGAGCAGGAATTTCAAATTCCCAAACCACTGGAGCAATTGGCAATCCCAGAGGTAAGTAAAATGAGGACCAGGAGGTGGAGAAGGTGTCCAGTGTTAGTTCACCTTTACACTTTTTTTGTGTACTAACACTTTAAGTATCCAATACACAAGAAAAAAGAGAAATATTAGTTTTAATTTCATTTAAGACAGTAGGGATGAGCTTCGAGTTTGAGTCGAACTCATGTTCGACTCGAACATTGCCTGTTCACCTGTTCAGCGAACAGTGAACAATTTGGTCTGTTCGCGGCAAATTCGAAAAGCCGGAACACCCTGTACAAGTCTATGGGAGAAATCTAAAGTGCTAATTTTAAAGGCTAATATGCAAGTTACTGTCATAAAAAGTGTTTGGGGACCTGGGTCCTGCCCCAGGGGACATGGATCAATGCAAAAAAAAGTTTTAAAAACAGCCGTTTTTTCAGGAGCAGTGATTTTAATAATGATTAATGTGAAACAATAAAAATGTAATATTCCTTTAAATTTCGTACCTGGGGGGTATTTATACTATGCCTGTGAAGGGGCACATGTTTCCCGTGCTTAGAACTGTCCCTGCACAAAGTGTAATTTCGCAAGGAAAAAAGTCTTTTAACCACTTAAAGACCGCCTCACGCCGATATACGTCAGCAGAATGGCACGGCTGGGCACAATTGCGTAGCGGTACGTGATTCTTTAAGTGCCCAGCCGTGGGTCGGGAGCGCTGCCAACCCGGTCCTGTGCCACGGGACCAGCGGACTCGATCGCCGCTGGTGTCCCACGATTGGGTCACAGAGCTGAAGAACGAGGAGAGGTCTGTGTAAACAAACCTCTCCCGTGCTTCCCTGTGTGGCTGTCACGATTGTCTCTTCCCTTTTATAGGGAAGGACAATCAGTGACGTCACATGCCAGGCCACGCCCCCCTACAATAATAAAAAACATATAACGTCATACATAACACTACACTGCCCCCTTGTGGTTAACTCCTTCACTGCCAGTGTCATTTACACAGGAATCAATGCATTTAAATAGCATTGATTACTGTATAAATGACAATGGTCCCAAAAAATGTGTCAAAAATGTCCGATGTGTCCGCCATAATGTCGCAATCACAATAAAAATTGCTGATCGCCGCCATTACTAGCAAAAAAAAAATATTAACAAAAATGCTATAAAACTATCCCCTATTTTGTAAACGCTATAACTTTTACGCAAACCAATCAATAATCGCTAATTGTGATTTTTTTTTTTTAACCAAAAATAAGTAGAAGAATAGGTATCGGCCTAAACTGAGGAAAAAAAAGTTTTTTATATATTTTTGGGGGATATTTATTATAGCAAAAAGTAAAAAATATTGAATTTTTTTCAAAATTGTCGCTCTATTCTTATATATAGCGCAAAAAATAAAAACCGCAGAGGTGATCAAATACCACCAAACGAAAGCTCTATTTGTGGGAAAAAAAGGACAACAATTTTGTTTGGGAGCCACATCGCACGACCACGCAATTGTCAGTTAAAGCGACGCAGTGCCAAATCGCAAAAAGGGGCTTTGTGCAGGGACAGTTCTAAGCACGGGAAACATGCGCCCTTCACAGGCATACTATAGACACCCCCCAGGTACGAAATTTAAAGGAATATTACATTTTTATTGTTTCACTTTAATCATTATTAAAATCACTGCTCCTGAAAAAACGGCCGTTTTTAAAACTTTTTTTTGCATTGATCCATTTTCCTGGGGCAGGACCCAGGTCCCCAAACACTTTTTAGGACAGTAACTTGCATATTAGCCTTTAAAATGAGCACTTTAGATTTTGAACGTTCGAGTCCCATAGACTTTAATAGGGTTCTGAAGTTCACATGAAGTTTAGGTCTGTTCGCAGGTTCTGGTGCGAACCGAACAGGGGGGTGTTTGGCTCATCCTTATAAGACAGTATTAAACTTCACTATTTATCTACCTACAGGTAAGCGTATAATAGAGCCTACCTATAATACAGTAAATATCTCCTAAACCTGCACCATTTAGGAAATTTTCAAAGCTTGCAGGGGGACCTTTTTTTTTCAACTACCACAACTTTACTACCGCATTAAAGTAATTCTAAAGGTTATTTGTTTCTAAAATAACAAACATGTCATGCTTACCGCCTCTGTGCAATGGTTTTGCACAGAGCAGCCCTTATTCTCCACTTCTTCCTGCTAGTTTTTCCTTAATACCTGCACAGAAAATAGTCCATTCTTGGGAAATTCCATAGTGGTAGGGTCCTGGGTTGGCATCTTTAGGGTGGTCCCAGCAACTCCTTCAGAAGTGCATTACTTGTTGTTCAGTAGGCCAACAAGACTTAGTCCAGGGGTGGTACCAACAGTTTCTCAGCTCATTGGGTATAGGCCACTGTCCCTTTTATAATGCACAGAACCAGCGAGTCGGATCCAGGAAAGCCTGCCAAGAAAAGAACCGGGAAACATATTTAACCCCAGCCTTCCCAGCGTTAAACGCTACCTGCCTACATGTTTCAACACACCAAGCCAACAGATGTGCATTGCAGCTAGGGATGAGCCAAACACCCCCCACCCCCACCCCGGTTCGGTTCGCCCCAGAATTTTCAAACGGACCAAAAATTCGTACGAATTTTAGAACCTCATTGAAGTCTATGGGACTCGAACTTTCGAAATAAAAAGTGCTCATTTTAATGGCTAATATGCAAGATATTGTCCTAAAAAGGGCTGTTTTTTCGGGAGCACTGATTTTAATGATGATTAACCACTTAAGCCCCGGACCAATTTGCAGCCAAAGGACCAAGCCCTTTTTTGCAATTCGGCACTGAGTCGCTTTAACTGACAATTGCACAGTCGTGCAAGTGTGGCTCCCAAACAAAATTGGCATACTTTTTTTCCCACAAATAGAGCAATTTCTATATTTTTTACTTTTGCTATAATAAATATCCCCAAAAAACTTTTTTTTTTCCTCGGTTTAGGCCGATACGTATTCTTCTACATATTTTTGATAAAAAAAATCGCAATTAGCGATTATTGATTGGTTTGCGCAAAAGTTATAGTGTTTACAAAATAGGGGATAGTTTTATAGCATTTTTATTCATATTTTTTTTTACTAGTAATGGCAGCGATCAGCAATTTTTATTGTGACTATGACATTATGGCAGACACATCGGACATTTTTGATACATTTTTGGAACCATTGTCATCTATACAGCAATCAGTGCCTGTGTAAATGACACTGGCAGTGAAGGAGTTAACCACTAGGGGGCAGTGTAGGTGTTATGTATGTCGTTATGTGTTTTTTTTATTGTAGAGGGGTGTGGCCTGGCATGTGACGTCACTGATCGTTCTTCCCTATAAAAGGGAAGAGACGATCGGTGACAGCCACACAGGGAAGCATGGGGAGAGGTTTGTTTACACAGACCTCTCCTCGTTCTTCAGCTCTGTGACCCGATCATGGGACACCAGTGGCGATCTGGTCTGCTGGTCCCACGGTCACGGAGCACAGGACTGGGTCGGGACCCACAGCTGGGCAATTAAAAAGCAACATACATGTACGTGCTTGTGCCCAGCCGTGCCATTCTGCCAACGTACATCGGCGTGAGGTGGTCCTTATGTGGTTAAAATTATAAAAAAAGTGAAATATTCCTTTAAATATCGTGCCTGGGGGGTGTCTATAGTATGCCTGTGAAGTGGCACGTGTGAAGTGGCGCAGTGCATTGTGGGCCATGAGCGCTACATGAACATGGTGCGAATGGCCCATGACGTTCGGAATTAGCCGAACGGGGCGAACAGCCAGTGTTCGAGTAAAACATGTGTTCAACTCGAACACCAAGCTCATCCCTAATTGCAACACACTGCAATGAGAAAAAAAATTCTAAAAGGTAAATGCGCCTTTTTTGCCTGTGTTTTAGTGCATTAGGTGGTCCATTCAAATTATGCTTTAACACAACGCTGGTCATCATGTGGCGTAACATGTATTGCGCATGTGCTAATGCACTCCAATGTGATAAAAGACCCTTAAAGAATAACTAAAGGTTCACTTCTTTTTTTTTTTTTTTAAACAAACATGTTATACTTACCTCCTCTGTACAGTTGGTTTTGCACACAGTGGTCCCAAGCCTCCTCTTCCTGGGTCCCTCAGTGGTGCTCCTGGCTCCTGGTTCTCGAGAGCCTTGTTGGAGAGCCTCTCAATCTCAGGGCACTCGTGCAGGCGTGCTCCCTTATCCTGCTGTTGTATCTATTGACACAGACAGCAGGACTCAGCCCCACCCCCCGGCTCCGGCATCTTTGCATTTGATTGACAGCAGCGGGAGCCAATGGCTTTGCTGCTATCAATCTATCCAATCAGGGCCCAAGACACCGGCTGGAGCTGGTGTGCTTGTTCCTGTCACTGGAAAAAACTGGTTCAGGTAAGTAAAAGGGGGACTCTGGGGGGCTGCTGCTGAACAGGAGGTTTTTCACCTTAATGCATAAATGCATTAAGGTGAAAAACCTTGAGGGTTTACAATCCCTTTAATGTGAAGTAGTTATTCATTCTCAGAGATCACAATAAAGATTCTAAAGTTGGTTTCAACTTTTGCTGAGGTTTCTGTGGTCGTGCTGTGAACTTAAAAAAAAAAAATCCACAATACTTATTCAAACAGAGGTGAATGAGGGTTTGTATTGAAGTTCATTCTAAAACATGGGGACTGGACTTTCATCTTCACATTTTGGAAGCGCATGATAAAATGTTTACAATTGAGAACCACCAGTTTGCAGTCAAAATAAGAGTTAACAGGTGCACATACAGTGCCTTGCGAAAGTATTCGGCCCCCTTGAACTTTTCAACCTTTTGCCACATTTCAGGCTTTAAAAATATTCCCATTCAGACCTTCTTCTTCAAAATTACAAATTCTGGATGATGGTACTTTATATGATATTATAATGGTATAGATCAGAGGCAATACTCATAGTATGCGATAAAGATATAACATTTTTATTTTTTGTGAAGAATCACCAACAAGTGGGACACAATTGTGAAGTGGAACGAAATATATTGGATTTTTGAAACTTTTTTAACTAATAAAAAAATGAAAAGTGGGGCATGCAAAATTATTCGGCCCCCTTGCGTTAATACTTTGTAGAGCCACCTTTTGCTGCGATTACAGCTGCAAGTCGCTTGGGGTATGTCTCTATCAGTTTTGCACATCGAGAGACTGAAATTCTTGCCCATTCTTCCTTGCAAAACAGCTCGAGCTCAGTGAGGTTGGATGGAGAGCGTTTGTGAACAGCAGTTTTCAGCTCTTTCCACAGATTCTCGATTGGATTCAGGTCTGGACTTTGACTTGGCCATTCTAACACCTGGATACGTTTATTTGTGAACCATTCCTTTGTAGATTTTGCTGTATGTTTGGGATCATTGTCTTGTTGGAAGATAAATCTCCATCCCAGTTTCAGGTCTTTTGCAGACTCCAACAGGTTTTCATCCAGAATGGTCCTGTATTTGGCTGAATCCATCTTCCCCTCAATTTTAACCATCTTCCCTGTCCCTGCTGAAGAAAAGCAGGCCCAAACCATGATGCTGCCACCACCATGTTTGACAGTGGGGATGGTGTGTTGAGGGTGATGAGCTGTGTTGCTTTTACGCCAAACATATCGTTTTGCATTGTGGGCAAAAAGTTCGATTTTGGTTTCATCTGACCAGAGCACCTTCTTCCACATGTTTGGTGTGTCTCCCAGGTGGCTTGTGGATATCTTTGAGAAATGGCTTTCTTCTTGCCACTCCTCCATAAAGGCCAGATTTGTGCAGTGTACGACTGATTGTTGTCCTATGGACAGACTCTCCCACCTCAGCTGTAGTTCTCTGCAGTTCATCCAGAGTGATCATGGGCCTCTTGGCTGCATCTCTGATCAGTCTTCTCCTTGTCTGAGCTGAAAGTTTAGAGGGACGGCCAGGTCTTGGTAGATTTGCAGTGGTCTGATACTCCTTCCATTTCAAAATGATCGCTTGCACAGTGCTCCTTGGGATGTTTAAAGCTTGGGAAATATTTTTGTATTCAAATCCAGCTTTAAACTTCTCCACAACAGTATTACGGACCTGCCTGGTGTGTTCCTTGGTCTTCATGATGCTCTCTGCGCTTTCAACAGAACCCTGAGACTATCACAGAGCAGGTGCATTTATACAGAGATTTGATTACACACAGGTTGATTCTATTTATCACCATCAGTCATTTAGGACAACATTGGATCATTCAGAGATCCTCGCTGAACTTCTGGAGTGAGTTTGCTGCACTGAAAGTAAAGGGGCCGAATAATTTTGCACGCACCACTTTTCAGTTTTTTATTTGCTAAAAAAGTTTAAATTATCCAATAGATTTCGTTCCACTTCACAATTGTGTCCCACTTGTTGGTGATTCTTCACAAAAAATTAAAATGTTATATCTTTATGTTTGAAGCCTGAAATGTGGCAAAAGGTTGAAAAATTCAAGGGGGCCGAATACTTTCACAAGGCACTGTAACTTGATATGATATGTTGGCTGGTGATTTATATTCAGATTAATATACTCTTTTACTGAGGATACACTAAACTGATGTATGGCCAAAGCACAGATTTATTTTTCAGCTAGGCCTGAATATTTTAACAGACAGGAAGAGAGGGAAAATCTGCAATCTTGTTGTCTTTAAAACAGAGCTCCATCCAAAAGGGAAAGCTCCGCCTTGTTTGCTTCTTCTCCCCCTTCGGTGCCACATTTGGCACCTCTCGGGGGAAGGGGGGGGGTACCTGTTTTTGACAGGTACCCTTCGCCACTTCCAGGAGACCTGGCTGTGGCAAGATGTGGCGAGGTTCCCCAGAAGTTAGCCCCCCCTTCCTCCACCACCGATCCAGTTAGAAAGCTCAGCGCGCTGCATGCATGTGCAGTAAGGAACCAGCTGTGAAGCTGAAAGGCTTCACTGGCAGTTTCCCTTACCACGAACAGCGGCAGCAGCAAACCACGAGTCGATCAGAAAATCATCTGGGGTTCTGACATTGCTAGATTCCAGGACAGGCAAGTATCCTAATATTAAAAGTTAGCAGCTACAGAATTTGTAGCTGCTGACCTTAAATATTTTTTTGGGGGTGGGGTGGGGGTGTGAGGGGCTCTGCTTTTTGGCTGTGGTTGGTTTTACACACATTCCCATGAGTTGCACCTGACAAGCGTACTGTTGCTATTCTAACATATGGAAGGGAGCTGCAATAAGTACATTCTTGCTCATGTGCCCTTGCTTTGTTTCATGTTAAGGCCACTAGCTCTTGGTGGTGCTGTTCCAGGCTGAGGTATAGGACCCATTTGGCACTCAGCTATGAATATTTAAGCATAAGACCACCAGTCACCATAGCCAATAATGGTATGAATGTATACATGTAAAAGCCTCAGTCAATGCCCCGTGACGTGATCTGTCTCACCCACATAGGCTTAATCATAGGTGCCCTGTGTGAGCTCCATTAGCTTCAGTGGAGGGCAGGTGAGACATCTGAGGTCTTTTTGACTGCTGATGTCTTATGAAAGAGAACTTGTCATCAAAAACACACAAATCAGGAAGGCTAAGCATATAACATTGATTGCGCTACACATGTTACATACCCATGCACACACTGGAGTGATAGCAATACATCTAGGCCCATTATTCATGGTTACCTCTAAACTGATTACTTGTAGTATCACCTATGGAAAACATTGGGTACTAAAATTTGTTGCCATTTGGCGGGTGCACAAAATATTAAGCCTTGATATGTTGGCTATCTTTTTACTGGGAGCAACTTCATCTTTTATATTTTACCAACATATTGAGTACTGTTTTGCACTTGTCTGCCCTAAATAAATAGCGTGTTCCCTAAATGAAAAAATAGTGTAAATTTTGTTACTGCAATTTTGCGTTTCATTGCACTAATACCATGGGACATGAGAACTATGATTATTTTACTTTATAAGATGCCTGCTTTCAAAAAATATATCATGTTTGGGTGTTTTAACTAATCTTCAGGCCTAAAATAAATTTTAAACATGTGGGCAAATAAAAAAGCAAAAACTGCTCTAGCAGTGAAAGGGTTACTGTAATGGTAACAAAAATTTTCAATATCGTGACTGGCACACTTGCATAGTCAGCTTTACATGACATAGATACTTAAGATATTATTAATTATTAAGTTTTTTATAATACAAAATAAATAAATACATATTTGTTAGGAGAAACATGGTAGTTATCACCAAACTTGTTGCATGATATCTGTGTTAATTATGGGCACAATACATAAACGTAGGATAATTGCAGGGCATTAGGTTTAACATCCATCCATTCCATTATTTGTAGCTATTTATTTCCCTGCATGCCCTTTAGGTAGCACTAACAACAACTGCTAACTATGTTTGTGTCACGAATGTCACGTCTCCCTCAATGTAGGTGGTCAGACACTTTAGCTTGCTAGTGTGTGCTTTAACTATAGTAGCCCCCTTTCCTTTAAGAAAAGCAAGCCTACTGGTACTTGATTGCCCCCAGGACTTATACACAATGCTATAGTGCCTGGCCACCACACGAGGGCAGATGCGAGCAGAGCAAACAGCAAATTACTTACAGTTTAGCAGACAGATGCGGTACTAATGCCGGCTAGGCATTAGGGGTGGGGGGCCGCAGAGCACCCCCCCATGTTGAGGGCACGCAGCACGTGGCCTGGTACGGCTCAGGAGGGGGGGGGGCGCTCGCTCGTCCCCACCCCTTTCCTGACCGGATGGGCTATGGACTATGCTATGGACTTTGGGGGGACCCCCACGCCGTTTTTTCGCCATAGGGGTTCCCCTTTAAGTCCATACCAGGTGACGGGGCTAGCAAGGTGTCAATCTCGCCAATGGAGGAGGCGACATTGACTTCCTTCGCTAGTCCTGTCTACCTGGAGCCACGTTTAAAATGAACAGACTTTTCTCCGTGTGTAGGCAAGTCCATTCATTTTATTTCAAAAACTCCCGCCATAGTCTGCCGGAAAAGTCCGGTCGTGTGTGGGCAGGTCCGCTTGTTCGGAAAGTTTGGCGGACCTCCGCGGCAAAGTCTGGTGGTTTGTCCATCGGACTAAGTCCGCCAGATAGTCCAATCGTGTGTACGCGGCATCAGACGGTCCAGGTAATAAGGCAGGCTGAGTTCAGGGAATAGTCCAATATCCAATCTGGGTCATACACAGGGAAATCCAACAGCAAAGCAAGGCAGAAAAACGGGAGGCTTGAATAGGAACAATGCAGGTAACTGTCTCTATCACAAGCAAGGGATAGAGTGTTTGGTTTGCTTTAATCGGGTGGCTGATCAGATCAATCATCTTGCAGGTGAACACAGACAGGGGAAAAGCAACAGCCAACATCCGGGTGCTGGAACAAGGAACAGGGGCACAAAGTGATCATGACAGTTTGTTACATGTTTGCATAACTTAAAAAATATTGAAAAATTGCTGATTACCATTTTAAATGCTATTTCTGATAACTTCAGCACTGGAAAATTGTACTTAGTTCTCTATTTATAAGCGGGCTGAGGAGCTGCGTTTACTATAATTAATTAATAATTTTTTTTAGGTATGCTGTGTGAATGGAAACGCACAACAAACACATGATGGGTTGTTCTCAAATTTGACTGCAAAAATGGAAATGGAAATATATTTTAAAGTAGTAAGACATTACAAAAAAATAAAAGCACAGCATTCAATAGATAGATCAACAGAATGTTTCCAAAATATTTTAATACTTCCTCTTGTTATGCTGAAAAACATGTTCTATACATACTGTACCCTAATGGTCCATTTACATTGTATAGCGACAATGTTAATGTGCATGGCATGAATGTGAATGGCATTCTAATGCATCTAGGTAGGGCAGCACAAGGGACCACAGATGTTTAACATCTGTGTTGTGGTGTGCTGCATATCGAAACTCCAAAACAAAAATGTGCTAAATTGCAGCTTATCACTCCAGATGTGGTGGATGCAAAAATTTTAATTTTCAACAAATAAAAAAAATACCTGTTGATCTTGCCAGAAGTTCAGTGTTTCTGTCACTTCCTCTGAGTTAAAAGGAAACTCATTATCAATCCATATGTAACAGAGATGAGCAAAAGCAGACATGTTTGAAGTCCAGCCTGTTTGACAACCATCAAAGATACAATGAGAATAAACAGAAATCTGAAGGAACAGAAAGTGTTTTATTTGCAGGATTACTGGAAGAAAATAAAGAAAAAAAATCTGAAAATAGAAAAACAATGCAACCAATATATATAAGAAACTGATAGGCAGCAACATATGAAATGTTTGTTTTTGGTTTAGATACATTTTAAGGCCCCCTTCACACTATAATGCGCCATTGCAGTGTGTTATTGCATGCATGTTATTTCCAAAAATTGTCTTAATAGGAAAAATGTTTTGTGAGAAAGGTTCTGCAATGCATTCTTGCAGGGCTGGTACAAGGCTTCTACTCCCTCCAAGTTTGAAGTTGTCCGCTGTAGTGGAAAGATCAATTTCTGGAAGACCCCAGGAAGTTACAATCCAATTGAATATCCTGGGATGCAGGGACCAATTGTTACCGTCTTAAAAATTCTGCAACAGGTGAACAGCTTCTGTTTTTAGGTGATCTGGTAGGTAGATTGCCCTTAGATTGGAAAGATTTCTTTCAGCCCATAGTAAAATGGGTTTCATCTCTCCCAGCAAGGCTCTGCTGTGCGTAGCTTCCTTATGTTGGTTATATGATAGCGCAGCTCTGTTCATGTAGAGAAGCACTGGCTTGTTGTTGATTTAAAACACTAAGGCTGTCACTGCTAGATAGGCTGCTCAAATTCTAGGATATTTGTCATGACTACCACTACGTGAAATGCCCATCTTCCTTGAACTGTGAGCTGACACAGTGTGTCCCCAGGTGATCATGCTGGCACCTGTAGTTATGGTCCAGACCAGACTTTGAAAGCACTGCCTCCATCATCCACCAACGAAGATGTCTGAGCATTGGATTTGTCAGACATATTGTCCGGGACAGATGTTGTTTCTTCCACTGTCTCAGGAATATCAGCTGAAAGTGCTTGATGACATAATTCCTATTATGCCCAGAGAATTTGATGCTGACAGGAGGGACCGTTTGTCACCATCTTCATCTTCTAGACAAATGCTGACGATTCCTGAGGTGGTAGAGAGACCGATATTTTAGAGGTGTCAAATAATGCTGTCATGGTTATGCAATAGAGTTTGTCTGCTTAACTGTTTCATGTGTTCATCTCTAGAGACCAGCCGACCCTCACCTGACTGCTTTTATAATCCATCCTCTGGCATGACGCCACCCTACCTCCTATCAGAGAACTCTATATTAACCTGTGCACTGCAGGCCTACCCTGCTGATCAACCATTGTGTATTCCTTTGTGTGTTTAGCTTCCTGTTACCTGCCGTGTGCTCTTCTGTTGTTCCGTTACTGACTTTGGCATGTCCTTGACTATCCCTGTTTGCCTGTGATCCTGACCTATTGGCGTGTCCCTGACTATTCCTGTCTGCTTGTGGCCCCGACCTTGGCTTTATCCCTCACTATCCATATCCTCCTGTTGCCTACTGTGGGTGCGAGCTGGGGGACCCTGGGGGTCGCAACCTGGAGCCAGTTGCAGCCAAGTCCATCCTCACCACTAGAGGCTCTGGTGAACACCTGCTGGCTCTTAGAATCCGCGCCCCAGGGAATCTTACGCTCTAACCTCGGTGGGATCTGTCTCCCGTCCGCAGCAGTCAGCCTTAGTGTCCACAACCTTGCGGTGCACTCCTGATCCCTACGGTGTGCATCTGTCACCTTGCCTCAAGGTGACCTGACAAATGCTCTCAGATAAGTCACTAATTGTGTTGAGTCCTAGTTTCCTAACAAGCGAATTCCTCTGGTGTTGACAGTAGCATTCCCCTCCACTGGTTAGACTCAGTTCTTTGCTAGTAGAATATTATCTAGAGCAGGGGTGCCCAAACTTTTTTTATGCTTGAGGGCCAACCATTTTGCCTAACATTCTTTGAACCATTAAAATTTAGGGCTAAGTGTGTTCATCCAAGCACTAATACACTGCCCAACAATAATTTTCTTGCCTGTGTGGCTGTGTGTGGTGAAGACATCAGCTTGGGCATGTTATTTGGCTATACCGTATTTATCAGTGATAACACACACCTTCACCAGGGAAGTTTCAGGAAAAAACTTAAATTTTAGATAATAAAGAACTGTGAAGCAAAATAAGGGTCAGTCCCTATTAATGCAACATAATCAGTACCCATCTACGGCCCCACTACTGCCTTGAATGCAGCCCCACCGTTGCCATGAATGCTGCCCTACCGTTGCCATGAATGCAGACCCATCGTTGCCATGAATGCAGATCCACCGTTGCCATGCCTTACCATTGCCATCAGTGCAGCCTGATTGATGCCCATCTGCAACCTTGGATGGGACAGGGAGGGGGCAGGATGAGCGCCAACAGATTACATACACAGAATCTGTTTTTCCTGCAGCCTCTTTAATACAAAGTCCCGCCTCATATGATGGACAGAACAGTAGTCCAATGGCAGCGCAGGTAACAAAAGATAGTCCAAATTACCAGACAGGCCGCAATTTGGACATGTCTGATCTAGAGCCTTAATCATGTCTTCCTTCAGGACCCCTTGCTGAATAGCCATCTCTATTTTGTCCATCCATACTCATAAGGTATTGGATATAGAGGTCAATGCAAATGACGACTTACTAGCGCTCTCTGCCAACTGATAGATTTTTCCCAAAACGGGCTCTTTACATCTGTCATGAAAATCTCTGAACAAGGCTGAATCACAGTTATGTCCACCACTCACAGGCCCTGTAATAGTTCAGAATCTGCTTCTGCTACTGGATATGGTTGGCCCAGGCCACTTGGAGAGAACCTCCTCCTAAAGGGGTTTGAGCTGACAGCTGCAAAGGAATAGTTACTACTGTAGCGGCCATAACCCGTTGCAGGGCGGCCCTGACTTAATGGGCTTACTGGTTACCGTCTCTTGGCCTGCTCTTCCACTTCTAGGGGTTCCCAGGGTTGATACCCAACGACTTGTACACTGACACAGATGGAGTCCTTTCAAAAAGGTTTTATTTTGTAGTAGAACTCTCAATTAACACAGTCTCTTAGGGAACAGCGGGCACAGGTGAAGAACTCAGGCACCTTGAACTGTAGGTCAAGCAAAGTCTCTATTTCCACCCAGGGAGTAGCCACTCGCAGCTGGGTACTTCAAGGCTAAACAGATCTCTAGCCGAAGATCATGGCAGTCAGCACGTTGACTCAAACTTGAACAAATAACTTAAGGGCAAACAGGAACCTTTTTCCTCCGTAACTGGAACGTTTCCCGTCTCCTTTCTGGTACTGGAAAAGTGTGAATTCGTCAATGTCCTTCTCAACTCAGTAACCAGGCACTTCTCAGGATGCCACTTGCAGGCCTCTCCTCCGAAGAGTCCTCCCCCGGTCACTTCCACGAGTTGCGGTGTCCCTCCAAGCCAAGAGCACACCCGGACACTTTGAATCCTCCCTCAGTTACTGCGCTTCGGACCAGCAGGTTCAGAGAGTCGGGAACAGACGGATCCCTACCCAAGCCCAGGCAGGTCTATCAGGGGCCACTGACAGGAACATTATGCGGGGTGTCGAACACCCCATGACCGGGACCCCTCACAGGGCTACCCTGGTCCTGGAACCAGACCAGACCACAAGGGTCTCTCGAACAACTCTGGAACCCCGAACACATGAGCCACACCCCTTTAAGTACCCCTTCCAAGACTCCTCAGTGGGCCCCAGCACTCCCACTGATTGGCTCCGAGAAGGCCGATACCTGAACATCCAACCAGACTTGGTTCTAGCCTGTCATGTGCTCCTCACCTTCCACATGACCAGGCAGAACTTCCAAACACAGCCTGGCCAGACTGGTGTTAAGGCCTACCTACACAATTAACCCTCAGAACCTTTACTGTTCTGAGGCCAAAAACTTAATTTACAGTGAAAATAAGCAATGGTGTCCAGAAAGTCCAATAATTTCCAAAATAACTGTGTCCAGTATTCCACCAGGTGATATATCTGATAATAATAGAGGGTCCTTAGCGCTCTATTCACAAGTGACATAACACAGTAGCACCTAATAAGCAGTGACAGGATATTATAGAAAAAGTCCTCCACCACCGATAACACTGCCGCTTACCAGATCAAAAGATCTCTTTTTAGGGAGATCTCCAACAGCATGTGGCTCTTTCCCCAGCCAGGGTTTCTGTGTAAAGATAGAAGAAGGGTCCCTGCTGTGCCGTTTCAAATTGGTTTCAATGGATTAGGCAAATGCTCATCCCCCATGTAAGAGACAAAAAAGCCTCCATAGTGTAACTCTTAAAACATTTATCAAAACAAAGTAATGCACTTACAAATCTTGGTATGTTAAAAAGCATCTAAAAGTATCGAGCCGGCTCTCGATCGCTGCCCATAGCTTCCGGGACTGGCGTGGTATGTGGCGACGTCAGCCATTAATGTCGAAACTGCTGGCAACAAAAGTGAGTGACCAAATTGGGCCCAATTAGACATTTTCCCTTTCCGATGTCATGTGACCCGTTAGTGTTACAAGGTCTCAGGTGTGAATGGGGAGCAGGTGTGTTAAATTTGGTGTTAACACTCTCACTCTTTCATTTTGGTCACTGGAAGTTCAACATGGCACCTCATGGCAAAGAAATCTCTGAGGATCTGAAAAAAAGACTTGTTGCTCTACAAAAAGATGGCCTAGGCTATAAGAAGAATGCCAAAAACCTGAAAGTGAGCTGCAGCACAGTGGCCAAGATCATCCAGTGGGTTAGCAGGACAAGTTCCACTCAGAACAGGCCTCGCCATGGTTGACCAAAGAAGTTGAGTGCATGTGCTCAGCGTCATATCCAAAGGTTGTCTTTGGGAAATAGACATTGCTGAAGAGGTTGAAGCAGTGGGGGGTCAGCCTGTCAGTGCTCAGACCATATGCCACACACTGCATCAATTTGGTCTGCTTGGCTGTCGTCCCAGAAGGAAGCCTCTTCTAAAGATGATGCACAAGAAAGCCCGCAAACAGTTTGCTGAAGACAAGCAGACTAAGGACATGGATTACTGGAACCATGTCCTGTGGTCTGATGAGACAAAGTTAAACTTATTTGATTAAGATGCTATCAAGCATGTGTGATGGCAACCAGGTGAGGAGTACAAAGACAAGTGTGTCTTGCCTACGGTCAAGCATGGTGGTGAAAGTGTCATGGTCTGCGACTGCATGAGTGCTGTGGGCACTGGGGAGCTACAGCTCTTTGAGGGAACCCTGAATACCAAGATGTACTGTGACATACTGAAGCAGAGCATGATCCCCCTCCCTTCAGAGACTAGGCTGCAGGGCAGTATTCCAACATGATAATAGCCCTAAACACACCTCCAAGACAACCACTGCCTTGCTAAAGGAGCTGAGGGTAAAGGTGATGGACTGGCCAAGCGTGTCTCCAGACCTAAACCCTATTGAGCATCTGTGGGGCATCCTCAAATGGAAGCTGGAGGAGCCCAAGGTCTCTAACATCCACCAGCTCCGTGATGTCATCATGGAGGCGTGGAAGAGGACTCCAGTAGCAAGCTGTGAAGCTCTGGTGAACTCCATGCCCAAGAGGGTTAAGGCAGTGCTGAGAAATAATGGCGGCCACAAAAAATATTGACACTTTGAGCCCAATTTGGACATTTTCACTTAGGGGTGTACTCACTTTTGTTGCCATTGATGGCTGTGTATTGAATTATTTTGAGGGGACAGCAAATTTACACTGTTATACAAGCTGTACACTCACTACTTTACATTGTAGAAAAGTGTAATTTCTTCAGTTTAAAAGACATAATAAAATATTTTAAAAAATGTAAGAGGTGTACTCACTTTATACTGATACTGTAGGTGTATATATATATATATATATATATATATATATATATATATATATATATTGCTTTTAGACAGGCACTTCCCAGTGATTTTAGTCTATTTTGACCTGTTGGTGCTGCTGCCAAACTAGGGTGTCACTGATCAACTTTTACTTTTTTACTCAAGTATCGCTGTGTCACAGAATAATACACATGTGCCAAAATCCAGCTGTGATGTTCATGCAGTGTAAAAGTAAAAAAAAAAAAAAAAAATGCTCATTAATACATGATGTCTGACACATGGGTCATGTAACCAAAATTAAGCCAAATAACACAGCAAAGGGGCCTTAACACTAGGAGTGGTGTGCTTTTAAATTTATCTGTAGCTAATCCACAGCTTTTCCGGCTAGGGTATTTGATGTCTTACATACACAGCAACACCAGCTCGTGTTGCATTTAGACTATTTGGATATAGACATAGCTATTTAACAACATGTGATTTAATAGTAAAGCATTCAGTATTTGAGAAGTTTAAGCTGCTAAGCAACTATCTATGATGAATTGGGAATTAATGCCCTACTGCTGTATTACAACAGTACAGCTGATGCAACCAACCAGTGACACGCTTTACATCTCCCTGCTAAACACTTTTTAAACATGGTGTCATGTTTAGTGATGTGGAGTTGTGGTGAACGACTCCTTTTGTGTAATCAGTTTTTATTGAGTCAGTTGAGATTTCCAGTTATGTGATATCAAGAATGCTAATTTCTGAAAGCACTGTCATTGTCAAGGATTTAAAAAAACATTTTTTTAGGGGGTGGGGGCGGGGCGGGGGGGTTACTAAAACTGGAGCACACAGAATCTAAAGCAGTTGTTCATGGCAACCAGTCAGCTTTCATATTCAGTTTGTTCAGTTAAGATTTGAAAACAAAAGCTAGAAGCTGATTGATTGTCATACACAGCTGCTGCACTCTTTATTTTCCTGAAATGTCAGAAAAAATTGGCAGGTTTTGGTAAAATGTTGATGTTTTGGTAAAATTAGGAATAAGGAGGCTGAAATGAAAGTGTATCTAAACACGAAAACAAAAATGTCATTTGTTGCAGTTTAATAATCTGTAAGAACCCATTTACATTAGAGCAATGGTGAGCTTGTCTTGTCACTGCACAGCTCTGCACATGCCTGCCTTCCTTCCTTCATTTGCCTATGTGGAGAGGGGGTGTGTGCCTTTCCTCCAATCAGCGGTCTTGGCTATATTCCAAGAATCCACTCCCAGTGCTGAACAGGAAGAGAAAATCTCTAACACAATGTGCATTTTCTATATATATAAAGCTAAAGACAGCAGATATACATGTAAAACCTATGTAGGGAGATTTGTTTCATCCCTTTGTACCTGATTACGCTGTCAGCTCTCATCCCCTCCAGCATTTCACTCAGGCTCATCACACTATCTGTATGAGGGATCAGGTTTTAGTACAGCAGGAGGCACTTATTAACTCTTTGCATCCCTGCCTTCTCTTCTTCAGAAACAAGGTCTCCCCAAGAGACCATGCCTCAAATTCTCTGACAGGGCTTCTGTGTCACTTGAGGCAGAAGGCTCCTTTTTATTAAACCTGCATGTTTGTGCTCTTCACTCTGGAAGATGAGCTTTATAGCTTCTAGACACCAGACTCTCCCTCCAGCTCTTTCTGAAGGCAATCATAAGTCCTCCTACTTGACCTCCGCTAAGTCAGTATGATTACGGGGTGGTCTGGGGTAGGTTAAGACCCCTTTCACACCAGGGCGTTTTGCAGACGCTATAGCGTTAGAAATAGCAGCACTGTAATACCACCGGCAAAATGCCACTATTGCGGCGTATTTCTGCCACTAGCGGGGGGTAAAAGCTAGCGGCCGAAATGCGCCGCAAATCCGGCGGTAAAATGCAGCTAAAAATAGAGGCGTTTTACCTCCCACACTATGGGCAGTGTGGTGTGAAATGGGTATAAGTGTAGCTGTCTTAAGGGCCACTGATGACCGCATTTTTTTCAGCAGTCAAATCAGTTCTTAATTTATTTGGATGTCACGCTAGCTGTTGCACTCACCCAATCCCCAGGGTCTGGTTCTCACCTGGGTGGCCCTCTATGGTCGATTTTTGCACTTTGCACAGAAAATTACATTTAAAAACCTTTTTTTTTTCAAATTGGCAGAAGGAGTTCATTGATATGCTGATCCTGATGCTTTTTGATAAAGAGACAGGTAACAAATAAATACATATCGATGTTAAAAAAACATAAAAAAAAAATAAAGAATCCAGAATTAGCCCCATCTATATTTGGTTATGTGGATCTCATTTGGGGGGCCTACAAAATATATGGATGGCAGTGATGTTTATTTTGATACCCAGTTTTGCCTAAAAATGGCTGCCTGGAAAGAATTGAGTTTTGACTGGCGAAATGTTAGTTTATGGTTATTACTCATGTGCCTGCATAGGCTGACTTCCTTTCAGTCACCTTCATGGAGCTACCAGGAGTGGTACACCACATGTGACTTTAAACACAAGTCTTCCCTTTGTGGGGGGTGCCACCCAGCAGTTAACTCTTTTTGAATGGGGAATATACCACCTGCCAAACCACATTCCAAGGTTGACCCTCCTAAGTCAGATGCGATGCATAGTAGTCCATTATGCTTTACCTTTGCAGGAAATCACAGAGGAAGTAAACCCATCAGGGTTTACTTCCTCTTTAATGTACTTGTACACCCTAAGTGAAGCACATTTAGTTTGCTACAGCACTGTAAAGCCAGCTATACGCGGTTCAATAGGTGTGCACAGCCTATTGCATTAGAGTGTACACCCCAAAGCTCAAGCACACATGCCTTTCTCTGCAGCCTCAGCTGCACTGGACAGTGAATGAATGGGAAGTGCTCTGTGCTGAGCGGCTTCCTGTTCATTTACAAACTGAAGTATAGTAAACACAGTTTGCTATGTTTCAGTTATGAATGAGCAAAGTGAGTGAGTATGTTCACTTTGTTCATTTAGAAAAGGAAGGCGCTGGTAAATAACATATTTACTATTCCCTTCTCCCACTCTCCATCCTGAAACATCCCCCCCCCCAGCAGCTGGGGGAAGAGGAGAGGAGGGAAACCAGCAGCATTGAGGGGTGGGGGTAGGGAAGGGAGTTGGGGGGCAACATGGGGGAAGCCTGGGCGGTAGGGGGATGGGCACCGCATGCCTGGCACACTCCCTGTGCACACCTATGCACGATTTGAATCTTCAACATGAGCAGGCTGAGTTTCGAACCATGTACAGTATGTGCAAGCTGACTGTACCCAAGTTGATCGGTCGATCAACCTGGGTACAACCAGTCTGTTGGATTCTAGATGCACTAGCGACTGTATATAATGTTATAACACATTGTGTTCGGCGGGAGGGATTCCCTTGTCAACACTTGTAGGCACCCATAGTTGCAGGAAATAAATTCGCTCCATCTATGGCTAGCCTCAGTAACCTTAATAGTTGTAATTTTATTTTACATAATGCTGTTTTCTCCTTTTTGAATCCTTTGTTGCTATCAGTGCTGATGAACTCTTGCAGCCTGTTTGCAGCCACTTTCATGCACAATTGCAGTCCCTTTGTGAAGAGTCACTGGTGATATTCTATTGCTGCATTGCTGCTTAAAATGGAAGGAAACAAAACAAGAAAAATAATAATACATTAAAAAATAACAGCAGTAGTTTGGCTACGTATTTACATAATGTAAGGGCCTTGTTGATGGACATTGGGTTTGTGTTGATGGCATCAATTTGACATCAGTTTGAGACTCTTCAGAGTTGATATAAAAGCCATTGACATGCACATTTAACCCAGAGTTGACCTTTTATGGAAAAGCAAAACCCATCAGACGCCAACAAAAGCCACAACACAGGCCCTAATATTGATTTAGGACTTTCGTTTGGCACCAATAAAATGACGATATAGCATTGTAAAACTACAAGCATTAGTTATTTTTGCAAGTTGTTGTGCTGCAGGAACTGATTACTTCTGCTCTTCACCCATTAGAAAATATTTTAACTACTTCAATACCGGACACTTTCCTCCCCTTCCAGTCCATGCCAATTTTCAACTGTCAGCTCTGTCATACTTTGAATGCTAACTATTCAGTCATGCAACACTGCACCCAAATAACATATTTTTTTTTTTTTTTTTACACAGATATAGCTTTCTTTTGGTGGTATTTATTTACCACAGTTTTTTTATTTTTTGTTTATAAATGAAAAAAATACCAAAAATGTAGGGAAAAAAAACACATATTTTTCTTAGTTTCTGTTATAAACTTTTGTAAATAAATAAGTAAATTAATCTTTCTTCATAAATTTAAGCTAACGCGTATTCTGCTACATTTATTTGGTAAAAAAAAAAACTCATATCAGTGTATATTATTTAGTCTGTTTGAATGTTATAAAGTCTACAAACGGTAAAAATTGTATAAAGTCTACAAACGGTACACGGTATATATTTAAAAATTCATCAGTCCTGATGTACTGACTGCCTATCTCAATTATTAAAGCCCTTACATGCCAGGACAGCACAAATACCCCCCAAATAAGCCCTTTTTGAAAAGCATGGTGAATTTTTTGAAGTTGTAACTTTTTGGCAACATTTTTTGAAAAAATTAACAAATTAAATAAAATGTGTTTTATCTATATTTTTCTTACATACTGTCATTAGAGCAGTACAGCATCATCATAGCGTCAGCATCATTAGTGACACTGACTGCTGACAATATGTTAAAAAAAGAAACATTTTTTTTTCACATTTTTAAAATATTTTTCTGTCACCAGAGAAGTACAGTGCCATAATAATGACACTGTACTGTTCAGGGGAGGTGATCGGGATTTTATACTACACTATTATGGCTTATTGCAATGATGATCACTGTAAAAGCAATCGTTTTAACTGAATAACATCCATTCATGTGCCATTGTGCACTATTGTGATAGCTGTGATTGGCCACATCTATCATATGGTACAAGTCATCTGTGATTCCACCATGTGATCACTGTGACCAATCACAGAGATCACAATAGCACCCAATGAATGAGTATGAATGAAAGCCATTGTTTACAACTGACATGTGATTGGTCACAGCAATCATATAATATCAGGGCTGGTCCAGTACAATGATCTGTGCTTCACTGTGTCCAGTGGATACAGCCATCACAGATCATGCTGCTGTGCATCCCCTGGGATAACAGTGCTCCCGCCTGGCTGTATTCTTAAAACAGGCCGGTGGGAGGTGGTTAAATAATAGAGAAGATAAAACAAATGTTAAAATTATCAAGGTTAGTTTTGCCCTGAAGGGAGCACTGGATTTTCTTCAAACAGACAATCTAGCACCACTGTTTAATGCTCACATTATGCAATTTATCTTCATTTATCCTTTCAGAGTATATTAAGCCTTTTACAAAGAAAGCTGCTTTAAAGGGGAACTACCCTAGCTTCGCTGGGATTTCCTTTTCTTTCCTGTTGTGTACGCAAAACAGGAAGTGAAGATAAATCTTTCCAATAGGACAAAGACAATAAAAATTTAACTAAAGTGTTTTAACTTTCTTTACCTACCCTATTCAAAACTAAAGAAAAAAGAAAAGAGATTTGGCTATACTTACACTTTATCACCAATGCATTGATTCCCAGACCTTTACTGTGGTGTTAAATGTCGTTATTCTTTACATTAATTTGCTTATATTTCTAACAGTTGGAAGCCAAGAGTTTCTGCTACTAACTTTAACTGCCCTGAAATGTTCACTTTAACCACTTAAACCCCGGACCATTTTGCTGGCCAAAGACCAGAGCACTTTTTGTGATTTGGCACTGTGGCATTTTAACTGACAATTGCGCGGTCGTGCGACGTGGCTCCCAAACACAATTGACGTCCTTTTTTTCCGACAAGTAGAATTTCTTTTGGTGGTATTTGATCACCTCTGCGTTTTTTATTTTATGTGCTATAAACAAAAATAGAGCGGCAATTTTGAAAAAAATTCATTATTTTTTACTTTTTGCTATAATAAATATCCCCCAAAAATTATATATAAAAATATTTTTTTCCTCAGTTTAAGCCAATACGTAATCTTCTACATATTTTTGGTAAAAAAAATTACAATAAGCATTTATTGATTGGTTTGTGAAAACGTTATAGCATCTACAAAATAGGGGTTAGTTTTATGGCATTTTTATTAATAATTATTTTTTACTAGTAATGGCAGTGATCTGCGATTTTTATCATGACTGTGACATTATGGTGGACACTTCAGCCAATTTTACACATTTTTGGGACCATTGTCATTTTTACAGCGATCAGTGCTATAAAATTGCACTGATTACTGTAAAAATGACACTGGCAGTGAAGGGGTTAACCACTAGGGGGCTAGGGGGGGGGGTTAAGTGTCTCCTGGGGAGTGATTCTAACTGTTAGAGGGCTTGGCTTACAAATGACACTTAACTGAACATGGCTCCCGATCACAGGGAGCTATGATCAGTGACAGTGTCACTAGGCAGAACGGCGAGATGCTTGTTTACATTAGCATCTCCCCATTCTTCAGCTCCATGAGACGGGACCTGGCAGATTTGACCACACGGCTGCAAATTCAAAGGTACTTACCTGTACGCCCATTTGCCCAGCCGTGGCATTCTGCCAACGTATATATAAACATGCGGCGGTTGGCAAATGATTAAAAGGAACTTTCAGGAAAACTGTCTGCTCAGAAATAAGACATAAGAGTCCTACTGCCCACATGAGGTGAGAAAGGGATTGGTTTTACATTTGGTAAATAAAATAAATACAATTTACTGTTTATCTATCATTTTGCTTGCTTACATCTGCTCTCCAGCAAGATATAAAATACATGAATTAAATCTGTATTCATAGATACATTGGTTCTTTAATTTCTATTGAGGAAGATCATAGTGACTGTCAGGAACATCATGTCAACGATCAGAAAGATCATGCCAGCCATAGGGCTCATGTGCATGTGCATAAACATTCATAACTTTGTGGTCATAGAAGTCTAACTAAATGTGTGATAAATGTGGGTCTGTCATGGCATGCACACAAATTTACAGCCATGTGCACTACAGATATTGGCCCCCAGAGGACTATTTAAATCTGGGTTTTGAATAGGATCATTGCTGAATAGTCGTTCAGAAGGAGTTCCTAAAACTCTTGACCCTGCACCTTATGGGTGACTTTGACCTAGCTTTAATCTAACTTGCTTCTGGATTATCCTTGTCTTCTTTTGTTTGCTGCCCAACTCTGTTACAGACCTTGGCTTGGACTTCTAAACCAAGATTTTGGGTACCTCACTGCCTGAATGCTGCCAACCTTTGCTTGTTCCTGACCTTAATTCTGCCTATAAATTGGTGCATTTCTGCCCGGCTGTTACTGAACATATGTAACGCTAACCCCAAAAGAACCACTGGAATTCAGGCCTATTTCCCTCCCACAGCACCCACAACCAGGCAACAGGAATTTTCCATGCTCTCCAAATGGCTCTAGAAAACAGTCTAGGGGTTTTAGTTTAACCACCTTCAGACCGGACCATTTTGCTGGTAAATGACCAGAGGTCTTTTTACAATTTGGCACTGCGCTGCTTTAACTGGTAATTGCGCGGTCATGCAATGTTGTACCCAAACAAAATTTGCGTCCTTTTCTTCCCACAAATAGAGCTTTCTTTTGATGGTATTTGATTGCCTCTGCGATTTTTATTTTTTGCGATATAAACGTAAAAAGACCGCAAATTTAGAAAAAAAATGATATTTTCTACTTTTTGTTATAAGAAAAATCCAATAAACTCAATTTTAGTCATACATTTAGGCCAAAATGTATTCAGCCACATGTCTTTGGTAAAAAAAAGTCAATAATTGTATATTTATTGGTTTGCGCAAAAGTTGTCACATCTACAAACTAAGGTACGTTTTCTGGAATTTACGCAGCTTTTAGTTTACGACTGCCTATCTCATTTCTTGAGGTGCTAAAATGGCAGGGCAGTACAAAACCCCCCCAAATGACCCCATTTTGGAAAGTAGACACCCTAAGGAAATTGATAAGTGGCATGTTGAGCCCATTGAATATTTTATTTTTTTGCCTCAAGCGATTGAATAATGACAACATTTTTTTTTTTTTTTTTTTTCACAAAGTTGTCACTAAATGATATATTGCTCACACATGCTATGGGCATATGTGAAATGACACCCCAAAATAAATTCTGCTGCTTCTCCTGAGTACGGGGATACCACATATGTGGGACTTTTTGGGAGCCTAGCCGCGTACGGGGCCCCGAAAACCAAGCACCGCCTTCAGGCTTTCTAAGGGCGTAAATTTTTGATTTCACTTCTCACTATCTATTACAGTTTTGAAGGCCATAAAATGCCAAGATGGCACAAAACCCCCACAAATGACCCCATTTTAGAAAGTAGACACCCCAAGCTATTTGCTGAGAGGCATGTTGAGTCCATGGAATATTTTATATTTTGCCACAAGTTGCGGGAAAATTACAAACTTTTTTTTTTTTTTTCACAAAGTTGTCACTAAATGATATATTGCTCACGCATGCCATGGGCATATGTGAAATGACACCCCAAAATAAATTCTGCTGCTTCTCCTGAGTACGGGGATACCACATATGTGGGACTTTTTGGGAGCCTAGCCGCGTACGGGGCCCCGAAAACCAAGAACCGCCTTCAGGTTTTCTAAGGGCGTAAATATTTGACTTCACTCCTCACTACCTATTACAGTTTTGAAGGCCATAAAATGCCAAGATGGCACAAAACCCCCACAAATGACCCCATTTTATAAAGTAGACACCCCAAGCTATTTGCTGAGAGGCATGTTGAGTCCATGGAATATTTTATATTTTGCCACAAGTTGCGGGAAAATTACAAACTTTTTTTTTTTTTTTTTTTTCACAAAGTTGTCACTAAATGATATATTGCTCACGCATGCCATGGGCATATGTGAAATGACACCCCAAAATAAATTCTGCTGCTTCTCCTGAGTACGGGGATACCACATATGTGGGACTTTTTGGGAGCCTAGCCGCGTACGGGGCCCCGAAAACCAAGCACCGCCTTCAGGCTTTCTAAGGGCGTAAATTTTTGATTTCACTTCTCACTACCTATTACAGTTTTGAAGGCCATAAAATGCCAAGATGGCACAAAACCCCCACAAATGACCCCATTTTAGAAAGTAGACACCCCAAGCTATTTGCTGAGAGGCATTTTGAGTCCATGGAATATTTTATATTTTGCCACAAGTTGCGGGAAAATTACAAACTTTAATTTTTTTTTATTTTTTTTTCACAAAGTTGTCACTAAATGATATATTGCTCACACATGCTATGGGCATATGTGAAATGACACCCCAAAATAAATTCTGCTGCTTCTCCTGAGTACGGGGATACCACATATGTTGGACTTTTTGGGAGCCTAGCCGCGTACGGGGCCCCGAAAACCAAGAACCGCCTTCAGGTTTTCTAAGGGCGTAAATATTTGACTTCACTCCTCACTACCTATTACAGTTTTGAAGGCCATAAAATGCCAAGATGGCACAAAACCCCCACAAATGACCCCATTTTAGAAAGTAGACACCCCAAGCTATTTGCTGAGAGGCATGTTGAGTCCATGGAATATTTTATATTTTGCCACAAGTTGCGGGAAAATTACAAACTTTTTTTTTTTTTTTTTTTTCACAAAGTTGTCACTAAATGATATATTGCTCACGCATGCCATGGGCATATGTGAAATGACACCCCAAAATAAATTCTGCTGCTTCTCCTGAGTACGGGGATACCACATATGTGGGACTTTTTGGGAGCCTAGCCGCGTACGGGGCCCCGAAAACCAAGCACCGCCTTCAGGCTTTCTAAGGGCGTTACAGTTTTGAAGGCCATAAAATGCCAAGATGGCACAAACCCCCCCCCAAATGACCCCATTTTGGAAAGTAGACACCCCTAAATTTAGGGGTACACTAGTGAGACTAGGTAATAAATGGCGGGTGCCCTGAAACTATAAAAAAAATAACTAACCAACCAGCGTCACCTGTAACAGTTATATGGTGATCACTGGTGAAAGGGTTAACTAGGGGGCAATCAGGGGGCTTTATGCGGTAGTATATGGGGGTCCCTGGCGCTATAAAAAGCTGCGGCGAACCTAAATACCTACCTGCCTAACTAGCGTCACCTGTGACACTAATACAGTGATCAGAAAAACGATCGCTTATTAGGCTGGGTTCACACTGGAGCGATGCGGGAACGCCACGAATCCGCGGCGGGTTCCCGCATCACATGCCTCCCGGCGGCAGTTCACACTGCTCTATGCGAACTGCTGGGAGTGTCAGTGAAATGTTAATGACACCCCCAGATCAGTTCGCATATCGCAGTGCGATCTGCAAACTCGGATCGCATGGTGTGAACACCCATGCGATCCGATTCTGCTGCGGACCAAAAAAAGGGTCCCGTGCGAGTTTGCGGCGGGTGCGGCGGGTGCGACACGAATTCAGCCATACTATCTGTATGGCTGAACTCGAATCGCACAGAGATCGGATGTGATTTGCACTGCAGTGCGGTGCGAATCACATCCGTTCTCATAAACCGCTGCAATGTGAACCCAGCCTTAGTGACACTGGCGACGGGGGGTGATCACGGGGTTAAACCTTTATTGGGGGGGTTAGGGGGGTACCTTAGAACTAAAGGGGGCTAACCCTAACCGCCCTAACAGTTATTACAGTCACAAATGACACCCGCCGGGTGATCAGGGGGTTAAACCTTTATTAGGTAATAAATGGCGGGTGCCCTGAAACTATAAAAAAATAACTAACCAACCAGCGTCACCTGTAACAGTTATATGGTGATCACTGGTGAAAGAGTTAACTAGGGGGCAATCAGGGGGCTTTATGCGGTAGTATATGGGGGTCCCTGGCGCTATAAAAAGCTGCGGCGAACCTAAATACCTACCTGCCTAACTAGCGTCACCTGTGACACTAATACAGCGATCAGAAAAACTATCGCTTATTAGGCTGGGTTCACACTGGAGCGATGCGGGAACGCCATGAATCCGCGGCGGGTTCCCGCATCGCATGCCTCCCGGCGGCAGTTCACACTGCCCTATGCGAACTGCTGGGAGTGTCAGTGAAATGTTAATGACACCCCCAGATCAGTTCGCATATCGCAGTGCGATCTGCAAACTCGGATCGCATGGTGTGAACACCCATGCGATCCGATTCTGCTGCGGGCCAAAAAACGGGTCCCGTGCGAATTTGCGGCGGTGCGGCGGGTGCGACACGAATTCAGCCATACTATCTGTATGGCTGAACTCGAATCGCACAGAGATCGGATGTGATTTGCACTGCAGTGCGGTGCGAATCACATTCGTTCTCATAAACCGCTGCAATGTGAACCCAGCCTTAGTGACACTGGCGACGGGGGGTGATCACGGGGTTAAACCTTTATTGGGGGGGTTAGGGGGGCACATTAGAACTAAAGGGGGCTAACCCTAACTGCCCTAACAGTTACTACAGTCACAAATGATACCAATGCAAAAAAAAAAAAAAAAGCAATTGGTGTCACTGTGACTGGGGGGGCAGGGGTAATTGGGGGGTGATCGGGGGGTAAAGGGGGGGTGTGAGTGTGCCTGGCATGTTCTACTGTATGTGGGGTGTGTTGGTGCAACTCACCGAACCTCTCTCCTCGGTGCCGGAACGAAAACTACTGACACGGAGGAGAGAATACATCACTTCCTCTCCTGTGTTTACATTACAGGAGAGGAATTGATGTCACCGGACATTTTCATTCGCCGGGAGCGATCGCGAGGGGGTGGCCATGAATGAATGGCCGTCCCCTCGTCCGGGATCGCTCCCGAACGAATACCGACCGCCGCAGGCACCGGGCGGGGGCCCGATCGGGCCCCCGACCGGCGGGCAGGCAAGGACGTACATGTAAGCCCTTATGCCTGCCCGTGCCATTCTGCCGACGTACATCGGCGTGCGGCGGTCGGCAAGTGGTTAAGTTGTTTATTTTTAAAAATTATGAACTTGGATAGGGATTGGTGTACATGGGATACCCAGAACTTGAAGAACTATACATTCCAAACAGCAGACATGTCTCTGGCTAGTCTTATTCAAACTGTAGAACTGAGCTGCGACATTGTGAGTGGCAGTGCAGCAATAGCAAAGCAACAAAGTCCCAAAAACAAAGGTGCATTGAAGAGACAGTACCTAGCTGTATTGCAAAGCATCCGGGTGTTCTAGGCCCAAAGTAGAGATATAATGGGGGGCTCCTGGCTGACTTGCTCTGTATTTAAGCTTCCCCCTAGGCTCCAGACATGTGAGGTATTGTACTTCACTGTCCTCTCTTGTCTTTTGGTGTAAGGCTTGATTGCACTCATTTACGTATGCGCAGTAGACAGCGGTGCCTGTCATTTGGCAAATCTCTCCTAAACCGTGTAGGTTTAGGAGATATTTCTTGGACCTACAGGTAAGCCTTAAAGGGGTTGTAAAGGTTCGTTTTTTATTTTCTAAATAGGTTCCTATAAGCTAGTGCATTGTTGGTTCACTTACCTTTTCCTTCGATTTCCCTTATAAATGTTTTTTTTCTTTGTTTTCTTGTCTGAATTTCTCACTTCCTGTTCCTCCTCAGTAAGCTGTTCAGTAAGCTGTTCTGGCTGACTAACCACCAGCTCGGATGATGGTGAGAAGTTTACTGAGGAGAAACAGGAAGTGAGATATTCAGACAAAGAAAAAAAAACATTTAGAAGGGAAATCGAAGGAAAAGGTAAGTGAACCAACAATGCACTAGCTTAGAGGAACCTATGTAGAAAATAAAAAACAAACCTTTACAACCCCTTTAATCTAGGCTTACCTGTAGGTCAAAGTGGTTTGTAAGGGTTTACAACCATGTTAACTGCGCACAGCCAGAGTGTCAGCCAGGTAACTAGCATTTTTGAGAATGGGATCAGAAATGGCAACCCCAGTCTCTTGGGAAAGGTTTGATTTAATTAACTGTGTAAGAATTACTAAATCTCTGGGAAATCTGTAGTTTTACTGACTCATTTGTTCAAATGATCCCCACATGTTTTCTCAGTTTACTGAAAATGAATATAATGGAGACCCAGTCTGCCTATTCCTAGCCTGTCTGTTGTTAGTAACAGAACACTGGAAAGAATCCTCTCATTTCTCTAAGGACACTTGTAATACTGATATTGCAAACCAGGGCTCCTTCTTCCACACAGGAGAGACAAAAGTTTGTCATATATAGCACCAGTAAAACACACATTCATCTAGATGCGGTTGGCATTTCCAGTATGTTACTTCAATGCTGTTTATTTATATTTGCTGCTTGAAAATGATATTTATTGTTATATGCATAATGCATTCATTTAATTAAGATTAATGAGATCTACTGGACCGCAGGGCTCCAGACTTCTGTTTCTGTCTCCTATTTCCTTGAAAGACCACCAAGCTTCTGATTCAAAAGACTTGCTAATAACATTAATAAATGTGTGTATTGCTATTTGTGGAGCTCATAAGGACAAAAATATTAAGCATTACTAAAGTTGGAGGGTTCCTTGGCAAGGGACTTACCTTCAATGATTGTAAAAAAAAAGATACCACATTATTGATTCTGGCACAATACTTATAGTGTACAGGTGATCAAAACTACGACAGAATGCTTGAAAATTCAACCAAAAAACAATATTTAAATGCCCATGGGACTTTTTTGAGATGCACCACAACAACAAAATATATAAAAGAACTTTATTTTAAATAACCAAAAGATAAAAATGTTAGTGAGGCTCATCAACCTGGTGAGCTTCTTACCGGGTTGCATTTTTCTCTTTTTTGTGTTATGTTATTGTGTTTTTTGTCTATTTACCTTGTTTTGTATAGGACATTTTAATAAAAAAAATTCCCCCAAAAAAATAGATACAAAATTTAGCACTTCAGGATGGTAACATCCAAGGATGTCTGCCCCATGACCTGTGGGAAAGGGGGCCTAAGAGGCTCACCAAACACAAGGGGAGGGCAAAGATGGTGCAGATGGAAATCAAAGGCCATCACAACCCATGATGGATTCAAGGTGCAAATAAAACTATGATGTTACAAAGTGCTACATAATCCTGTATAGTCATCCTGGCACCATTTTGTCCATGTGGTAGTGGATGCCAGTGGCGGGGAACCATTTGTCCTTATATGCCGTGTTTACATGTCTGGGACTCAGACGGGCTTATGGATACAAATAGTGGGGGCAAAAAGGAGGTGGTCTCTTTGGGTTGGGATGCATGCCCAGAAGCGACCCATGTTGAGCAATGAAGAAGAGAGATATCGCTGCCATGGCCTTGTTCACACTGGGTTTACTTTAGTATATGCCCATGCAGAGCCATGTTTACATGCATGGGGATGCACTGGTGTTTCGCGCACCCCTATACAGGCAGTCCCACTGCTGTCAATTGGGATGCAGCAGCTGCATGGATATTGCCACTGCACCTAATATGACATCCATGTGGGTGGGGTGAATGTCCTTGAATGCATGTGTAGCGCTGGCTCTTGAAGAGCATGCGCTATCTGTTTTAAAAAATGAATATTCCTAAAACCACAGTTTTAGGGTTTTAGTGCTAATTTTGCCAAATTATGGCTTCAGTACCAGTCTAGCTGGATTGCAGCTAGACTGTTCTCTTTGGCTGCAGGTGTCGCTGTCACTGCCAGCAAGTGGTAGAATGCAGTCTAGTTGGGTGTATTGAGTACCATCCTTGTCTCGGAACCAGCCCAGTGGGAGTGTTTGTCCTGCTGTGCATTCTGGGAGGTGGTATTTAAGGTACTGCGATCACGTGCTTCTGGATTCCGGTCCAGAAGAGATTTTCCATCTGTTCAGTCCTGGTCCTCCTTACCAGCCCCCATGGAGGTCCTGGCCTGGGGTGCGGATCCATGCAATTCCAAGTCTCGGGGCTGGATAGCCCGAGGCGAAGCAACTGCAGGGACAGGCCTGAATGGATATGAGGCCATAATGATTCAAAGGTGGTCCGGTGCCGTCTCATCTAGGGAGAGGCCCAGCAACTGAAGAAGCATCCAGGGGAAGACTCTTCAGGAGAAGGCCATGCGTAAGGCTGGTTTCTCAGAAGCAGCCTGGAGGCTCAGTTGAAGGACACTTTGTGGATGTACACTGATACGGTATCGACGGAGAGATACTGGTACCGTATCATAGTTCTCTAAATTTATCTACGTCCCTCAGTTACATTCAAGTATTCTACATTCAAGTCTGTGGCAGAGGCTTTTATTTCTCAAGTGTTCTACATCCAAGTCTGTGGCAGAGACTTTGTTTTACTTAACACCCTACCGGCTGCTAGGCCTAGCGAGAGGAGGTCTATCCGGTGGTTGTCCAGCTGTGAAACGTTAATTCTCTGGATTTCTATAGTGAGAGACTTCCTATTTTTGCAGTTCCAAAAGTACCTGAATTTTCTTACTAACCCTCTACCCTTCATTAAGAAACTGTTATCTTTTAAATAAATATCTCAAAAAGAGGATCCAGTGTCAGTTTCTGCAATTCTTTGGGCCATCTAACACGAGATACCCCTAGACGGAGGCTCGGTCAAGAAGGTAACAGTAAGCCCAACAAAACCAGCAGTTCCTTTGCGGGTCAGTGCTACACACACATTGTAATTTCAGGAACACGCACCCCCATGCATCTGCACCCACATGGATGTCTAATTGGGAACGTTGATGTCCCAATTGGCATCAATTGGGACTGCCTGCACGTGAAAGTCTGGAACACCTGTGCATCCCTATGTGGGTAAATACGGCTTGGCATGGGTATGAGGCCTAAACGTGTACTCCTTTTTTTTTTTTACTTCTTTATTTTTATTAAATTTTTAACCATTTACATAACAACAACAGCAATGTACATAGCACTCTAAAATCAACATCTCTATCAAAGCTAAAGAAAAGGAAACAAGGAGAGACAAAGAGAAGCAATGTACATCATTTAAATTATTGCACCTCAGCCCATTAAACCATCTCCCACCCTATCCCACCCCCCAATACACACTGCTCGCACCGGACGCTCCAACCAAGAAACACTTGACTGGTTGGGAGGGAAGAGGAGACAACAGGGACACGAGAGAGGGCAGGGGGGAGGGGGATCAGCGGGGAGGGGAAGCAGGAAATCCTGCAACCTCCCCGCGCCCCCACCCGCACCACCCAGTGGATGGCCCCTCTCATTTAACCATGGGCTCCATAGCTCCCTAAATTTCCTTAAGTTACCCTGTTTTATATACACCACTCTCTCACACCAGATTGTAGAGTCCATGGCACTGACCCATGATTCAAGTACCGGAGGGTTTCTAGCTTGCCAGTTCAGTGCTATCAGCCGCCTAGCCTGGTACAGGCACCTTAGTACAGCCGGTCTTACCAAGGGAGGGACTCTACCCTCCTCCAGGATCCCTAAGAGACAGGTCCTAGCTTCTGGCTCCAAGGTAACTTTAAAAGTCCTATTTATTCTCCGGACTATTTCTATCCAGTACCTGAACAACTTTGGGCATTTCCACACCATGTGGAGGAGATCCCCTGGAGCCTTACATCTAGGGCATTCATCTCTGGCTGACCTTCCTATCTTCCACATTTTATAGGGGGTATAGTACACTCTGTAGGTAAAAAACAAATGGGACACTCTCTGCGAGGGGGATAATGATACCTGCCGCCCACGTTCTAGTATCCTCCCCCATTGCTCCTGGGTTATCGGCCCTATATCTCTAGCCCATCCCTCCCTACTCCTATCTGGTCCCTCTCCCTTCAAGAGCTTATCCCTAAGTTTATTATATAGTTTAGAGATCATCCCTTTCTTTTGCGTATGCTCAACCAGGTCCCCGGAGCAGGGGAGTTTCGACCCTCTCTATAGTCAACGACCCACACTGAGCCCCAATCCCATGCCTAATTTGTAGATATTTATAGAACTCCCTATTCGAGATGCAAAAATCTCGTCTAAGATCTTCAAAAGATTTCATGTGGTTCCCTTCATATAATTGCATTAATCTATTGATTCTCTGCCTTTCCCACTCCTGGGGCCTGTCTATTCTACTTAGCTCTGGTAGATTTCCGTTAGACCACAAAGGGGTATAGTCGGTCACCCCTGTATATCCCATGATTGACTTAGATACCTGCCACACTTTCCTCAGCAAACTGCTAGTAGGACACCTACAGGCAAATGAGTCAGCCTCCAAAGTCTCAACCAGCAGCTTATAGGGTGATCCCTCTATCATCATGTTATTACTTGAACACTCTCTACCATAAACACCAGCCCCAACCAAATGCTGGAGCTGGGCTGCCAGAAAATATGGCCTTGGGTGTGGGATTGCCACTCCCCCCCTCTCAGCAGGGAGCTGCAATGTTTGCACGCTGATCCGAGCATTACCCTTCTTCCAGATCAGCTCTCGAAATAAAGATTCCACTTTATTGAACCACCTCTGGTTGATCCAAATGGGTGAATTGTGCAAAATATATAATATTTGTGGGAGCCAGATCATTTAAATTAAATTGCAGCGTCCCGCTACCGAAAGGGGGAGGCAACACCAAATATTCGCTTTTTGTTTTAACTTTGCTAGTAATGGTACCAAATTCTCGCTGACATAGTGGTTTACATCTCTAGAGACTCAAACACCTAAATATTTTAACTTGGTTACCACCTCCAAACATGGAATACTAAGTAGCTGTTGGTCCCCTGGTCTAGCAAGCGGCAAAAGCGCTGATTTATTCAAATTTATTCCCAGGCCTGACTGTTGTTCAAAGTCGCCCATCATCTGCATCACATTTTTTAAAGTAGGATTTATATCTCCAATAAAGAAAAGGATATCGTCCGCAAATAAAGCAATTTTTTCTTCCCCGGAGCTACGTCGGAAGCCCTGGATATCCATACGCGATCTCGTCAGGACAGCCAAGGGTTCCATAGCCAAGACAAACAAGAGGGGAGACAGGGGACATCCCTGTCTAGTCTCCCTTTCCAGCTGGAATATTCTAGAAAGTGTCGTACCCATTTTCACTTTTGCCCTAGGTTCGCTATAGAGCAATTTAACCCATCTAATAAATAGTGGGCCAAAACCAAATCGCTCTAACACTCCCCATAGGTAGTCCCATTCCAAGCTATTGAAGGCTTTAATGGCATCCAGGGCTAATATGGCGCTAGGGCCCTCATTATCCTTTGGCGTTTGGATATTTAGAAAAACTCTTCTAATATTGTTAATAGTTGTTCTACCTGGCATAAACCCAGTTTGGTCTGGATGAATTAATTTATGGATATATTTATTTAAGCAGGTTGCTAAACGTGTACTCCTAACTAGTGGACAGTATGTGTGCAACTTAATTTTTTGGACCTGGGGGATTAATAAGCACATACAAAATCAGAGATACTCATAAATGACAACTAGTGGAATTACTCCGCTTGTGGGTGAAAATCAAACCCTCTAAGGCAGCGTGCTTTACACCCTCAGATACCTCTGCATGGTGTAGTTATGATGAACATCTACTCTTTATCAGATTTTCCATAGCACAGCTTAGTGATGTCATCAGAAAGCTCATTTGCCCCAAATATTAATACTGCCACTCCTAGTACCTGAAATTATATATATATATATATATATATATATATATATATATATATATATATATATAAATCTTTAAATGAATGTTTGTGCTTTCTGATACTGTAAAGAAAATACAATATTATATACCATAACTGATAAAGAATTCAACTTTTTAGCATGAGTGAAAATTATGTTTTGACATATTGTAATATTCTTTCAGTCACATAAATAAAATGCAACAAAAGGCTAAATATATGTCATGTGTATGTAATTCCAGTGGTCATGAATTACAACAGAACCTTACATCATATAGAACACCCATAGAGTAGAACTGTGTTGAGCTCTGAAGTAGATCTGCTGGGATAAAGAACATGGTTAATTCTTTCAAGCTCCATCTGTAGCTATGATAAAGTGTGTCCATTATGGAAGACTACCAGGATAAATTAATTACATTTATCCATTATAGTGCAGCCTTCTGAAGATGATTGCAATTTCCTCTTTAAATGCCATTATCCCTAAGTCTATTTTGCAGATGATGCAATTGAGGTGAGCTTAATGTAAATTTAACAATACAAATAACACTTCCCTCCATGTATGTTTGAAGAGTGCATGTAAAGGCTATATCATCTTGCTAGGGCTCCTATATAAACAAGCAAGGAACATTTTTCCACAGTTAAACAAAGCAGAGGGTTGCTTGGATTCTTTTCTTCTGTGAATTCTTGGATCAATATTTCAGTTTTATGTCTTCATGTTCATTGCAATGTAACAATATCACCTTACCTCACCATTGTAGTCAATTTCTTAGTGGAAAAAAAAAAAATACTAAAAAATATTGAATATAAGGTCACATGAGCAGTTGTGGAATTACTGTCCCGGTAATGCATGCTGTAGTATTTGGCCTGTCCCTATCTAATCATTAGACATGTGCAGAGTAAAATATTTCATTTCGGAATTTAGTTTTCGTCCGAAAAATTAATTTATTTAGTTAGGCTAATATGCAAGTTACTGTCCTAAAAAGTGTTTGGGGACCCGGGTCCTGCCCCAGGGGACATGTATCAATGCAAAAAAAAGTTTTAAAAACGACAGTTTTTTCGGGAGCAGTGATTTTAATAATGATTAAAGTGAAACAATAAAAGTGTAATATTCCTTTATTGCTCAGAAAGGATTTACACGGCGGAAGGTTGCATTGCTGTGTATTGGACTTCCTATTTCTAGTCCCGTCGTACGTGCTGTACACGTCATCGCGCAAGCTTTCGACGGACTGTTTGTGCATCCGTGTGTGGTCAAGTCCGTTCATTCGAAAGTATGACGGACTGTCCGTCGGATTGTATGACGGACTAAGTAGGCCATACAGTCCGCCCGTGTGTACGCGGCTTTAGGTTTACCTGAGCTGTGCAAGTATACATCATAGACCATCTCCTATTCTATATCGAACTGTTGTAACAACTAAAATGAAAATAAAGCATTTATTTATGTCGGATCTTTTGTTTTTCGGATTCTGTGCTTTTGTTATCGTTTGTCAAAACGAAAATAGCTGAAATTCGGACGAAAATGCATTCGGACGAAAACGAATGCACATGTTTACTAATCATGTCACTTAGGTAATGCCTACAAATTTTATATAAAACTGTAAAGTTGATACTGCAGTAAAATCTCCCTTTCTCTCCCATACTTTCTTTTTCTTTTGGTCTTTTTGTCCAGTTTGATTAAAAGTGTCCCTAGTCTGAGTTTTCATTATTGGTATGTTATCTATAAGCAGGCCGTCTTTAATATTGATTGGACCCTGGGCAAACATTTTCTTGGGCCCCACTGACCCCCCCCCCCCCCCATGCAATTTCTCTCTCTACCTGCTCTGAGAGCAGCTAGACTCAAAATTAGTTTACTACAGCAGATCAGGCAGAGATTGAGATTGGTTGCCAGAGGATGTAGCATATCATTACCACTCGTTGACTGATTGCTAGAGGTTACAGTACACATTACAACTCACTAAGCTAGATGTTACAGCACATCACTTCTGCTTGCTGAGTGGTTGCTAGAAGATACTGTACATTATTACCATTCACTGATTGGTTGCTAGAGGTGACTGCACATCATTATGGCTCACTGATTGGTTACTGAAGGTTACAGCACATCATTTCCTTATTGCCTGCACACCATGGAGGCATGGGGTAACTGGGCACAATTAACCCTTTCATTGCTGGCAGATGAGATCCCACTTGGAAGTGCATGATTAACCTTTTCAGAACTGTGTTGGAAGTGTATTATTAACCATTTCTTTGCTAGTAGAACCCTAATTAAAATGCAGGAATCTTCTAGCATTGAAAGGGCCATCATCTGCTTCCCCTGGGATCTACTATTTCCACTCTGTAGCTGCCACAACACATAACTGAATGTACCCAAGTTGATTGATCGATCAACTTGGGTAAAGCCAGCCTGGAGGATTTTACATGCAATTATTCCTAGCAGTTGTTATAGCCACTAGCAATACTCACTGCATTCTCCTGGTGGGAATGGCTTCACCCATCCCCTGCTGGAAAAGACAATGGCTCAGTGGGAGGGATTGCCCCATCCACACTGACTGTGTTGATGAGGGAATTGAGCGACTTTCTTTTCTGCAACCACGGGTTTGCTCTCTCTATGGCTGACCGAAGCCTCTCACAACTGCACAAGCTGCGATCACCTCCCAAGGTAGTTCATAATAGTTCATGCTCTAGTATTGGTAGCATGTAGTGGTTGCAAAGGCCTCTTACCAGATCCAGTGACACAGCAGCAGTAGTCCCTTCAATCAGGTGTCTGGGGTTTCCCATGATGTAGGCAGTGCAGCAAGGTCTATTTCCTGACAGTGGCTCATGAGCCTCTCTCTCTTGCAGTCTGCCCCACATGGTACTTGCTTGGTGGTTTTTCAGCAGCTCAGTCTCTGGGGGTAACTGTTCCACATGTTCCTCTCACTAACTCACCCAGAACAATAGTTCAGGTACCATGGGACTACATGTCCCATCATGCCTCTTGATTCTCTTCTGATTGGCTGATTTTTCTGCTTAGCCAAAGGGAAGAACAAGCAGTGATTAGACAGAGCCATCTGCTGACAAGAGGAGGGGAAGAGGGCGTCGGGCCAGCGGGTTGCAAGTACACAGACAACTCACAGCTGCGCCTCTCCCTTGGCATAGCACACCCAATCAGCGACCTGAAGTGGGATCTCTGCAGCGGTGGGAGGAGAGATCGCCGTTCCGCTACATTGATATGAATTACATGATTTGAATGACAGGCAGGCTACGCGGGCCCCTGTAGCTAGAAGCAACCCAAGATATTCTGCTTGTTCTGCTTAGCCTGAGGGGGAAGAACAAGCAGCGATTAGAGATTAGAGGCTGTTGACAGGAGGAGGAGGGGTGAGCGGGTTTAGTACACAGACAACCACAGCTGCGCCTCTCCCCTGTCAGAGAGCCATAGTGGTTTGTGCAGTGGTGGGAGGGGAGATCAATCAGCTACACTGTTGACAGGGAGGCATGGGCCCCTGTAGCTAGGTGTGATCCAAGACCTATGGTGAGCTCAGGAGCAGCTACTTTGGGCCCCACAAAAATGACTGGGCCCTGGGCAGCTGCCCCTTTTGCTCACCTTAAAGACGGCCCTCTGTATAAGTGTTGTAATCAATAATGGAAAAATATTGCAAAATCTCCACTTGTTGATTTAGCAAAGCAGGGGTCGAAGATTGCTCCACTGGGAAATTAAGTATTTCAGTGACCCTTTGAAAGTGGTATTGGTAGAAAGAATAAAAACTACTCGCTAAAATGACATAAAAGTACACTTGATCACTTCAATACAGGGCACTTTCACCCACTTCCTGCCCACGACAGCTTTGTGTGAACATTTTCTTAGTTTCTGTTACAAAATTTTGTAATAAGTAATTTTTCTCCTTCACTGATGTGCACTGATGAGGCTGCACTGATGCACACTGATAGGTTTCACTGATGGGCACTGATGAGGAGGCAATAATATGCAGCACTGATAGGCACTGATATGCAACACTGATGGGCACTGATGGTCACAGATAGGCAGCACTTATGGGCAGGATTTATGGGCACTGGTAGACACTAATAGGCAGCCATGATGGGGAGGCACTGCCAGGCATTACTGATGGCCACTGACAAGCAGCACTGATGGGTGGCACTGATGGGGAGGCACTGACAGGCATTACTGTTGGGCACTGACAGGCAGCACTGATGGGCCCTGATTGGCATCAATGATGGGCACTGATTGGCATCACTGGTGGGCACTGATTGGCATCACTAGTGGGCACTGGTGGCCATCATTGTTGGACACAGTTGTGCAGATTTTGTTGTCGGAAAATTTTAGATCCAGCTCTCAAACTTTGTGTGTCAGAAATTTTGACGGAAAAAGTCAAAGCCCACACACGATCAGATTTTCCGACAACACGATCCAATCGTACATTTTCCGTCGGAATGTCCGACCGTTTGTACAGGGCATTATGCCGCATGCACACAATTTCAGCCAGCAAACGACCGATATGAGAGCTTTTTTGCTGGCCGCATTTCTGCCAGCAAAAGATTGAGAGCAGGTTCTCAATTTTTACGACGGAAAAAGTTTCTATTGGAAATTCCGATCGTGTGTATGCAATTCCGACCTGCAAAAACTCACGCATGCACAGATTCAACTACGAGATGAAAGCTATTGGCTACTTACTATTGAACTTCCTTTTTCTAGTCCCATCATACGTGTTGTACGTCACTGCGTTCTTGACGGTCGGAATTTGGTGTGACCGTGTGTATGCAAGCTAGCTTGAGTAAAATTCCATCAGAATTCCGTTGGGAAAACCATCAGAACTTTTTCCGACCAAAATTCCCATCATGTGTATGGGGCATTAGTCTGTAGAGTTCAATAGTGAGTTGGCCCACCCTTTGCAGCTATAACAGCTTCAACTCTTCTGGGAAGGCTGTCCACAAGGTTTAGGATATGTCTATGGGAATGTTTAACCATTCTTCCAGAAGCGCCTTTGTGAGGTCAGGCACTGATGTTGGACAAGAAGACCTGACTTACAGTCTTCGCTCTAATTCATCTGAAAGGTGTTCTATTGAGTTGAGGTCAGGACTCTGCATGCCACTGAAGTTCCTCTACCCCAAACTCGCTCATCCATGTCTTTATGGACCTTGCTTTGTGCACTGGTCCAAATCATTTGGTGGAGGGGGAATTATGGTGTGGGGTTGTTTTCAGGGGTTAGGCTTGGTCCCTTAACTCCACTGAAGGGAACTCTTAGGGCGTCAGCATACCAAAACGTTTTGGACAATTTCATGCTCTCAAGTTTGTGGGAACAGTTTTGGGATGGCCCCTTCCTGTTCCAACATAACTGCGCACCAGTGCACAAAGAAAGGTCCAAAAAGACATGGATGAGCGAGTTTGTAGTGGGGGAACGTGATTGGCTTACATGAGTCCTGACTAGGGATGAGCTTGGTGTTCGAGTCGAACATACGTTCGACTCGAACATCGGCTGTTCGCACGTTCAGCGAATAACGAACGTTATGGGCCGTTCGCACCAATTTTTTTGGGTTCTCGGTGATGCACCAAGCCCAATTTTTCAGCCCCTGTTTAACAGGGGCGTTTAATTACATTTTTTTATGCAACGCTTTGCAGCAGGGCTCATTCCTGCACTACAACTAGAGTATATGGGAGAGGTTGCAGTGTCATAGCACCAGCACCAGTGCCTAAGGCCCAATTTTTCAGCCCCTGTTTAACAGGGGCGTTTAAATACAATTTTTGATGCAATGCTTTGCAGCAGGGCTCATTCCTGCACTACAACTAGAGTATATGGGAGAAGTTGCAGTGTCGTGGCACCAGCACCAGTGCCTAAGGCCCAATTTTTCAGCCCCTGTTTAACAGGGGCGTTTAATTACAACTTTTGATGCAATGCTTTGCAGCAGGGCTCATTCCTGCACTACAACTAGAGTATATGGGAGAAGTTGCAGTGTCGTGGCACCAGCACCAGTGCCTAAGGCCCAATTGTTCAGCCCCTGTTTAACAGAGGCATGTAATTACAATTCTTGATATAATATTTCACAGCAGGGCCCTTTCCTGTGCCCACCGAGACTAACTGTGAGGACTTATAGTGTTGTGGCACCAGCACCAGCACCAGCACCACAACCACCAAAGGCCCAATTTTTCTACCACTGTTCAACAACGGCATGTAATTACAATTCTTGATATAATCGTTCACAGCAGGGCGCTCCAGCACCCACCAAGAGTCACTTTGAGGGCTTACAATGTTGTGACAATACCAACACCTTGTTCTGCCATTTCTGCAGAGCATACAGGGCAGGCCCCTACTTTCAAACATCCAACTTACAAACATCTGCTACTTGCAAACGGAAGGAGACAACAGGAAGTGAGATGAAAAAAGACGGCAAAACAAATTAATACAAATTATACATACAGGGTGATAACCCTTCCCCATGTTTTCCAAAAAGCTTAAAAATAGATTTTTTGACTGGAGCTACACTTTAAAAATGTACCAGTTCAAAATTACAAACAGATTCTACTTAACAAAACAAACCTACACAGTCCCTGTCTTGTTTGCACCGCCTGTATACTACTGTTCAGAGTATATAGGGCCTGGAGGCCCTACGTCTTTCCTTTTTTTAATATGGGTACGGGGTTCCCCTTAATATCCATACCAGACCCAAAGGGGCTGGTAATGGGCAGGGGGGCTACCCATTCCATTTTTCTCAATGATTTTCATCCATATTGCAGAAACCAGATATTACATTAAAACCGCAAGCAGTTTTAAATGACTTTTTTTCCGTTAAATGTAATTTTGTGCAGGGACTGTTATAAACAAGGGAAACATGTGGCACTTCACAGGCATACTATAGACACCCCCCAGGCACGATATTTAAAGGAATATTTCACTTTTTTTCCACTTTAATCGTCATTAAAATCAGTGCTCCCTCAAAAACTGCCGTTTTTAAAAACATTTTAGGCATTGATCCATGTCCCCTGGGGCAGGAGCCAGGCCCCAAACCCTTTTTAGGACAGTATCTTGCATATTAGCCGTTAAAATTAGCACTTTTTATTTTGAACGTTCGAGTCCCATAGACTTCAATGGGGTTCTAAAGTTCGTACGAATTTGCGATCCGTCCGAAAGTTCTGAGTCGAACCGAACCGGGGGGTGTTCGGCTCATCCCTAGTCCTGACCTCAATCTGATAGAACACCTTTGGGATGAATTAGAGCCGAGACTGCGAGCCAGGACTTCTTGTCCAACATCAGTGCCTGAACTCACAAATGTGCTTCTGGAAAAAGGGTCAAATATTCCCATAGACACACACCTAAAGCCAGTAGACAGCCTTGCCAGAAGAGCTGAAGCTGTTATAGCGGCAAAGGGTGGACCAACTGAATATTTAACCCTACGGACTAAGGGTGGGATGCCATTAAAGTTCATGAGCGTGTAAAGGCAGGTGTCCCAATGCTTTTAGCAATATAGTGTATATGCAATCCAGGTGGTGTTCAGATCCAGTAGAAAGACCTTGGGAACTCTATGACCTCTGCCTAGCTGCCAAGAACAGAGGTTGTGGGCCACATTCCTCTGTGTACATCAGGTCAGTGCATGGTGCTGCAAAGATCAGTGTAGCTACTTCCAGTCCACTCTACATCTTCGCTTTTGTGATGTCACTTCCCTTTGATTTAAGGCCCTCCCACATGCCTATGTAGCATTGTAGCCCATAGGGTAGAGGATGAGAAAGACTAATAAAGATGGTGGACAGCAGTTTAAGTATCCAATATAAGGAAGAATATAAGGTAAATACCACTTCCTATCTCACAAAGTAGAAAAGTGGAACAATGCTCTTCATAATTACATAGGTTCAGTTTTAAGCAAACTGTAGTCTTGCTTTAAGTTTGGTAACTTGTGGGTAAAGGTCATTTTCTTCTGTAAGCGGTCTGTTGGTCACATCTCAGAAGCAGAGTCAATTTATAACAATATTTTTTTTCTGCAAATCATGTTGACAAGACTGAAAGCATGCTTGACACAAAGGTTCATATTTATTTTAAGCAGCTCAAGAATATTTTAAGTAAACTATTGGCCTTCTTATGATAGGAAACACACAGAAATGCTGCAAGTCTACACACTCTAGATTCTAGAGTACAGAACCATTCTAAAATGAACTGACTCCAGGATAACATATTTTAATAAGGTCTAAGATTACATTTATAGGTGAAGCCTGAATTATATTGTTAATGCTCGGGTCAAAGTAAAAGCAAGTACAAACCTGGAATAGATTCCAAGTGACTCTGTGAAAGACAAGGTTATCAAAACTCTGGGTGAGTGATTGTAATCTTACATGTGCTCCCAGATATCATGAAGCTAAAGAAAATACTGCAGACCTAAAGGCAATTTAGCATATTAGATAAAATAAAGAGATGGTGCCATAATGGAATGCATTTATTTATATAGGAATTAGTTAGAAGGACTTCTATACCACATCCTTATATCTTACATAATTCCTTCTTAAAATTGTACCTAAAGTGATAGCGGACATAGACATGTTTATATTTTAGTGCAAGTGCAATTTCTCTGTAATATTTTGTAAAAGGTATTCGCCATAATTTTAGTTTTTCATCCCAGTTGTCATGTTTTTGAGTCATAAACTATAGATGTCTAATTGAGAAATCTGATTATTCTTAGAGGAATTGTAGTACTACACTTAGCCAACCAATGGATTTGGCATGGATGATTTGAATGCCTAATATACTTTTCTCCATGAAAAAGAAAATGATCAGTAACTGACAGTTTAGAAAAAGTTATAGAATAAAGAATATATGTGCATGTCAGATTAAAGGCTAGTTTACACTTACTTCAAAACAATGTTTCAGACACGCTTTGCTAAATCACTCTGAACGCCAGTCAAAGCTCCTGTCACTAAAACAAATGGTTAGCATACAGTCTTGTTTACACCTTGCTTTTGCTTGGTGCTTTGGTGGGGCTTCAATGGAGCTTCAATGAGGCTTTGGTGAGGCTTCGATGAGGCTTTGGTGAGGCTTTGTGAGGCTTCAAGGAGGCTTCAGTGGAGCTTCAAACAAGCTTTGTCATAGACTTCTATGGAGGCTTTGAAGATGCTTTGAAGCACACCTAAAATTACATGGGTTATAATTTTTGAAGCAAAGCAAAAGCAAGGTGTAAACAGGACTGTAAGCTAACCATTTTATTTAGTGACAGGAGCTTTGACTGGTGTTCAGAGAGCTTTAACAAAGAATGTCCGAAGCCTTGTTTTGAAACAAGTGTTAACTAGTCCTTAATCTGACATCCACATATTTTCTGATGTGTTAAGAGCTTTTTCTAAACTGTCAGTTACTGATCATTCTCTTTTTCATGGAGAAATGTATATTAGGCATTCAAATCATCCATGCCAAATCCATTGGTTGGCTAGGTATAGTACTACAGTGTGGACAGGTACAATACTAGCTGTTAGCCAGTCACGGAAACTTCTCCCGTTAAAAGTGATTGATTAAAGACATCAGGTAATGGTCAAACAATTATACTTTGAAGTTCTCTGGCATGAATGTCATCAGAGCCCATTGTTTTATTTAAGTGATTATCAATTTTATTTTTAAATTAAAATAAAAAGATATTATACTTACCTGTTCTGTGCATTGGTATTGAACAGAACAGTCTCTTACCTTCTCTACTTGAGTTCCCCACCAGCACTGTCTGCTACTCCTTTTATGCAGGTGCCCCCTCAGCAAACCGTGTAAGTGCACTCCTGAGTCGGGCTGTGTGCATTCATAGACATACACAGCGTGGCTTGGCCATGCCAACCAATGTTCCCCTCTCCTAATATGATTCCTCAACTTGGTGTAATTTATTTCTGAGAAGTCTGAACAGAAGTAATTGTTTAAATGGTTTGTTACATTCAGCTTCCCTCAACAAAAGTGTTGAACCCAGTTTTCATTTATTGTAATCCCATGGTATTTTTTCTTTGCCTCGCTTATGCATTTAAGAAAGGTTTTGTCTTGTTTCCTAATGGGTTTGGCCATTTCCCTCTCTTTCTGTGGTTTGGCAGCACTGCTAATGAGTTTGGCTGCTTTTACGCACTTCTCTATCAGCTCTACTTTCTAATTCCTTATATCTCCTATATGCTTATTTTTTTCTCCTTTACTATATTACCTTCTTCTGTGGTGAATCATATTGTTTTTTTTTTTTTTTCTGTTTACTCTTGCTAGTGGTAGACTTCTCCCATTTCAGCAAAATTTGTCCTTTTGAAATCTAAAACTTTGTTTTTGCATATGATTTTTCAGTTCTTGTTTTAATATTAAACCAAAAGACATTGGTGATCACCATAAACCATATTTTCTCCCACCTCAACATCAGACAATCGATAACCCTTTGTCATTACTAGATCTAGAATATTATCTTCCTGGGTTGGACTTTTTACTAACTGTTTCAAAGAAACTCCATTCAGTGCCTCCATTATATCTCTGTTTTTGCTTGTAAGCACAGTATGAAAATTCTGGTTAATTTCAGACATGTTGAAGTCACCCATAATTAAAACATCTTCCTTCATTGTCATTTGAGTTATCTTGTCAGTCAGCCGGGTATCATTATGTGACTTATGAAATTGCTTACTATCTATGAGATTTTAGTGATTGGGTTTATATATACTTTACGGTCTTTCTAAAGAACTGTTGAAAAACTTTTGCAAAGGGGTTGATTTACTAAAACTTGAGAGTGCAAAATCTGGTGCAGCCCTGCATCAAAAGCTTCCAGTTTTTTTTTGTCAATGCTTACCTAAACAAGCCACGAACAAGCAATAAAGGAATTATCAAGAACTTGTGTACTGCCTTTGTTCACTTAGTGCACTTTTTGGTGAATGGGTACGGGTACTATGTACCCCATACTGATTCACATGGGGGGATCTGGGGTCCCCTTTCTTAAAAGGGGCTTCCAGATTATGATAATCCCCCCACCTGCAGACCCTCACAACCACCGCTCAGGGTTGTGGGGAATAGGCCCTTGCCCCCATCAATATTGGAACAAGGTGCTTTGGGGTGGGGGATCCCTGCCCCAAAGTACCCCCATGCTGAGGGCATGTGGCCTGGTATGGTTCAGGAGGGGGTGTGCTCGCCCCCCCCTTTCCTGACCTGCCAGCCTACATGCTCGGATAAGGGTCTGGTATTGATTTTTGGGGGGGGGTGTTCTTTTTTTTCCCTTTAAAATCCATATCAGACCCTAAGGGCCAGGAATGGCTTAGTGGGGGGCCAAATGCTGTTTTTTTTTCTGGAATTTTTGATTGCTGGCATTCTTATGTTTACATTTCAGCTGGCAGTGGGGAAGCCCGCCGACAGCTGATGAGTCATCGGTTGTTAAGGATGCGCCGGAGAGCTTCCCAGGCCTGCTTCTTAACAACCAGTTATTCTTCAAACAGAATTTGAGTCAGTAGATCATTATTTCACTAATTTGAATTGTTCCGAAATTTTGGAATTTGTTACAAAATTAAAAACCAAAATGAAGTTAAATGAAAATGAAACTAAACTAAAACAAATCAACGAAATAGAATTAGTAGCACAACTAATCTCTCTGAAAGAAAACTAAACAATTTTTTCCATTCTGCACATGTCTACTAGTTTTAGATTTATTATTTAGACCTTATAGTATACAGTATTTTTAGTTTATTTCAAATCCCACAACAATAACAAATGTTCTCTCTCTCAACAGCAGAGGCAGCAACAGCCATATTGCATGTTGCCTCTTTTGTAAGACCTTTGTGTATATGATATATATATTACCAAAGTTGTGGGTCCCAGGTTTATATTTTAATTTCAGTCAATGGGATAGATTTACTAAAGGCAAAAAGGCTGTTCTTTTTGCATGAAAAGTTGCATTTTGCAAGGGAATTATCCCCAAAGCTTAGCAAATAAGGTGAAGCTCTACTCACATCCATCATCCAGTCTTGTGCAAGTAAAAATGCTGTTTTTGTTTAAATATTTCTTGCACATAATTAGGTATTCCTTTTGAAATGAGATCACCAAGCTAGCACACTTCCCTTGCAAAGAAAACAGCTTATTTGTCTTTAGTAAATCAGCCCCAATAAGCATTTAGCTTTGCTTCTGCCTACTAGTGGTAAGCCCAGTCATCTAACTGCACAGAGCTAGGCCATAAACAGAGGCTCACAGAAGTACTCCACCTGAACAAGGTCAGCGGGCCTAACCGTGAATGCATCTTAATTTAGTTTATTTAGCAACTTTGCAGTAAAAAAATACTGAATAAAGTACCGTTTCCTCGTCCTTCAGATAGTTTTGAAAATTCTGTCTGCTCTTTGAGCATCCAGTAAGCTTGTAGTATATTACAATTTAACAGCCAACAACTTAAAGCAAAGCTCCAAACAAAAGGGGAAACTCATATTTTTTGCACGCTCCTCTGCCACATTTGCCACTTTATGGGGCAGAGGGGAGTGGGAACCTGGTTTTAACAGGTCATCATGGCAATCTAAGAATATGTCTGGCCTCTCCTCCTTCTTCCCCGCTGCCTTTTGGGATACACACAGGTCCCAAAAGACTCTGGGACCATTCACAAAGCGCAGCATGACTTGCGCATGTTCAGTAGGAAACTGGCTTTCCCTAACCTAAGATGCAGACGCCTGAAGAATTGGCTCGGGGTGCCAACATCGCGGGATCCCTGGACAGCTAAGTGTCCTTAAATTAAAAGTCAGCAGCTACAGTATTTGTAGCTGCTGACTTTTAATTGTATTTGGTTAGACTGGAGCTCCTCTATAACCACTTAAGCCCCGGACCAATTTGCAGCCAAAGGACCAAGCCCCTTTTTGTGATTCGGCATTGCGTTGCTCTAACTGACAATTGCGCGGTCAATAGTAATGGTGGCAATCAGCGATTTTTATTGTGACTGCTACATTATGGCGGACACATCGGACATTTTTGACACATTTTTGGGACCATTGTCATTTATACAGCAATCAGTGCTATTTAACCACTTCCCGACCAGCGCACGACGATGTACGTCGACAGAATGGCACGGGCAGGCATATTGGCGTACATGTACGTCCAATCTTCAATGCCGCCCTGCCATCGGGAGCGTGCCGCCGGCGGCGCACTCCTGCGCTGGTCGGGACCCCCGTGAGTCCAGTCGCGGGACCCGCAGACTCGATCGCCGCGGGCATACCCGCGATCGTCTCACGGGACGGCTGAATGGAGGAAATGCCGTGTAAACAGCATTTCTCCATTCTGCCTAGCAACTAGTGACGCTGATCTCTGCTTCATGTGATTGGAGCAGAGATCAGTGTTCACTAAATGAAAGCCCAACCCCCCCACAGTTAGTATCACACCCCTAGGAACACTTAACCCCTACACTTCCACCCACTGGTTAACCCTTTCACTGCCAGTGTCATTTACACAGGAATCACTGCATTTATATAGCAGCGATTACTGTATAAATGACAATGGTCCCAAAAATGTGTCAAAAATGTCCGATGGGTCCCCCACAATGTCGCAGTCACAATAAAAATCGCTGATCGCCGCCATTACTAGTAAAAAAAAAAATAATAAAAAATTATTAATAAAAATGCTATAAAACTATCCCTATATTGTAAACGCTATAACTTTTGCGCAAACCAATCAATAATCGCTTATTGCGATTTTTTTACCAAAAATATGTAGAAGAATATGTATCGGCCTAAACTAGGGAAAAAAATGTTTTTTTATATATTTTTGGGGGATATTTATTATAACAAAAAGTAAAAAATAATGCGTTTTTTTCAAAATTGTCGCTCTATTTTTGTTTATAGCGCAAAAAAAAAAAAACGCAGGGGTGATCAAATACCACCAAAAGAAAGCTCTATTTGTGGGAAAAAAAGGACGTCAATTTTGTTTGGGAGCCACGTTGCACAACTGCGCAATTGTCAGTTAAAGCGACGCAGTGCCGAATCGCAAAAAGTGGTCTGGTCTTTGACCAGCAAAATGGTCCGGTCTGAAAGTGGTTAAATGCACTGATTCCTGTGTAAATGACACTGGCAGTGAAGGAGTTAACCACTAGGGGGCAGTGTAGGGGTTACAGTGGTGTGAAAAAGTGTTTGCCCCCTTCCTCATTTCCTGTTCCTTTGCATGTTTGTCACACTTAAGTGTTTCGGAACATCAAACCAATTTAAACAATAGTCAAGGACAACACAAGTAAACACAAAATGCAATTTGTAAATGAAGGTGTTTATTATTAAAGGTGAAAAAAAATCCAAACCATCATGGCCCTGTGTGAAAAAGTGATTGCCCCCCTTGTTAAAACATGCAATCACTGTGGTTGTCCACACCTGAGTTTAATTTCTCTAGCCACACCCAGGCCTGATTATTGCCACACCTGTTCACAACCAAGGCATCACTTAAATAGGAGCTGCTTGACACAGTAAGGTCCACCAGAAGATCCTTAAGGCCGGGTTCACACCGCTGCGATGCGGGAACGCCGCGAATCCGTGGCGTTTTCCCGCATCGCACACCTCCCGCCGGCAGTTCACACTGCCCTATGCGGACGGCTGGGAGTGTCAATGATATGTTAATGACACCCCCAGATCCGTCCGCATATCGCAGTGCGATCTGCCGACTCGCACAGGAATCGGATCGCATGGTGTGAACCCCCATGCGATCCGATTCTGTTGCGGACCAAAAAAAGGGTCCCGTGCGAGTTTGCTGCGGGACCGATGCGAATTCAGCCATACTATCTGTATGGCTGAACTCGCATCGCTACGGAGATCGGATGTGATTTGCGGTGCGAATCACATCCGGATCTCCCCCCGCAGCAGTGTGAACCCAGCCTTAAAGCTACACATCATGCCGAGACGCAAAGAAATTCAGGAACAATTGAGAAAGAAAGTAATTGAGATCTATCAGTCTGGAAAGGGTTATAAAGCCATTTCCAAAGCTTTGGGAATCCAGCGAACCACAGTGAGAGCCATTATCCACAAATGGCGAAGACATGGAACAGTGGTGAACCTTCCCAGGAGTGGCTGGCCGCCCAAAAATTACCCCAAGAGCGCAGCGACGACTCATCCAAGAGGTCACAAAAGACCCCACAACAACGTCCAAGGAACTGCAGGCCTCACTTGCCTCAGTTAAGGTCAGCGTTCATGCCTCCACCATCAGGAAAAGACTGGGCAAAATGGCCTGCATGGCAGAGTTCCAAGGAGAAAACCACTGCTGAGCAAAAAGAACATCAAAGCTCGTCTCAATTTCTCCACAACACATCTTGATGATCCCCAAGACTTTTGGAACAACATTCTGTGGACCGATGAGACAAAAGTGGAACTCTTTGGAAGGTGTGTGTCCAAGTATATCTGGCGTAGAAGGAACACTGCATTTCATAAAAAGAACATTATACCAACAGTAAAATATGGTGGTGGTAGTGTGATGGTCTGGGGCTGTTTTGCTGCTTCAGGACCTGGAAGACTTGCCGTGATAAAAGGAACTATGAATTCTGCTGTCTACCAAGAGATCCTGAAGGAGAATGTCCGGCCATCTGTTCGTGTACTCAAGCTGAAACAAACTTGGGTTCTGCAGCAGGACAATGATCCTAAACACACCAGCAAGTCCACCACCGAATGGCTGAAGAAAAACAAAATGAAGACTTTGGAGTGGCCTAGCCAAAGTCCTGACCTGAATCCTATTGAGATGTTGTGGTATGACCTTAAAAAGGCCGTTCATGCTCGAAAACCCTCTAATGTAACTGAATTAGGACAATTCTGCAAAGATGAGTGGGCCAAAATTCCTCCAGGACGCTGTAAAAGCCTCATTGCACGTTGTCGCAAACGCTTGGTTGCAGTTGTTGCTGCTAAGGGTGGCCCAACCAGTTATTAGGTTTAGGGGGCAATCACTTTTTCACACAGGGCCATGATAGTTTGGATTTTTTTTCACCTTTAATAATAAACACCTTAATTTACAAATTGCATTTTGTGTTTACTTGTGTTGTCCTTGACTATTGTTTAAATTGGTTTGATGTTCCGAAACACTTAAGGGTGACAAACATGCAAAGGAACAGGAAATTAGGAAGGGGGCAAACACTTTTTCACACCACTGTATGTGTGACCTTATGTGTTTTTTTATTGTAGGGGGCATGGCCTGGCATGTGCTATCACTGATCGTCTTTCCCTATAACAGGGAACAGACGATCAGTGACAGACCTCTCCTCGTTCTTCAGCTCTGTGACCCGATCGCGGGACACTAGCGACAATTGGGTCCGCTGGTCCCGCGGCCACGGTCACAGAGCTCAGAACCGGGTCGGGAGTGTGCCGGCGGGGCACTTAAAGAGCAACGTACCGGTACATGCTTGTGCCCAGCCGTGCCATTCTGCCGACGTATATGTGCGTGAGGCGGTCCTTAAGCAGTTAATAGCATAACAATTTTACGACATTGAATAGGGGCCCATTTTCATTTTGTGACAAGACCCAGTGGCTTTTACAGGCATACCCCACTTTTAAGTACACAATGGGGTTTATTTACTAAAGATGGAAAGTGCAAAATCAGGCTCACGTCTGCATAGAAACCAATGAGCTTCTAACCCCAGCTTGTTCAATTAAGCTTTGGTAATAAAACCTGGAAGCTCATTGGTTTCTATGCAGATGTAAGCCTGATTTGGCACTTTCCAGCTTTAGCAAATTAAGCATTGTGTACTTAAAGTGGGGTATGCCTGTAATTATGTTTCTTTCAAAGATATTGCCCCAATCTCAGATATCTTTATGTCTAAACCATATACAGACTCTGTACATGCATCACATGTATAAATCAGAGACAGCATAACCTTTTCTGTTGTACCAACTGTTTATAATATGTTTATAATATATGCACATTAAAAGTGGAAAGCCTGGATAGTCCTCATAGATGAGGAGATCTTAGAATGGAAGCGCAATTTTTATTTTTATTTTTAAATTTTACCGGCAGGTGGGGTAGGATGGAGTCCTGTGCCAGATCTCCCTTGCAACATATCCCTATGTAGTCTATTTGGGCTACTATATTGGTAGTGCCACCCATGGAGGACAGGATATGTTACATAATTGATGTACAATATTTTTTTAATTCATTTTATAGCAGACCTCACATGGAAAAAGTCTTTCTAGCAGTATAATTCAAATTGCCCAATCATTATTACAAATGCCAGACTGATAAGACAGCACAAATTTACTGGCCATATGGTTATGCAATGTCAACAATGCAGCTAATTCCCATATTTGAAGCCACACAAATCTCTCTGGGTATCTGAGGTTTAACAAGAGCTTGTGAGAAAAACACAGGACCAGATAGCAAGTGTTATTTATGTAATCTGAGCATAGGCAAGCATGGCAGATCTAGTGAATGTTCTGCACAAGTAGCTTGGACCATCTGTAGTCAAAACAGTAGTGATAGCAATATTAGTATGTAATTTTAATAAATTATAGGTGGTATTTTTAATCATAAGAGAAGATCAAATACAAGGTGTTTTATTTTATTTATTTTTTGCATAAAATACGCCATTAAATTTGCTAAGTAGAAAAGTATGAAAAGTATTTTTTAACCTTGAACAAATATGGAACACCCCATGGACTGAGAATGGCCTATCTGCATTTTCTATGTGGCACACATGTCTTAGACTGAATCAGCTTGTTTTAGCCTTAAGGCATTGATGACCTGATGCCTTTGCCTAAAGCTGCATAAGCTAAACATCTGTAACGGATGAATATAAAAATATATTTCTTGGAGAAAGACACATAGCTGGAAGCATGACAGTAATGACTGCAGCAAACATATTGAGTTCAGGCAAGAAGTAAACATAAATTGTCTTGCTTTGCTGTATCTAGAACTGATATTATAGAGTATATCAAATACATATCTCTGTTTGGCCATCAATATTTTTTTTCAGTCTATTTGGCATATGCCTACAGTCAGCTGCTGCACTTGTTGCATTTGTATTTAATTTTCATGGTATACACTTTGTAGACTGTTGTCTGAAAATCTTGGTATCATTGATAATAGTGATTGATCCTATTGGGTAATGTTCTATAAAAATAATACTGTTACCCCATCACACACAATCTCTATCTAAAGCACATTGTACACACACTTTAGGAACTGTGAATATGGTGATGTGCTCACAATGAGAAACATAGGGTATTAGTCCAAATTTTCCAAAACGTCTGGCTGACTTATGTCGAAAATTTGCTTCTGCTGTATTATTTCAATAATCAAACAAATGTGTTGACACTGCTATTCCAAACTACTTTAATGTCTGTGGGTGCCTTCATTTAATTTTTGAAGGGCATATAAAAAATTCTCAAAACCACAGAAGCCATATCTTTCAGAAATTAGGCAAATCTCTAATAGCAGCCTGAAGAGGTCTCCCTGTCGTACAAAGTAACCTCTAATAAGGTATATAGTAACTTGAAATCCAGTTTAAATGGAATCACATCAATAGTGGGTGTAATTGCACAGATGATATGGGCGCTGATGAAAATAAACCTTGAAACCAGCAGTTGAGGGGCCTGTTTTGGCATAGCCTTCCACAAACCACAGGCCAGAGAGTAGGCTCAGTGTTTTCTCTACAGAGCCAGAAAAAACAAGAGACTTAGCTAGGGAAAAAATAGAAAAAATGAAGAGAAGAAGATGTAATGAAGAAAAACAGTAGTCCTTCTGCCACTGCTTACTCAATCCATATGTGGGTTTAAAGACAGGAAATACCCACCATTCACCGCAATCAAGCTGGGGGCCTGTGCATCACAAAGTACCTTGTGGAACTAATTGGCCTTTATTAAGATTGTCATTGACATGAGAAAGCATTTTGAAATTTTAAATCAGAACATGCAATGTATATAAAAGAAGATAACACTCTTCCAGTTGATTCAATAATGTAAAACAAAAGTTGTGCTGACGTCCAGAGGTATTGCTCATGATACAGATCCCTTTGTAAGATATCCAGTGTAAAATACAAGTTGTTGATATGTTTGTGTGCTTTTTGCTCAGTTTTTTTTCCTCACGGTATAAATCTTTCTAACGTAGGCAAGTTTCACTAAGTATTTGTTGGCACTACATCACAGTTTTCAAATGCCCTGACTTGGCCAACTTAAAATTATATTAAACAAGATTTGTGGCACATATTATGAAACCAATATTTGCAATAAGGTTGTGGAATTTAGATTTTTTTTTTTTTGCATATCAAAAACCCTTCCATTTTTTACATTTCTTAGAATTTAGCTATGCAAATAACTAAAGCACAAAAAATTAAATTAGTGTGGAAGTATAAAAGAGGTAGTATTAATATATTTATAAAAGTGTAATAAAAATGTTACATTTAGCGTGCTATGGTATAAAAATTGCCATGTTTATTAAAAAAATAAATAAAAAAATACTGTTATCTCTTTTGTTAATCTTTTTTTTATTTATTTATTTCATATCAGTGCTGCTTCCCTTTTCCACCCTCTTTCAGCCACTTCCTGTCTACTTGCTGTTTACTCCCTCCCTTAGGCCGCGTACACACGCGGGGACTGTTCGCTCAACTTTGTTCGTCAAACAGTTTCAGCGGACAGTCCGCTCAAAATTAGCATGGACGGACTTGGCCACACACGACGAACGAACAGTCCGCTGAAACCGTGCGCGATGACGTGAACGGCACGTACGACGGGACTAGAAAACGACGTCCTATACACTGCAATGCAACCTTCGGCGTATAAATTCTTTCTGAGCATGCGCGGAACTTAGTTTGACGAACAAGCCTACACACGCGGGGACTGTCCGCTCAAACCAAGTTTCAGCGGACAGTTTTTCGGAAATTCCGAAAAACTTTGTTCAGCAGACTGTTCGCTGAAACTGTCCGCTGAAAGCCCACACACGAGCGGACTGTCCCCGCGTGTGTACGCGCCCTTACTCCTTTGCTGTTTACTCCCAACCCTGAGAAGTGATGTGTCAGCTGCACATCACTTCTCAGGGCTGGCTTTCTAATTGACTGACTGACGACAGTGAACCAGTACGTATTATTTTAATGAAAGCTGCATATTTTAAAATATTGAAAACATTCATTGGAAATATATTATCATGTAAAAACGTTTTTGATATTTAAATAATTGGGTTTAGACCTTCTTTATATAAAAACAAACAGGCTACTTGCCTACTGGGCACTTTTACCCCCTTCCTGACCAGGTCAATTTTCAGCTTTCAGCACCGATGCACTTTGAATGACAATTGCGTGGTCATGCAACACTGTACCCAAACAAAATTGCTATCCTTGTTTTTACACAAACATGGGTTTTATATCTTTTACTAAATAAAGACCATAAATAAAACACTTTTTCATAGTTTGCTAAAAATTTTTGCAAACAATTACTATGAAGTCTCTGCCTTTTTCGACCTCCCCTTTAACATGTTTCACCCAAAAGGGCTTACTCATATCTCTAGTGTTGAGGTCCCCAAAGGTGAGGACTTCATAGTGATTGGTTACTTTAATAAATCAAAATCCATATGATGCTATCAGAGTGCAGAGCATTTATTTCTGTTTGCATTTACAAGGTAATGTGCTTTATATTCTATTGTTCCAGTTACCATCAATGTGCTGTGTTGGTGTGTGCTGAAAAAAGTAGGGCAGGTTGTATTGATTTGGTGCAGTCAAAGAGTTAAAAGCACTGTACTTTTATGACATTTCAATAAAGTTGAAAAGAGTGGAGAAGAAAAAAAAAGTAAGCAGTGCAATGTTTTTGAATGCATCACAATGCCCCTATCAACACACACCAGCCAGTATGCCCTATACAGAACAAAATTAAGCTGGTCATGCATTAGTTGGCTACATCCATTTGTACAGATACACCCCATGCATCACATCACATGCTGGTCAATAGTCAAAGGATGGTTAAAAGAATAAAAGTTTAGGGAAAAAAAAATATATAACACAAATTTACTTTCTCCCAAGGTTTGTTCTACAAATATCTTAAAAGGTATCCTGTTTATCGCCTGAACCTGCTAAAATCAGTAGAATTGTGTGATCATGTAGTGTTTTTGGGTATGCTAAGATTGGGCTGTGTGACTTGACTTAGGCTTAAGTAGTCAAATCTTTAACAGATTTGGCCGTATACTCATGCCTACTCTGGTAACTCTATGTCTAATCCAAGCTTTGTTAATAAACTTGGAAATAATATGAGTGATTATTGCATACACTAGACCAGGGGACTCCAAACTTTCTAAAGAAAGGGTCGGTTTAGTGTCCTGAAGACTGGGGAATAAACAATGCCTGATCTTTGGTATTAGGGGGAGAAATCATTGGTGTCAATGGAAGGAATAATGCCCAATTTTTGTTTGTGAATTGAAGGAATTATGCCACATCATTGGTGTCAGTGGCAGAAATATTGCCCTGTCGGTGTTTGTGGCAGGAATAATGCCTCAAGGGCAAGATAAAGGCAAGAAAAAGGCTGCATCCAGAACCAGGGCCACAGTTTGGAAACCACTGCACTAGACGACTGGCTAAAAGGGTAACCACTTTAGTGAAAAAAAATATATATAGGAAATAAAAAAAATAATAATACGGTATATACAATTGCTACACAAGCCATATTGTAATTTAATGTTATTAAAATAATTTTTCCTTTTCAAACTGTATCAATTGTAATTTTCTGCAAAATTCAAGGCAATATTGATATACAGAAAGAACTTCCTCTGAAATGTAATCCCCTGCTTGGGTGATTGGCGAACTGATTTTCCCAGAAGCCTGCACTAAGATACAAGTACTGTAAAATTTTAGGCATTTTCTGCAAAATTAAAATGATATTTTTTGGTGAGATTCTCCCTAATGGCTACTGCTTTCTACAGGGATGCATACATTGCAACTTTCTTCATTAGAACACTGAAAGTGCATTCGTTGATTAGATTGAACACAGACACTCTAGTTCAGAAATCAGGATTCCAAGGACAAGGTTAAACATACAGATCTTTCTTAAGAATAGAAATGAGTAGGAATCTTCTGCAAAGTTTTTTAACCACTTCAATACCAGATACCTTCACCCTCTTCCTGCCCAGGCCCATTTTCAGCTTTCAGCACTGTCACACTACTGTCACACTTTAAATGTCAAATACTCATAAAACACTCTACCAAAATTAGATTTTCACATTCTTTTGTGGTATTTAATCACCACTGGGTTTTAATTTTTTTTGCTATATAAACAAAAAAAAAATACCAAACATTTTAAAAAAAGTTTTTCTTCAATTCTGTTAAAAAATGTTGCACATTATATACAAATGTTATGCAGATTTTTTGTCAGTTTTACAAATAAATAATCTTTCTTAATAAATTTAGGCCAAAATGTATACTAAGGATATAGAAAACATTCCACTAAACAGTAAACAGTAAACACACATCCCCGTTCTGGCATGGGAGAGTAGAAAGATCTTGTCTTCGTAGTATATTGGAGCAACGATCGGTCTCCTCCCCCAGGCAGTCCCATCCCCCCTACAGTTAGAACACACTGAGGGGACACACTTAGCCCCTTGATCAGCCCCCCACGTTAACTCCTTCGCTGCCAATGACATTTATACAGTAAACAGTGGCTATTTTTATCTCTGATCACTGTATAGATGTCAGTGGTCCCAAAAAATTGGCAAAAGCATTTGATCTGTCCACTGCAATGTCGCAGTACTGATAAAAATTGCAGATTGCCGCTATTACTAGTAAAAAAAAAAATGCCAAATCTATCCCCTATTTTGTAGACATGATAACTTTTGCACAAAGCAATCAATATATGCTTATTGCAATTTTTTTAACAAAAATATGTAGAAGAATATATATATTGGCCTAAACTGAGGAAGAATTTTTTAATTTTTTAATTTAATTTTGGGATAGTTATTATAGCAAAAAGTGTTAAATATTTTTTTTTAAATTTTACAGTATTTTTTTGTTTATAGCGAAAAAATAAAAAACGTAGAGGTCATCAAATACCACCAAAAGAAAGCTCTATTTGTGGGAAAAAAAGACATACATTTTGTTTTGGTACAGTGTGGCATGACCGCACAATTGTCAGTTAAAGCGACGCAGTGCCGTATCGCAAAAAATGGCCCGATCAGGAAGGGGGTAAATTCTTCCGGGGCTGAAGTGGTTAAACATTTTTTCTTTTTACATTTTTTCCTTTTTCCTTACATAACGCTATACTACTCTGAAGAGTTGATCGGGATGTTTCTTTTTATACTACGATTGCTTTCTACAGTGATGGTCACTGTAATAAACAATCATTTGTATGAATGGCATTCAATCATATGCCTTTGTGTACAATTGTAATAGTTGTTATTGGTCACAGCTATCACATGGTACAGGAGCGCTGTGAATTGCCCTGTATGTACCATGTCATCAATGTGACCAATCACAGAGATCACATTAGTGCACAATGTATGGCTATGAATGAAAGTCATTGTGTATTAATGACGTGATCACTGTGATCTGTCATGATCTGTCAAACGGGAAGTGGTTAAAATCTTCGTAATGTATAGTGCATATATCACCCAGAGGGGGTTGCTTTCTTCTTAACAAAAGTGGACTTACTCTCTAATGTGTTCAGTTCATCATAAGTCTAGATTTACACTTTGTACTTATGTAGGCCATTTTCACAGCACTGCATTATAAAAAAAAAAAAAATCATTGTAACATTTTCATCCTCATTTGTTTTAAAAAGTCATCATCTTATAGCAAGAAATTGTGTTCTATGTTACTGCAAACCTCCAGCAAAAAAAATCAAAACAAAACATAGAACAGTATTAAATGAAAAATAAGAACATAAAGTAGATTTTGATGCAATATTCACCTTCAATCCTTAATTGTGCCCCACAGTATTTGTACCCCACAGTATTTGTGCCCCACAGTACTTCTTTTTAATTATACTATATGTCATCAGTCTTTTGAATTAAATGACTATCAACATCATTAAACCCATGCCCAGACTGTCATAGGCCATAATGGCCATAATGGACTCTTACCACCCAAAACCATGTGTGGGCAGCCACTACAATCGTTTATATTGAACTGTTATACCACATTTCATTAACCGTTATGAGCCTGGTCTGAAGTTATTCAAAGGGGTGCATGTTTGTTCTGTCTTATCGAAAGAACCACCCCCTTTTACCGCCCACTCTTACTAGTATGTAGGGATTACCACAAGGCAGTGCAAAACATTGCAGGACGCCGGGCTCCGGTGGCTCTTTGACAGCTGTCAGAATAGATTCTTCTCATGCTGGCTTGAGATACATAAGCTACTGCTGCATACCAATAACTTGATAGTGTCCACATGTAATCCCTGTGCAGATGTCAAGAGTTTTGCATATAAGTGTGCTATATTTTTGCTTCTAATAAATGGATTTTATTATGCAAATTTGGATTCTGTGCTACTGTTTTTATATATCTTTTGAGCTCTCCTGATCTTCCCAGATCCATACTGAAAGCTACAGGATCCTTGTTGAATGACCACCAATCTCCATTGAAGATTGTATTGCGCTGAACTGGTTTGTTAATCTTTTTACATTCTGTTACTGAGAGTGAGGTAACAGAGATACGCTGGAGTGGTGGACTGGGTGCAGGCTCAGCACATCCCTCCTAAAGCAAACATACATCAAGTTACAGTGTGTGGTGGTGACATGGGACAAGGCACTTTCCAGAGGAACTCTGTATGTTATTGTATTGCGCACAGTAAGGCTCATCTCTAATTCAGGGAACTGCTTTAATGTTAGATTTTTCACATGACCACAGTCTCCGCCTGGTCCCGGGCATCGATGAGCCCATTCCGCATGAATTTACCCTACGTGCATGGTGAGTAGACCCCGCCCACAAAACATGAACTAATTGGCTCCTGCTAGATATTCCTCTCCTATTTTGAGCTCTGCTGTACAGGAATTGCAAGAAGCGAAATAGCAAGCTTACACTGCTTGCATTAAAAATACATTTAATGATGTATAAATAAATACAGATATGAATAATTTTGTGTCTGTCTAGTATCAAGTTTTTAATGTTAGGCATTTAAATGTCAACATCTTTACAGTATATAAAATGAGTAAGTGTGTTTTACATTGAAAGTTTGGTTCAAATATATTTATAAAAAATAAGCACAAGGGAGATTAGCGTAACTCCACTTTTGTTGAGAAAAAAAACATTCCCCTCTGTACATTGCAAGGATTATAACAACCTTTTTTTTCAGATTCCTACCTTTTGTTATTCTAAAAAAATCCAAGTGTGTCTGTCTGTGCCTCTGTGCCCAATGAGTCTTTTGGGAGTGGTTTCATAATTATCATAGTTATCAGGAAATCTGCTGGGGCTGAATCCCTTTAGACGTGTTCCTATTGTAAATGTCTCACCAAAAATGACATTTATGTTTTAGGGGATGTCTGAAATCTGACTTGTATCTTCTGGGAAAATTAGTGAGCCAATCACACAAGCAGGAAATGATGTTTCTGGGGAGTGGTCAGTACACATTCTGTGTACAGAAAAAACTCAATGTAGCCATATTGCATTGCATTTATAGAAAATTACAGCAGCTGCAGATCGAAAAGGAAAGGTAATTTTGAATAACATTCAATTATAATATGACTTTACAATATGCAATTGTACACGCTATATTATTTTTTCTTTATTTGCTATCCCCCCCCCCCCCCACAAAAGTGGAGTTACCCTTTAAAGTGGAAATTTACCCATAACAGTTTGATAACAATGATTTTCTTTAACACAAAAACATACAGTACATTCCACATTAACAGTTATGCTACCAAATTTAGTGTATACTGTAAATTGTCTCCAACATTGCTCCTGTTTCTTCCAGCCAGAGGGCTCTATTTTGGTAAAGTCCAGAGCAGTAAATTCCTTATTGAAAACTCTTCCCCTCTCCTCTTAAAACTTATCTGCCACTTTATGCAATTAAAACATATGCATTTACAGCCTTGATTGTATGTCTTGGCTCAGCTAGAGGGAGGGGTTGCAGAAGATCTACAGTGTTGAAGTTCTCAGGCTGCCACTGGGAGCAAAGGGAGAAAAGAGAGAATATCAGGGAGATAAGATAAGACAGCTATCCTTGTAAGTTTAACTGCTTTGTGTTTCCCTGGCAGTGGAGTTTGTCCTTCCCCCTCTACTGGAGTGATTTATCAAGACTTATTTTTCTGACAAAATTTCCAATTTTAGGCTGGGTTAACACTAGAATACACAGAGTTCAACGCATCTCAATTCACCAGTTCAGGTTCGATTTCAGCCCGCATTTTGGGCTGAATTTGGACCTGAAATGGACCAAAAGACGCACAGGACTCCTGTGCAACCAGAGCCACTGCAGAGATGTGTGAACTGGCTCCATGCAAATTGGATGTGGGGAAATCCACATCCAATTCCCATAAGTGTGAACCCAGCCTAAAGGTATTGTGATACATCTATTGAGCAGCTGGCCACAGATTTAATTGAAATGTTCCATCTTCCGATTCCCCACCACCCCAAGTGCTGACTATGTTAGCCCTTTCTGCCCAACTCTTCTATTCATTTAACCTGTGCAACAGCTTCTTTGAAGGAAACATGATCTATGGGTGGAGGACTGATGGCTGAATGAAAGGTCCTACTTCCCCATTAATTGATAATTTTTCATTTATAGAAGAGCTTCTATCAATGGAGGGGGCAGAAAGGGCTGGCATTGCTGGCACCCTTAATGAGTGCATAGGACAGGTCCCCTGGGTTATGATAGACGGGGCAATCAGAGGATGGAATATTTGAACTAAATCTGCAGCCGACATCACAAGGGACACGGAGCATTGATTGTAAGTAATGTCCCTTGTGCTTAAAGCCCGAAACAGTTTCCACTCCAAACTTACAACCTATTTGCTCTTTTCAGTCACTTTTTTATATTTAGTGTATTATCAGGACTTCTTTTTCTAAAAATGTTCTTTAGTGAATTCAGATTTGTTGTGTTTGCTTTTTTGCTGCTTACTGTTTTATTGAATTTGATACTTAGGCAATCCATCTAATTATTTTCACATATGTGTGCTAACACTAGATAAACAAATCCTACAGAAACCTGACATTTTGGTAGCTTGATAATGCATAATGGTATTGGATAAGATCCACAATCTGCCCACAAATCCGTCTTACACCGACCTACATCATGACACATGGAATTCTTGACTAAAGAATCTGTCTGCTAAATGAAACAGGAGTTTAGTTTCAATGCTAAAATTAATGTTTTTATCTAGTTAGGATCAAAACCTGCAATTTGCAACAACACTATACTTAAATTGTGCTTCCTAATATTATAAAATATGTAAAAAAAAAAAAAAAAAGGAAAAAGTGTTATGACAACTGTCCTGACAAACTGGCGCAAAGGTAGTCCCGAGGCAAGCACATGTACAGATATTTTTTTCAGTGGGAGTACTGCTATGTCATGAAATAGAGTTCACTTGTTCTTTAGCAAAGATGTCAGCACATACCAACCTTGCCATTTATACCATGAAAAAGTTTTGAAGGTCCCTTGTGAGCTTGTATCAGCACTTAGGGCACTTTTGTTGATAATACTCAATGTTATTTTCTATTTCATACAATTTATACCAGTTTTCAATTGCAAAAAAAATAAAAAAAAATCCTAACAGAGTCACACTGTCCTATTATAGATGTGATTCATGTAACATATTATATCAGTCTGATCATTCGTGAAGTAAAACTGATCATAGCAAGAAGCTGACCCATTTGGTTTATTTTATATAAGTGTTGTAGTGTCTCTGGTTTTGGAGTACATGGTTTTGTATAAAACATGTATAACTGCTACTCTTGTTTTATTTACCCTTTACATTTTGTTAAAGTTTTACAGTATTTTGAAATTAAGACTGGGTTCACACTGTTATGAATTGGATGCGCGGAACCAATCAAATTCGCAATTGCCGGAGATTTTGACTGTCTCACTATGGCGCCGGTTCCCATTTCGCTGCTGTGGCTTCGGTGCGAATTTGCACAAGAGCCCTTTTGGTCTATTTCATATCCGAATTCAGCCAAAAATTCGGGCTGAAATCGGACCTGAAACGATGAACGAGGATGCACCAAACCCCTACTGTGAGTTGCATGGGAAGATAGTGAGAACCCAGCCTTAGCCTGCTTTACAAATCAAAGTCCTACTCAGTTTTTGGTACAGTTAAAGTAGTATTAATCTCCCAGTATTTTTTTTACTTAAAATTAAATTAAACCCTTACATAAGCCCACTGAAATGACTAGCCTCAGGTGATGCACTCAGTGAGGATTTAAATCCTGCTACGTTTATCTGGAGCCCTCTCTCCTCTACAACCTTCCAAAGTACACCTTTTAGACGTCATTACTTCTAGGTGGCAGGGGGTGGGGATCTTATGTCACACACTGTACAGCACAGAGCTGAGTGTGATCTGAGACCTGAGTGGAGGGAAAGTACATACTCACTCTACACAGTCTCACTGGGAAACATGCACAGCTGAGGCAGTCAATCACCGCTATTTGCTAGAGGTGATTGGGGGAGCGGGTCATCTCCCATAATAGGCTAGTGTCACGGAAAACTGTCAGAAGTGACTCTTGCAGATAGCAAAGGAAGGAAAGAGCAGACAGGAACTACAGTGTGTCATAGACTGACAACAAATATACACTAGTTTGCACTTTGTTAATTATTTATTTCAGAGGTTTACAACCACTTTAAAACACTGAGCATAATAAAATAAAAATGTCCCAGTAAAATATTTTGTTAGTTCTTAGCCCAGCACTTGCAGCTTATAACTGTCAATGCTGCTGGCTCCTGCTCTCTAAGTGCTGCTTCCATGAACATTCAGGAGAGAGTTAGCAGTGGACAGTGCAGTCTGAAATTAGTGTATTAGCTTGGAGAAGGAAGGGGGAGGAACAAGGAGGAGCAGGTGCCCTGTCATCCTAGGCTATGAGGCTTTCTGTTTCTATTGATGCACACAACTCTTGTCTCTGCATGCAAGAATGATTCCATAGGATGCTGCAAGAGAAAGGAACGACCCTGAACTAGGAAAACTTGGGCAGTGGTCATGACACCAGCTTAAACAGGAACATTGGAAATTATTAAAAGAAAAAGAAGCTGCATACTCAGTAAGTATTATATATATATATATATATATATATATATATATATATATATATATATATATATATATAGGGATCACTCATGGCAATAGGATTACAGAATATTATGGGTTTTCTAATGGCAATAGGATTACAGAATATTATGTGTTTTCTAATGAGAGAGCTTAGCAGATGCAGTTTACCTTCATACAGACTGGCTGATGATAGTTTAAAATACAGTGTAATACTGTAATACATGTAAACACTGTAATACATGTAAACTTGGCAGAAATAATTCCAAGTTGTATGTTTCTGTGTCCAGACTTATTTTAAGGACATGGGCTACAACAAAATGGCAACGTTTATCATTTTAGTTGTCTTCAGCCATTTTGTTGTACCCCATGTTCTGGAAATAAGTCAGGAGGAGGATTGTAAACATTGGCAATATTTCAGCCAGATTTCATGGTTGATAGTGTATTTTAACCACTTTCTTACTGGGCACTTAAACACCCTTCCTGCCCAGACCAATTTTCAGCTTTCGGTGCTCTCACACTTTGAATGACAATTACTCAGTCATGCAACACTGTACCCAAATGAATTTTTTGTCATTTTTTTCCCACAAATAGAGCTTTCTTTTGGTGGTATTTGATCACCTCTGGGGTTTTTATTTTTTGCGCTATAAATGAAAAAAAGACTGAAAATTTTGAAAAAAACGCATATTTCTTTGTTTCTGTGACAGAATTATGCAAATTATAAATTTTTCTTCATAAATTTTGGCCACAATTTATACTGCTACATATCTTTGGTAAAAATAACCCAAATTAGTGGATATTATTTGGTCTTTGTGAAAGTTAGAGAGTCTACAAGCTGTGGTGCGAATCGCACAAAATTGATCACATCTGATGTACTGGTGGCCTATGTCGCTTCTTGTGACCCGAACAAGTCAGGAAAGTACAAATACCCCCCAAATGACCCCTTTTTGGAAAGTAGACATTCCAAGGTATTTAGTAAGAGGCATAGTGAGCTTTTTGATGTTGTCATTTTTTTCCCACAATTCTTTGCAAAATTAAGATTTTTCGTTTTTTTTTCTCCACAAAATTGTCATTGTAATAGGTTATTTCTCTCACGTGGCATGTGTATACCACAAATGACACCCCCCAAAAAATTCTGCTACTCCTCCTGAGTATTACAATACCACATGTGTGGGACTTTTTCACAGCCTGGCCACATAGAGAGGCCCAACATGCAGGTAGCGCCATCATGTGTTCTAGGAACATAAATTACACATCTAACTTGTTGACTATTTATTACACTTTTGCAGCACCAGGACAATGACACGTGACACTGATGACAGATGGCACTGATACGTGGCAATGATGACACTTATACGTGGCACTGATGACAGATGGCACTAATATGTGGCACTGATGACAGATGGCACTAATATGTGGCACTGATGACACGTGGCACTAATACGTAGCGCTGAAGACACGTGGCACTAATACGTGGCACTGATGAAGATGGCACTAATACGTGGCACTAATACGTGCCACCGATGACAGATGGCACTAATACATGGCACCGATGACGCGGGACACTGATGACAGATGGCACTGATAAGTGGCATTGATGACACGTGACACTGACAACAGATGGCACGTGACACTGACAGGTGACACTGATGACAAATGGCACTGATACGTGGCACTGATGACAGATGGCACTAATACGTGGCACTGATGACATGTGGCACTGATGACAGATGGCACTTATACGTGGCACTGATGACAAATGGCACTGGGGGCAGGTGGCACTGGGGGCAGGTAGCACTGGGGTGGATGGCACTGGGGGCAGGTAGCACTGGGGTGGATGGCACTGGGGGCAGGTAGCACTGTGGTGGATGGCACTGGGGCCAGGTAGCACTGGGGTGGATGGCACTGGGGCGGATGGCACTGCTGGGGGAGGATGGCACTGCTGGGGGAGGATGGCACTTTTTTTTTACTTTTTTTTTTTTTAAACTCAAGGCAGAACGGCTGCCGCTGCAGCCGTTCATCTCTCCCCTCTCACACTGTCTGTGTGAGGAGGGAGAGCGGCGCTGAGAGATGATCTCATATGTTTACATATGAGATCATCTCCCATTGGACATGCCGATCACGCTGTAAACGGCCGCTGTGATTGGCCGTTTACAGCGATCTGTGTTTGCCTGTCCCCGGGGGACACAGCGAACACAGAACTTCCGCGATGCGCGCCCGCGGCGGCGCACATTGCGGAAGTAAACATTAGGACGTCCAGGGACGGCCTCCCAGGGTAACACGCCTGCTCTACGGCCGTCATTCGGCTATAGGACGGGCGCGAGGTGGTTAAACTACTGGGGCCCCCTTGTCAACATGAGCCTAAAGCTCCACCTGCTGGCTGGAAATATAAATATGAAATTAATATGAAATATTTCATGTTCACTTGAAAAATTGTTTAAAAAGTAATTTTTTAGTTCTGAACATAAGAGGAACTTTTTCCTTGTAAGTGCTACTCACTTTATACAGATTAGATTGTAGAATATTTTAACATTACCTAAAATTATGTGTTTTAGTTATTTTCAAAGTACAGTCAGAGAAATTGGGAATAAAGAGTTGAGACATCCATAGCAGCCAATCAAAGTGTGATTTTCCCTTGAAACTGAAGAGGAAATCTGATTTGTTTCTATTGGCAACAACTCCACTTTTTTTCTAATTTTCTTTTCTACAGTTTTTATGAACCCTATAGAAAGAAACTGTAGAGCCAAAAAAAGAATGGTCTATTTTGGTTAGCTAATGCATAGTGCATTTTGATACTAATACAATTATTGTTTTTAAACCTTGATGAAGTTTCTGTATCTTAACACTCTAAAGCTATGGTCCATTTAATCTTAATTGCAGTGCCAATAACGCAAAAAATGTGTGGATAAGAACCAGATGGGCTTCACATTGGGAATAGGATACTAAAATCTAAAGGCTCTTAAATGGAAATTAGGAAGGAATCAGGATTGTAAGGATTCTGGGATGGAGTGAACTGCAGCTGCAGACATAAAACAAAATTAACTCTAAAGTGCCCTTCTAGAAAAATGCCTAAAATAAAACATTCAAACAGCAGTTGCATTGAAGATATCACACCTTCCCATGTCCTGTGGCAACTTAATGTTTGAGAATGTAGTGAGAACAATTCCTCAGTTCATTATTACACATACTGTACAAAAAGACCACACCCAACTAATATATTATACTTGTATGCTGTTAACGGTTAATTATACAGTAGTTCATGATTAATAATAGGTATTTTATTACAATATATTTGATACATATATATATATATATATATATATATATATATATATATATATATATATATATATATATATATATAAAAATGAAAAATTAACAGACAACTGAAAATTATTATAACTATTAATAATAATTAAAATAATTAGTATAACTTTTGACTTTAAATGTATGTAAATAATGGTATTTATTTATTTCTTGAGTATTCTGTCAATCTTTTATCTAGTAGCAGTAAAACAATGCCCATAAAAAAACAATGGGTTCAGCAATATCATTCATCCTCTCCCACAATCCCTGGTAGTTGTGTGACTTTATCATGTTTTCCTGCATGTATCTTACCACTTTCTTTGCCTATTTTTTGTTGACAGAGTGACCATTGTTAACAGCAGTATTTACTATAAACGTTATAGATCCCATCAACAATGTATGCAGGCCTGTGTCATTCATTCGCAGTGATCTGTGAATGAGAAAACTACAAGTCCCCTCTTACACTGTGGTGGATGGTTTGCAGTTCTCAATGAACTGTGAGGGTGCTGATGAGTACCCTCATAGTTCATTCAAAAGCCCTGCAGCTTACAAGCCAACAGCCCTTACAGGGGTAAGGCTGAAAGCTGCAGGGCTTGTCTGCAGGAGTCTGCAATAGCACCAGTGATTCACTGATCACAGGTACAATACTTTACAGGTTCTTGTGGAAAAAAATAACAAATGCTAATATTTTTTCTGCAGAAATATGATATGTGCTTTTATTATTTCTTAACAAAATGTGAAAAGTAACTTGAGAAATGTAAAAAAAAAAAAAAGAGTCAAAACAAGTAATTATGATATACTTTCCTATCTGTCAACTCAATATTCGATCCAAATGTAAGTGGACTGAACATTGGCTGTTTGGATGTTTGTAGTGACATTAACATGACCATTTCAAGCTATACGTTTTTGATAGGGAAACTGCAGGTGCTTTCCTCATTCTAATTAACCACTGACATCACCCAGCCCATTGGTTACATTCCCAGCTACGTAAGCAAATGTGTGGGGACTTTGCCTTAAGATGACCTTATGAGAATTTCATTTTTTCAGTAAAGGACTTGTCAAACAATTGAGTGTCTTTATTTCTGGGTTACATCTTCTTTTGTACCCTTTACTCATTCACATGGGGGGACAGCATATGGGCCCCCTTATTATTAAAAAAGATTCCAGATTCTGATAACCCCACCACCCTCAGAACCCCACAACCACCAGCTAGGTGGTGCAGGCCTGTTCATTGATGCTGCCTTTGTATCGAAACACTCAATTCCGCTGCAGCTGCGTGACACTCCACTTGCCATTGGGGCTCTTGATGGAAGACCTCTACAGCTTCCCCATGTAACTTATGAGACTGTTCCATTGTTCATGGCCATAGGGGCTCTTCACCATGAGATGATCCAATTCCAAGTTATTTCCTCACCTTAAGTTTCCGCTGGTTATTGGTTATCCTTGGTTACAGAGGCACAATCCCTCTTTTGATTGGCTCCATGCTGAAGTTCTCTCCTTGTTGCCACAATGCAGTAAGACATGCTTTCAGAATGTAGCCAAGGTCCTGTGCAAATCTTCACTTTCCTCCCTGTCGGAAGAGTACTGCAATTTTAGCAATGTCTTTGACAAAGGTCACGTTTGCCTCCACACCAGTCGTATGCTTGGGCAATTGACCTTCAACCTGGTGCCATACCCCCTCGTGGCTGGGTTTGCCCTTTGTCGGTCTTGAAGGATAAGGCCATGGAGGAGTATGTTGCAGACGTACTTTCTTGAGGTTTCATCCGCAAATCCTCATCTCCTGCTGGTGCTGGTTTCTTCTTTGTGAAGAAGAAGAGAGCTGAGACCTTGTATTGATTATAAGGGTCCCAATCATTTCACAGTTAAGAATGCCTATCCGATTCCATTGATTACAGAATTATTTGACCACCTCAAGGGAGGAACGGTTTTCACAAAGCTTAATTTGAGAGGGGTATAGAAAAAAGAGAGAAATTTCCCCGTAGGGTTTTTTAGCAGCTATTAAGAGAAATTTCATAAAAGTCCAAAAGTTTTTATTTAACACCAAATGATGAAATACATCATGAAAAAATATACTTGGTTAAAATATGAGCTCTGGTATATACAGAAATTATGCAAGTATGATGAGAGAATACATACAATCTCACATAAAAAATGGTTATCTGTGATTACAATCCCTGAAGAAGACCGTTATTATCAGTTCCAGGTTGAAATGTATTGGGGTATTTCCATACATCAAATGGCCTTTTGAATTATGAATATAGGAACTACATGTTAGGATTATCGATTGTAATCACAGATAACCATTTTTATGTGAGATTGTATATATTCTCTCTTCATACTTGCATCATTTCTGTATATACCAGAGCTCATATTTTAACCAAGTATATTTTTTCATGATGTATTTCATCATTTGGTGTTAAATAAAAACTTTTGGACTTTTATGAAATTTATATCTCTTAATAGCTGCTAAAAAACCCTACGGCGAAATTTCTCTCTTTTTTCTATATTCTATATCAGGGTGTGCAGCTTCTTTAGACCCACTTTGTATGTCCATCTCCTCCCTTTTTTTCAATTTGAGAGGGGTATACAATCTTGTGAGGATTAATGAGGGTGACGAGTGGAAAACTGTGTTTAATACCAGAACAGGCCAGTTGGGAATTCAGCTTGCTTTCTCCTCTATGTATCATCCTGCAGTCTAATGGGGTTGCCGAACAAGCCAATCAGGGCTTGGAGCAATTCCTACGTTACTATATTTCTGACCATCATAACAACTGGTCAAACTCTTATCATTGGTGGAGTTTGCTCACAATAGTGCCTTGAATTCTGCTTCCCAATTGTCCTCGTTTATGGGGAACTATGGTTTCCAACCATCCATGTTGCCTGACTCGTTTGTTCCACAGAGTATTCCTGCATTAGAGGAGCATCTCCGTGGTCTTCGTTCCACTTGGGCACAAATCCAGGAGGCTTTGCGACATGCTAATGATAGGTACAGACTCCGCGCTGACTGCAGACACCTGCCTGCGCCTTCCTACCAGGTTGGGGACAGGGTCTGGCTGTCATCTCGCAACCTCCAACTCCAACTCCGTGTTCCCTCTCTGAAGTTCGCACCTCGGTTTATTGGGCCTTTCTGTATTATTTGCAGGATTAACCCAGTGGCATACACATTAGACCTTCCTTCTTATATGCGTATCTTGAATGTATTTCATGTCTCCTTATTAAAACCTTTGGTCTGCAACCGCTTTACCACCTCTGTGCCTTGTCCTTACCCTGTACAGGTTGAGAACCATGAGGAGTGTGAATTTCAGTCCATTGTTGACTCCAATAGGTTCTGTGGGAGCATACAGTAACTGGTGGATTGGAAAGGGTACGGTCCGAAGGAACGCGTTTGAGTCTCATCCTCGGACGTACATGCCCCTGTCCTCCTCTGTGATTTCTATAGATGATTTCCCCTCCAGCCTGGTGGTCCTCCTAGGGGAATGTGTCATTGAGGAGGGGGTACTGTCAGGGCTGGGCTCAGCCCTTCCTTCTCTAAGCTTGCCTCTCAGCTGTCGGCTAATTGAGAGCTCCTATCTCTCCACAGTGACTCTGTTGATGATATCCTGCTCGTCAGTCCGGCTTACTTAAGCCGTCCAGCCCAGATGATCTCTGCCTTTGCCTTGGTCACATCTCTAGAGACGCTCTCCTGTGTTCCTGTTAAAAACTTGCTTGGCTGACATTCCTTCTGGCTCCAGATCCTGCAAGTTCTACTACGCTCATCTCTGGAGCCCTGACATTTTGGCTTGTCTGAATATCCTTTCCGGTTCCTGAACTCTGGCTATGTTTTGACTACACTTACTCTGTTTATCTTTTTTTATTATTATTAAACAAGTGTGATTTAACTGTACTTCCGTCTCAGTCTGATTCATAGTTTCTGACAATATGTTCAATTGACTTTGACATTTGAAAGCTGAAATTGGCATTAAACCCAAAACCAAAGCTGTAATATGCTGGACACATTTACAAAAGAGATGGAGCAGCGGTGTGCAGATGTAAACAAAGCACGCTGCTGATCTGTCAGGGAGGAAAAGTGAGAGATCGTGTCCCAGCTAAGCTGAATCACAATCTTTCTTTGCCTCCAGTGAATCCACTCCCCCCACAGTTAGAAACACCTCCTAAGAAACACATTTAACCCCTTGATCGGCCCCTAGTGTTAACCCTTTCCCTGCCAGTGTAATTTATACAGGGATCAGTGCATTTTTTTTAACACTGATCACTGTATTGTTGTCACTCGTCCCCAAAAATGTCACTCCTCAAAAAGTAGTTTCTGTACTACTTTTTGCGATTTTGGGGTGCGATTTCCATTGACATCTGTGCAGAAACCTGCACAGATGTCTGTGAAATCGCTGCTGAAATCGGTACTGACATGCGGAAGGGAAATCAGCTGAACTCTCACGGCTTAATTTCCCCAGCTCAGTGTGAACCTGTGCTTAGTGTCAGATTTGTCCACCACAATTTCACAGTCCCACTCCTATTACCAGTAAAAACGAAAAAATAAATAAAAGTCCCTAAATTTATCCCGTAGTTTGTAGACGCTATAACTTTTGCGCACACCAATCAATATACGCTTATTGGGATCTTTTATTACCAAAAATATGTAGCAGAATACATATTGGCCTAAATTGATAAAGAAATTAAATGTTTCTTACTTTTTTGGGATATGTATTATAACAGAAAATAAAAAATATTGTTATTTTTTTTCAAAATTGTCGGTCTTTATTTTGTTTATAGCGCAAAAAATAAAATAAAAATAAAAATGCAGAGGTGAACAAATATCACCAAAATAAAGCTCTATTTGTGGGATACCAATACCAGGCACTGTATTTGGCATGAATCTTAAGGGAGAACTCCACGCCAAATTTTAAATAAAAAACCGGCATGGGTTCCCCCTCTGGAAGCATACCAGGGCCTTAGGTCTGGTAGGGATTTTAAGGGGAAGCCCCAACGCTGAAAAAAACGGCATGGGGTCCCCTAAAAATCCATACCAGACCCCTATCAGAGCACGCAGGCCGGCCAGTCAGGAAAGGGGGATGGGACGAGCGATCGCCCCCCCCCTCCTGAGCCGCACCAGGCCGAGCGTGCCCTCAACATGGGGGGGTGGGTGCTTTTGGGGGAAAGGGGGGTGCCCTGTGGCCCCCCCACCCCAAAGCACCTTGTCTCCATGTTGATGAGGACAAGGGCCTCTTTCCGACAACCCTGGGCCGGGGTCTGCGGGCGGGGAGCTTATGGGAAAAAAGGGGGTCCCAGATACCGGCCCCCCACCCTATGTGAATGAGTATGGGGTACCATTTACCACTACCCATTCACCTGGTGAAAAAAGTGTAAATAAAAAACACAACACAAGTTTTTAAAATACTTTATTAGACAGCTCCGGGGGTCTTCTTCTGTCTTGGGGGGTCTTCTCACCGGACTCCTCGGCTATCTTCTGCTAGCTCTTTTACTAGCGGAGGAGCCCGGCTTTCTTCTTCGTCTTCGCCGCTGCCGTCCGGGGGTCTTCTTCCGACTTTGGGAGTCTTGTTCCGATCTGCAGGGGGTCTTGTTCCCCTCTTCGGTTCTGCTAGCAGGGCCTCCGCTATCTTCTTATAGCTCTTTTACTAGCGGTGGCCCGGTCATCTGTCGCAGCCTTCTTCCGACTTCGGGGGTCTTGTCCCCCTCTTCGGTTCTTCTTGTCGGGGCTCCGCTTTCTTCTTCCAGCTCTTTTACTAGCAGTGGCCCGGTCTTCTGTCGCTGCCGCCTTCTCGTCTTCTCTTCACATTGTGACCCCGCCCCCTCATGATGTCACAGCCCCAGCATCCTGCGGGGCTGTGTGCTCGGATAGGGGTCTGGTATGGATTTTGGGGGGGACCCCCATGCCCCTTAAAATCCCTGCCAGACCTAAGGGCCTGGTATGTCCCTGAAGGCATGCAGGTCTCATTAGTGAGGCGACATTGTCGCTGATCTCTCTCGCTCGCTACTATAGGAAATAGACATTTTCCTATTGCAGCCAGAGCGAGAACCAGCGTGATCCTGTCACGTTGGTTAGAGAAGCCTGTCGCTGGGAACAAGTAAAGGAACAGAAGTAAGCCCCCAGGAGCTGTCATTTTTCTGGCAATTTAGGCACACATCCTTTGTAAATATCCATTTTGCTGCAATAGGTTGTATACATTACACATATGCAAAAAATCACAGGTGGGGTCAGAGCATTCCCCGGGCATGTTATTTTTAATACTTATTTTTAAGCATTACTAAAATCACTGCTCCCTGTCAAATGCATTTTTTTTCTAAACTTTTTTGCTTTAATCCCCCAGGGCAGTGCCCAGCCCCTTATGTGATTTGTTTGACAATATCTTACCTATTAGCCTAGAAAATGGCCGTTACTGTTTTTTAACATAAGTCTCCAGTTGACTTAAATGGGGTTTGGATTTGGCAATGAAACTTCATTGATGGTAACCGAACCTTCCCTGAACCGTGCCCATGTGTGATTGGCCTTTCACTAATTGTCAGTGGAAGCTAGATTGTGTTTTTTCCTTTCTCATCATTCACATCTTTAGAATAGTGATAGCAGGAAATGGCCACACACAGCTACAAACTCATTTGTTTTTTTTTCATAGAGCAATATTCGTGTTACCAGTTTGGATTGAATTGTGCATACTGGAACTCTATTTTAAAGTGTTACTAAACCCAGGATCCTGCATGCAATATATCTGGTCTTCAACATACCATGGAATGCAATAGTTTTAGTAATTATAAACTGCTAAATACCTTTTCTCATCAGCAGTATATAGCAGTCTTGTGATTTCTATCACTGTCTAGCAAAGCACTGGTTAAAGTTTGTGGGAGGAGATTCATTCTCTCCTGTTTGTCCTATGAGGCTGCAGGACCCCTGACTCTCTGTGTGGGCAGTGATGATTGGCCCTGTGCTGATCATATGCACCCTCTCAAGAAAAAACAAAAAAACTCCCTAGTAATGCACACCAACCTGAGCATGTGCCGCTTGTCCCCAAGGCTCTGTTCTATTAAGAGAGGGTTTGGGGACTGTAGAAGAAGGGGAGAATTAGAGAATACAGGATCAAACAGCCTTTTTATGCAATGCAGCTGATTATCCCCTAAGGCCACGCACACACGGGCGGACTGTCTGTCCAACTAAGTCCGTCAGACAATCCGACAGACAGTCCGTCCTACTTTTGAATGAACGGACTTGACCACACACGATGAACAGACAGTCCGCTGAAAGCTTGCGCGATGACGTGTACAGCATGTACGACGGGACTAGAAATACGACGTCCAATACACTGCAATGCAACCTTCGGCCGTGTAAATCCTTTCTGAGCATGCGCCATACTTAGTCCGTCCAACTTGCCTACTCACGAGCGGACTGTCCGCTGAAACCAAGTTTGGACGGACAATATTACGGAAATTCCGAAAGACTTAGTCCGCCAGACTGTCCGCTGAAAAAGTCCGCTGAAGCCCACACACGAGCGGACTGTCCGCTGAAACACGTTTCAGCGGACCAAGTCCGTCAGACAGTCCGCCCGTGTGTACGCGGCCTTAGGCTCCACAGTGAGTATATCAAGCATGCATTACTGCATATACAGACTCATTTTACTATTGTGGGTTTAATAACACTTTCAAGCGGAGTTCCGCTTAAAAAAAAAATTACAAGTCAGCAGCTACAAATACTGCAGCTGCTGTCTTTTAATAATTGGACACTTACCTTCCCAGTGTCCAGCGATGCGGGGGATCGAAGCCCCGCTCATCTCCTCCTCTGCTTGGCAGCGCCAGCATTGTAACTGTGGCTTCACAGCCGGGCACCCACTGCACATGCGCGAGCCGCGCCGCGTGCCGTAACTGGCTGCGCAATCATCTGGGACCTGTGACATATCCCAGATGATTGCCTAGAGGGAGAGGGAGAGCTGATCTCCCTTCCTGTGCCAAGGGAATTGATGTCAGGAGCCCAGGCGCCGAATGAGGCAGAATATGAGGAACCTCCTAGCAACGGGCACTAAAGAGGTGAGTAAAAAAAAAAAAGTTTCTCTATTTTTTTTTTTTTTTTTAATGCACATTAATGAATTTTTATTTTTTGGGTAGAACTCCACTTTAAGCTGATGATATTCACATGTGTATGCAAACAAATAAAAAAAACATAAATTCCCTATACATAAAGCCTGTAAATGTAAAAACATAAAATAATTATTAGAGCCAAGAAACTCAAATAAGTCTATAGCATTTCCCCTTTGTAAGAAATAATTGAGCAAACACAACACTTAGCAAAAAGGATGCAAAAAAGTAAGAATATGCCCAGATATCAAATTGGGAACACGACCAATGTACTGGTCATTTTTTATCCAAAGGTATTTTTACAGGAAGTAAAACATTTTCTCACTGGATGAAATAACATTATTATTGGCCACAGCAAGACAGACATATTTAAATGTTCTATGTGTCCAAGAACTTGTTCTCCCCAGACTAATAACTTGCATGCTGGAAATATTTCAAATAAAAAAAGGGGAGTTCACGGCTCCTCCGTCCTGCTCTCAATATATCTCTTCTGCATGTAAACAAGTAAACCATTATGTTTCTTATTGAGATAAAGCTTACAATGATAAGTGGAACTTTCATAAAACAAAGGGCTCCCTATTGCGAGTGTGGATAATCTTGCAGCAAACTCTGTGTTTTGGCAAATCTCACCAGATTAATCTATTTGGCATCTTCTTTCATTATCAAATTTCCGCCGCCTATCACAGTGACTGCCTTATCGAGAGCCTGCTTTTCAATAGCTGGCCCATTCCTTGGATTTCAGGTGCTAGCCCCCTGCGCTCAGAAAACAGGTGTCTCTTCTGTTTTCAGGCTGCAAAGGTCTCCGTGCAGAAGCCTGGGAAAGGGCACCAATATCAGCCACTGTTCTACCTGAAGGAACAGGTAACTGAAAACTGTTGATTCAATGAAATGAACTTAATTGGAGCACATTAGCTAGCAGTAAGTGTTTTGGAAATAAAAAATGCCTTCAATCAATGTTAACAAAAGCATTAATAAACTAAGATATTATAAGACAATAAACAATTCTTCCTGATATGTATGTGTATATATATATTTATGGTCCAGAGCCCTCAGACCGATACGGATAAGGATGACAAACAAGGTTAACATAAACTCGCTTCCTTGAAATGGACCTGAAAGTGTGCCCTGGTCTAACGTACGGTATGCCAAAATAAGGGGGCATACCTTAAAATGAAATGAATATGAAATGGGTGAAATGAGTACTCACTTGAGGAGTATGCTTAGAGAAATGCCCTGATAAAGGGGATGGGTGGGCGGGTATCGCGCACCGGAACCGGCGAGGAAGACGGGCGGACGGCTGGTTATATACTCCACCGGGCTCCTCCCATAATTTCAGGCCACCATACTGGCCTTTCTATTTATGGTCCAGAGCCCTCAGACCGATACGGATAAGGATGACAAACAAGGTTAACATAAACTCGCTTCCTTGAAATGGACCTGAAAGTGTGCCCTGGTCTAACGTACGGTATGCCAAAATAAGGGGGCAAAACATCTAGGTAGGGGTTGCACTTTATTGAGACAAGACTGTCACTGGGTGAGTTTGACAAAGGCCTGGGCCATCTCTATTTGCAGTTTGGGTATGTAACGGGCAAAACAGGAGGACTTCCATCTACCCAATTTCTTGATAACATGGACCGGGACCCCTTGGCGGGAGGCAGTAGAAGCTGCTTCGATACGGAATGAATGTCCGGAGTAGTGAGCAGGATTGAGGTGAAGGATGCCCAGGAGTATCCTGACATGCTCCATGAACTGGGCTGCATCGAGAGGTTTCGTGTGAAAAGGCAGAAGCGGGCCAGTTCCTGGTTGGTTGGCCAAAAGGGTCAACAAGCGGATGAGAACAGTGACCGGGCACCAGCGGTTGTTGGTTTTATAGAAGTGTATGTCCATACCCGAGCCAAGCTGCTGCGTCTTGGAGACTGCTAAGTGTAAGATGAAATGGTCTTCGTATCGGACCAGGTGGTGCTTGTACAGCATGCGTGCTGTGAGGCTACTACAAGTAAACTGGCTTGGTCGTAAGAAGCCGTAGAAGGCCAGGTGTATGGCTGCTTGTAAATGCCACTCATGTGGAGACCGAAAGGTGAAGTGGCCAGGATATCTGACATAGTTCTAGAACGTCTCCTGTGAAAGGCGGTGGTTTGGTGCCGGCCATCGGCTGGCGCTTCTGGACACTGCGCATAACAGCCCGAACGGTGTGGTAAGAAAATAAGGAGGGTACGGTAGGGTCCTGGAGGGACGTGAAATGTTGTACACCGGTCAGGTATAGCCGGATCGTATTAACGGATAACACCAACTGCGAGTGGCAGTAGGAAATGAAGGCTACGACTCGCTTGACACGGGACGTCACTGTGCTGTGATACGTGATGAAGCGGTTAAAGGCCCTCCAGGCTGACTGATAGGCCTTGAGGGTATTGCGGGAAAGGGAGTGATCGATAAGTTGGGTAGCCGCTAGGAGGTGAGGGGCTAATCCAGGGTTAGTTGAGACCAGTCCGGGATAGCTGCTGATGTTGGTCCGGCTCCGGGTACCTGATTGGAAAAGAGACAAGGTTACAGCGGGAGAGGGCGTCCGCTGCCTGATTGAACTTACCGTGGATAAAGGAACAATAGATGTTGAACTGGAACAACAACAAGAGCTGGACCAGTTGACGTAGGAAGGACATAATCAACAGAGAGGACGCCTTGGCGCAGCCAGGAATTGCCAGTAACTGGGGAGGCCAGGGAGCTGCGAGCCGGAGGTGGCCAAAAAACAGCCGCAAGCCCGTGGAGGCCGCTGCATCGGTCATCACCTGGGGCGAAAGGGAAGACACGGAGGGAATGAACAGGGAGACGCCATTCCCAGACGATAGGAATTCCTCCCGCATAGCAAGGACTGCTATTGCCGCGGGATCCAGGCTGAGGACTTGCTCTGGATCCTGTGAGAGGGACAGTAAAACCAATAGGCGTGACACAAGGCGCGACCCTGAGGGATGATGCGCATAGCGAACTCAACATGCCGTGTAGGGACTGTAGGTGTCTTTTGGACGACTAGACTGGAGAATATGCGAGGATATAATATGCCCCTAAAGATGGCAGTTGTGATGGCGAGCGTTTGCCGTTGGCTATGGGCTGATGCCTCTGGATGCCCCGAGGTGGGGATCTTGCTGTATGGGCCGTAACGACAGGTGGCTCTCCGTGCACTGTAAGGATAAGAAATGCTGAACGCTGGCTAGAAATAGCCTGGGCGTGCTACAGGAAGAAGCCAGTTGCGTGCGACAACATGATCCTGGTGCGGGACGGAAGCTGAACTCAACTGTCCTAAGGAAGAGACGGATAGACAGACAACAGTGAGTGGTTTGTAAGAAAGCCACGGGAGACGAGAGGCCAATTAAGTGCTGCTGAAAATGACGTGTAGCCAGTTTGTGTGCCACTGAGAACGTGCTTGCCAACGAATGATTGCAAGAAGTTATGCTAAGTCACGAGCCTTGGCGTGACTAAAAGTTGTGTTTAAACATGTGCTTGCGACAATTGCCCGGGAGTTTGTCACTGAAGATGTATACGTAGTGACTGTGAGCCATTCGTGTTACCGCATGTGCACTGCGAAGACTACAGGAGTTGTGCTTGAATGCATGTTTGGATGCGTGCTTGCGATGATTGCAAGATGTTACCCAGGATGCGTGCTTGCCATGACTGCAAGATGTTATGCTAGGATGCGTGCCTGCAACTAATGCAAGGAGTTGTGCCAGGACTCGTGCCTGCAACGACTGCAAGGAATTATGGTAGGCTTCATGGGTAGCCAGGCCGGAAAAGACAGAAGTCCATCCGGTCCAACCAAATCAAAATAAATAAGGTATCACACAACCCGACACACCCAATTCTACGCCCGCAGCTGATCCAGAGGAAGGCAAAAAACCCCCAACAGAGCATAGGCCAATTTGCTACAGCCGGGGAAAAAATTCCTTCCTGACCCCTCGAGAGGCAATCGGATTTTTCCCTGGATCAACTATACCTATAAATATAAGTACCCCGTAATACAACGTACATTTAGGAAGGTATCCAGGTCTTCCCTAAAGCAATCTATTGAGCAAGCCAGAAGTGCCTGCCAGCAATGATTGCAACAAGTTGTGCCTGGACACCTGCTTGCAACGATTGCAAGAGGTCTATGCTCAAATGCGTGCTTGCCATGATTGCAAGAGAACTATGCTCGAATGCGTGCTTGTAATGAGTGCAAGAGGTCTATGCTCGAATGCGTGCTTGCAATGATCGCCAGAGGTCTATGCTCGAATGCCTGCATGCAACGATTGCAAGAGGTCTATGCTTGAATGCATGCTTGTAATGAGTGTAAGAGGTCTATGCTCGAATGCGTGCTTGTAATGACCGCGAGAGGTCTATGCTCGAATGCGTGCTTGCAGCGATTGCAAGAGGTCTATGCCCGAATGCGTGCTTGTAATGAATGCAAAAGGTCTATGCTCGAATGCGTGCTTGCAATGATTGCAAGAGGTCTATGCTCGAATGCGTGCTTGCAACGAATGCAAGAGGTCTATGCTCGAATGCGTGCTAGTAATAAGTGCAAGAGGTCTATGCTCGAATGCGTGTTTGTAATGATTGCGAGAAGTCTATGTCTGGATGCGTGCTTGCAACGATTGCAAGAAGTCTACGCTTGGATGTGTGTTTGCAACGATTGCAAGAAGTCTACGCTTGTATGTGGAGAAAACAGCGAGACACGCCTAAACGAAGCTGTGTTTCCCTTTTGAAGGCAATCTATAATGAAATGAGGCCGAGGAGCAAGGCCCCCCGGCAGGCATCCAAACATTGAAGAATCAACTGGACCCAAGCCGGGAAGCGGTATGTGACAGTGAAATGAGAGAACCTGCCATGACAGAGATCCGGATCGCCATGCCACAACTTGCGACCGAGCACGAAACGGATTCTGGAGCATGTACTGAAATGAGGCCATTCCTGGGGCACGCCGAGACGAATTTGGTACACAGATGTGACTATTCGTACCGGAACGTGATAGGTGAAATGAAATGAAAAACCCATGACAAAGACAAGAATCAGAGGACGAGCCCTTGAACCAAACAGATGAATCCTGTCTTTGGAGCATGTACTGAAATGAGGCGTAGCAGCTGGGCACACCAGAACGAATCGGTGCATAAGGAATGCGACAGGATTCGAATTGGAGCGTAATAAGTGACAGAAATGATATGCCATGACAGAGACAAGATTCAACGACTGGACTGATGGTTACAACAAAGAATCCGTCTCTGGAGCATGTACTGAAATGAGGCGTAGCAGCTGGGTACACCAGAACGAATCGGTGCATACAAGAATGCGACAGGATTCGAATTGGAGTGTAATAAGTGACAGAAATGATATCCCATGACAGAGGCCGGATTCAACGACTGGACTGCCGGTTACGGAAAAGAATCCGTCTCTGGAGCATGTACCGAAATGAGGCGTAGCAGCTGGGCACACCAGGACGAATCGGTGCATAGAAGAATGCGACAGGATTCGAATTGGAGCGTAATAAGTGACAGAAATGGTATGCCATGACAAAGACAAGAATCAGGGACCGTGCGTGAACCTGCGAGTGACTCAGTCTCTGGAGCATGTACAGAAATGAGGCCGGACCCTGGGGCACTTCAAAGCGAATCGGTGCACCAGAGGTGCGACAGGATTCACGCCGGAGCGCGGCTAGTGACAGAAATGTTTTGAAACGGTAGAAATGAGTGGGACTGAAATGACTTGAATGAGATGAAATAAGATACATAACACAACTGCATGAATGATGAGATATATTCGAACTGGAGCAGATACCAACCGATACGTGCGGACTGCTTGCTTTGTCGTAACAAGCAGTCGGCTGTGAGTCGAACGATTCGACCGATACTAAACAGAAATGCTCGGGGAGTCAAACAGTTTCGAATGTCGTACCTGCGAATGAATCGCCTGACGTGGCGTGATCGACCGAAGGTGATAACGACTACATCGAAAGTAGAAACAGTGACATGAGTACGAGAGCCACAGTAAAACATCCGAGCGGTTCGTGAGTTCAGGGAACGTTGAAGGGACATCGTAATACATGAACCGAAAAGGGGGTGCCGAAGCCCTACCTGCGACAGGCGGCCCGACGTGTAGCGACAAATTCGATGGGTAAGACGACACTCCGACGGCGAAACCTACGGACGCTGATGAACGGGAAGACGGTCAAGACGGAGACGAACAACGCGAACGGGCTCACTGCGTCTGGTCTAGGATAGTCGGCCCTTGATATCTGACGTATCAGGTATCGCGCACCGGAACCGACGAGGAAGACGGGCGGACGGCTGGTTATATACTCCACCGGGCTCCTCCCATAATTTCAGGCCACCATACTGGCCTTTCTATATATACTATATTACTAAATGTATTGGGAAGCGTACACGTACATGAGCTTTAATGGCATCCCACCCTTAGTCCGTAGGGTTCAATATTGAATTGGTCCACCGTTTGCAGCTATAATAGCTTAAACTCTTCTGTGAAGGCTTTTCACAAGGTTTAGGTGTGTGTTTGTGGGACTTTGGACCATTCTTCCAGAAGTACATTTGTGAGGTCAGACACTGATGTGAATGAGAAGGCCTGGCTCGCAGTCTCTGCTCTAATTCATCCAAAAGGTGTTCTATTGCATTGAGATCAGGACGCTGTGCAGGTCATTCAAGTTCCTCCACCCCAAACTCACTCATCCATGTCTTTATGAATCTTGCTTTGTGCACTGGTGCACAGTCAATTGGAACAGGAAGGGGCCATCCCCAAAATGTTCCCACAAATTTGGGAGCATGAAATTGTCCAAAATGTCTGATGCCTTAAGAGTTCCCTTCACTGGAACTAAGGGGCCAAGCCCAACCCCTGAAAAACAACCCCACACCATCATTTCTCCTTCACCAAATGATTTGGACAAAGCAAGGTCCATAAGGACATGAATGAGCGAGTTTGGGGGGGAGGAACTTGACTGGCCTGCACATGAGTCCTGACTTCAATCCGATAGAACACCTTTAGGATGAATTAGAGCAGAGACTGCGAACCAGGCCTTCTTGTCCACATCAGTACCTGACCTCACAAATACTGTTCTGGAAGAATGGTCAAACATTCCCATAGACACACTCCTAAACCTTGTGGACAGCCTACCCAGAAGAGTTGAAGCTGTTATAGCTGCAAAGGATGGGCCAACTCAATATTTCACCCTACGGACAAAGACTGGGATTCCATTAAAGTTCATGTACACGTAAAGGCAGATGTCCCAATACTTTTGGTAATATAGTGTATTTACAGTATATATATATATATATATATATATATATATATATATATATATTTATTTTAAGTAAAATTGTTATTCATACTTACCGTAATTTTCCTTTCCTGGATCCTCAACATGTCAGCCTACTATGGGTCAGCTCTGCCCCCTCTGACCCCTCCAGGACCACCTTTTTTCTAGCCCATAAAGGGCGGCTGTTGGACCATCTCGACGTTCAAATGCCCTTCCTCTTGACGGAACTTAGGGTGGGAATCCCCGGCTGACATGGGGCGGATCCAGGAAAGGAAAATTACAGTAAGTATGGATAACAATTTTCCTTATTCCTGGACTTCCCCATGTCAGCCTACTATGGGATGTACCAAGCAATATTAAGAAGGGAAGACAAAAAATAAGCCAAACCCTCAATGCTACTCAAATTTTTAATGGACAACAGCCGCCGTAATAACCATAGAGCCAAATATTTCCTTAGGCGGACAAGCCAAATGAATCCTGTAATACCTAATAATAAAAGGGTTGGGCGCGCTCCAGCTTCCTGCTCTGAAAACTACCTCAGGGGCGACCTTCGCGTATGCTGCCCAGGATGCTGCCATATCCCTCGTCGAATGTGATTTGATCTCTGAAGGAGGAAGGCCCAGCATTTTGTATGCAATATGTATGGCAGGGGTCTTCAAACTATGGCCCTCCAGTTGTTTAGGAACTACAATTCCCATCATGCCTAGTCATGTCTGTGGATGTCTGAGTTTCACAATGCCTCATGGGATGTGTAGTTTTGCAACAGCTGGAGGGCCGTAGTTTGAGGATCCCTGATGTATGGTCTTGGCAAACCAGGAAGACACGACTCTGGATGTTGCTGGCATACCCGTTTTAGGCCCCATTGGGAAAATCTACAGCTTATATAGTTTTCAAAAGCTTTTAGTCCATTTCTGGTAGGTTGAAACTGCAGAGACCAGGTCTAACCTACGCCACTCATCATCAGCTGTATCTGCTGGAAAGGCTGGGTGAATGACTTTCCAGTTCATACACAATTATGTGGCAACCTTAGGTAGCCACATAATTTTGCTTGGTATCGGCCTAAGGACTATCTTGTCTGGGAGCACCAAACAATATGGTTCTTTAGATGAGAAGGCACACATCTCGGAGACTCTTCTGGTTGAGGCAACGGCTAGTAAAAAACAAAAACAAAAAACTGTTAAAAGAAATAATGAACAAGAGAAAGCTTGATCAAACAAAGGAACCAGCGATGTTCCCAAGACTAGTGTTAAGTCCTCTTTTGGTAAAAACGATTTCAATGGAGGTCTGATTTCTATGTCTGCCCCAAAAAATCAGATCACCAATGGATGTAGAGCATATCTTGTACATGACATAGCCAACAAAGCGGGGATTTGACCCTTCAGGGAATTATAAGCTAACCCTTAGAGACCACTCTGCAGAAACTACAAAATGTTAGATAATGAAGGAGATCCAAGGTCTCGACCCCTTTCTGTAGTATTCCATATCTGGTGATAGGTTTCATTTGTGGACCTCTTACAAGCCTGTAATAATATCTCCACTACACCGCCCAAGAGACCCAAGCCATTTAAAGCCCCCCTCTCACTTCCAAGTCATTATCTTCATCCTCCTGCGGTTCGGGTGTCAGGCCCCACTCTGCAGAAGGAGATTTTGGCAAGGAGGCAGTGGGATTGATGAGCCCAACTTTATCCTCAAAGCCAGAGGGAACCATGGCTCTCTGAGCCAGTAAAGTAAGACTACTATTGCTGTGACCCTTTCTCGCTGAATCTTCAGCAGGATTTTGAGAGCCAATGGAAGCGGCAGGGACACATACACCAAGGGGAAGTTCCAAGACCTGGACAGAGCACCCTGACCCAACGCCTGTGGATGCCAGGTCCGGCAGAAGAAGCAAGGCAGTTGACAATTCTCCTCCAATGCCATAAGTTCTATCGAAGAGGTCTCCTAGACCCTGAAGATCTTGCGTAGGTACTTGGGATTGAGGCCCCATTCGTTGTGATCCTCAAAGCCTTGACTCAAGCGATCTACTAAAACATTCCAAGGCCCTGGGAGATAAGATGCTGTAAGAAAGCTGAGATTCTTCTCTGGGCATAGGAAAATTGGCATGCCACCCGAAGGAGAGGGCAACTTCTTGTGCCCCCTTGATGAGACATAAGCCACCGTAGTAAATTTTGACAGCTCGACCTCGCAAAATAGGTTGGAACATTAAAAGAGCGTGTCTGACAGCATCCAATCCCAGGACACTTGAACTCTTTGCCCCACAAAGGTTCCATTGGCCTTGAACCTGATGTCCCAGGCAGTGTGCCCCACAGCCTGCCAGACTGGCATTGGTCGTCACCACTATTGGTTCTATGGCCTTCAACGGAAACTCTGCGGGAAAGATTGCGAGCTACTGACCACCAAACCAGGGACCAGACTATCAGAATTGGCAAATAGATTTTCTGGAATAAGGAGTGATGATCACACTGAAGAAGAAAGTTGTATTGAAACCTCCTTCTGTGCCACCTGACCCACGAGGCTACTGGAACTGTGGCTGATAGAACCCCCAGATACTGCATGCATTCCTTCACCATCATAGAAGGCCTGACCATCACTGCTTTTGTCTGAGACTGAATCTCCTGGATCTTCCTCTGAGGAAGAGAAACACGACCCCGATCCGTGTGGAATTGTACTCCTAAATACTCCAACATTTGGGTCGAATTTATCTGGCTCTTCCGAAAGTTGATCAACCAACCGAAACGAGCTAGTGTTTTGCAGGAGAAATTCACATGAAGTAGAAGGAGCTCATTTGACGGACCCAGAAGTAGCATGTTGTCTAGATAATGGAATATTTGCACTCCCTTGACCCTGAGAGTCGAGACAACAGCAGACAGTAGCTTTGAAAACATTCTCAGAGTCGTGCAGAGACCGAATGGGAGACATTAAAATTGAAAATGAAAGCCTTCTACGGAAAGCCTGAGAAAGCGATGGTGAGATGCGTCTATGGAAATATGAAGATACGCAGCCACCAGATCGATGAAAACCATCCAGTCTCCTGACTCCACAACCGAAATGATCATTTCCAATGACTCCATTTTGAATGGTGGAACCTTCATGTAAGAATTCAGGGCTTTGAGGTTAAAAACTGGTCCAAAACCCCCTGAGAGCCTCTGGGACCAAAAACAGGGGGGAACATACTCTTTGACCCAATTTGTGCCTTGGCCCTTGCTGCCAACAGCTCCCCTATATATCCTCTCAAACATCTGTAGGAAGTCCAGTTTCTATGAACAAGTTCTGAAGGGGTCTTGTTCTGAACTCGAGATGCTAACATGATCGAATGACAGCTACAATCCAGGCATCCCGTAATTTGTCTGCTTAAACCCCCCCCCCCCCAGAATTGGGCAACTCTTGCTCCTACTTGGCCGACCAATGCTTCAACCATAAGGCTCTGCGGGCTGTAATGGAATGAGCCATTATCTTTGCTGTCATCTTGACCTGGTCGACAGCCACTTCAGCCACAAACTCTACAGCAGTCTTGAAAACTGCAAAGGAGAAGAACTGCCACATCTCAGACTTTCATCTGAACATCCATCCACCAGCTCCGCTACCCACAGTCTAAGGCTGGATTCAAACCCATGCACTCCCAGCACTCCCTGCATTACGCAGACCCACAAAAAGGTCTGCGTTTATTCTGCGATCCATAGGATCCCTAAAAGAGACCAAATCCTCCAGCGGAAGTGGAATGTGGCTGGCGAATCTACGTAATGAAGCATCCACCTTAGGGCATAGTGTCCCAAGAAGTACAGCTTTGATACTCTATTACGCACATTGAGTTTCCACTCAGGCCCCGCCCACTCATTGTCAAATACTTCTTTCATTTTAGAAATGAATGCGAAGGAAGGTAACGATTTCTTTAAATAGTATGTTTCTTTGGAGGCAACGATTCTTCCTGCCACTTCATTGCATCCTTAACAGTTTCCACCAAGGGGGAACCAGTGTAAAAATCAAACGTATGTAATTCCGAGACAATCTCAGCCTCAGATGGATCTGAATCGCTATCGACTTCAGAGTTAAAATGCACTGAAAACGCATGATGTAAATCTGCAGATGCTGAAGATACAGCAGGATGAGCAGGATACCTTGAAACACTTTTTAACCCTTCCTTGACTGCGTGCTTAATGTAAGATTTAACCTGGAGTGCTTTGCAGCATTGTCCTGAGCCGCCTCCTTGAAGCAAGACACATACCAGCTTTCCTCTGAGGACCTCAGTTGAGCAGGCCCAGCAGAATCTTTCTTCTGCCTGGGATGGCGATGAACACCTATCCAAAGAAGAGGATCTTTTTCTTTGTCTGCTTTATTTTTTAAACAAAAATAAATAAAATAAACTTCTCCATCCGAATCTTCAGTGCTAAGGCAGCTAGGCAGGCAGGCAAAATTTCCCAGACCTATAAGGCACAGGATAATAAAAACACTCTGATGCCGTATACACCCGGTCAGACCATCCAGCGGACAATCCGCCAGACTTTGCAGCGGGGGTCCACCGGACTTTCTGAATGAGTGGACTTGTCCACACATGCCCACACACGACCGGACTTTTTCGGCAGACAATCCAACTGACTTTTGGCGGAGGTCAGCCAAACTTTTGAAATGAACAGACTTGCCCACACATGGAGTAAAGTCCGTTCATTTTGAACGTGACTTCAGGTATGATGGGACTAGTGAAGTCAATGTCGCCGCCTCTATCGGCGAGATTGACACCTCGCGAGCCCCGTCGCCTGGTATGGATTTAAAGGGGAACCTCTATGCTGAAAAAAAACGGCGTGGGGGTCCCCCCAAAGTCCATACCAGACCCTTATCCGAGCACACAGCCCGTGTGGTCAGGAAAGGGGGTGGGGGCGAGCGAGCGCCCCCCCTCCTGAACTGTACCAGGCAGCGTGCCCTCAACATGGGGCGTGCTTTGGCCGCAGGGCCCCCCACCCCAAAGCACCTTGTCCCCATGTTGATGAGGACAAGGGCCTACTACCCATTCACCTGAGGAGAAAAAGTGTTAAATAAAAAAAAACACAACACAGGTTTTTAAAGTAATTTATTAGACAGTTCTGGGGGTCTTCTTCCGTCTTCGGGGGTCTTCTCGCCAGGCTCCTCCGCTATCTTCTGCTCTTTTACTGTCCTTTTACTAACGGAGGAGCCCAGCTTTCTCCTTCGTTGCTGCCGATGTCAGGGGGTCTTTTTTCGACTTCGGGGGTCTTCTTCTGACTTCGGGGGTCTTGTCACGCTCTTCGGTTCTTCTTGCCGGGCCTCCACTATCTTCTTCCAGCTCTTTAACTAGCATTGGCCCGATCTTGTCGCTGTCACCGCCTTCTTCTTCTTCCTTCTTCTTCTTCCTCCTTCTTATGTTGGCACGGCGCTCTCTCCAGCCGCAATGCCGTGGACGCGTTATGCGGCAACTTGTATAGGCATAAGGTGCAGGGTCACCGGGTGATGTCACATGGTGACCCCACCCATTATGATGTCACAGTCCCAGCATCCCGTGGGACTGTGACATCATAAGGGGTGGGGTCATCATGTGACATCACCAGGTGACCCGTCCCTTATGCCTATATAAGTCGCCGCATAATGCGTCCCTGGCATTGCGGCCGGAGAGAGCGGTGTGTCAACATCGGAAGAAGGAAGAAGAAAAAGGAAGAAGGAAGAAGAAGAAGAAGGCGGCGACAGCAACAAGACTGGGCCAACGCTAGTTAAAGAGCTGTAAGAAGATACTGGAGGCCCATCAAGAAGAACCGAAGAGTAGGACAAGACCTCCGAAGTCGGAAGAAGACCCCCGAAGTCGGAAGAAGACCCCCTGGATGGCAGTGGCAAAGAAGGAGAAAGCCAGGCTCCTCCGTTAGTAAAAGAGCGGTAAAAAAGCAGATGATAGCGGAGGAGCCCAGCAAGAAGACCCCCAAAGATGGTAGAAGACCCCTGGAGCTGTCTAATAAAGTACTGGGTTGTTTTTTTTTATTAACACGTTTTCCCCTCAGGTGAATGGGTAAGGGTACCATGTACCCCATACTTATTCACATAGGGTGGGGGGTCGGGATCTGGGGATTCTGATAAGCCCCCCGCCCGCAGACCCCGACAACTAATGACCAGGGTTTTTGGTAAGAGGCCCTTGTCCTCATCAAGCACCCCCCCATGTTGAGGGCATGTGGCCTGGTATGGTTCATGAAGGGGGCGCTCGCTCGTCCCCCCCATTTCCTGACCGGCCAGGCTGCGTGCTCGGATAAGGGTCTGGTATGGACTTTGGGGCCGTTTTCTTCGGCATAGGGGTTCCCCTTTAAATCCATACCAGGCGACGGGGCTCACAAGGTGTCAATCTCGCCGATGGAGGCAGCGACATTGACTTCCTTCGCTAGTCCCATCTACCTGGAGTCACGTTCAAAATTAATGGACTTTACTCCGTGTGTGGGCAAGTCCGTTCATTTCAAAAGTCTGGCCAGCGGATTGTCTGCCGGACTGCCAAGTCTGACGGAAAATTTTGAGTCAAGACTTCTTTCTATGTCCGCCAGACTTTTGGGAAGAAAAAGTTCACCGGAGCCCACACACGGTCGAATTGTCCGCCGCATAGTCCGATTGCGTGTACACAGCATGACAGACAAGTAACACAACAGTAAGTAATGAGAGTCCTGGAAGGAGGCTTACCAGAGCAGAACAGCAGATTGATCAGCTGGAGGCTGAGATTAGAGGACAGAGCATGCTACAAATCAGCAGTGAGCATTCTGGTGTTTGCTAGGCAATCCAAAGAGGAAGCTGCCTCTGACCTCACCTGCTTAACTCTGAGCTTCCTAAAAGGAATACATGTGAAGGCGGTGAACTACAAGTCCCAGGGAGTCAAACCACTGCCTGAACACACAAAAACATGGAAGTGCCAGTACCTGCCTAACGAAGGTATATACAGTAATTTATACTGCCAGTGACTTTTGCCAGTAATACACAGTCATTTATACTGTACCATACAATCCCAGCACCATGGGAACCCACCTCCTCAGGAGATTTACAGCCTATATGGGGGGGTCTTCTGAACTGGGAGAGGCTGAACCGGAACAGCATGGATGGTGAATGGAGCAAAAAAATAAAAAAAAATAATAATAAAAAAAATAAACATTAAAAGGCGTCCGGAGCGAGGACGAAAAAAGAACACTGGTGTGGGCAGACAGCTGCCCTTTATGGGCTAAGAAAAAGGTGGTCCTGGCCTGGAGGGGTCAGAGGGGGTGGAGCTGACCCATAGTAGGCTGACATGGGGAGGTCCAGGAAATATATATAGTATATATATATAGTATTTATATACAGTATATATTGTAAATACTCTGTTGTTTTTCAGCTGGTTTATTGTATTAGTGGACTACCCTCTAATAAGCATTGTACTTATATCTGTAAACACAACTTAAGCCTCATATACACGATTGGATTGTTGGCCAACAAAACCGTTGAATTTTGTCTGAAGGGCATTGGCCAAAAATTGTCTGGCATAAACACGGCCACACAATTGTTGGCCAACAAATACGAACGTTGTGACATACTACGTTGTTTTTCAGCTCTTTAGCGCTACCCTTTGAGCTCCTTCTGCTAATTTCATGTTAGTAGAAGTTTGGTGAGTGTTGATTTGCACTTTTCATTTTGCACTTTTCATTTCGCGCTATTCAGTTCATTTCTGAACGGCCATTCATCAACCAGCAACGTTGCGGAATCAGAGGAGATAACGTGTTATTTATTATTGGCCTTGGAGTTATTGCTTTGACATTATTTTTTTGGTTGAATAATGATTTGATTTGGTATATTTTCTATATTTTTGAATGCATAGAATGCACTTTTTGGTTAAGCTCTATTGGCAAATAGAATGTCTAATTGTATTTTTTTTTTCTTTAATGCACAATAAAAAAATTGTGAAGAATAATACTTGGCTATGTGTTTTACTTCAAATGACCATTTGGGAGTAGGCAGTTACATTTAAAAAAACACGATGTAAAATTGACAAGACTGACCAACATAGTTGTATCTTTGATCGTAAAAACTATGGGATAATGGTGTTGTGGTAAATTGCCCCCCCCCCCAAAAAAAAGCATAATATTATTATTCTTGATATCACTAGAAAAAAAAAAGCCTTGGGAAATTTGTTTGCACTAACTGCATTAGTATCACCAGCAAAGCAGCTGAAGATAATGTGCACTGCATTTCGAGATTTCATAATTTTTCACATCACAAATGTTAATTCTCCATTACGAAATGCTAGTTTACAAGACCAACCGCTTCTGGCTTGTCCTTGCTTCTGAGCAGGCGTGTTTGTACTTTTGACTTTTATCCGTCTGACTTGTGTACACACGCTCGGAAAATCCAACAACACACGTTTGTTAAAACATGTTATCCAACATTCGTCCACGGAAAGTTGGCCAACAATTGTCCGATGGAGTATACACAAAGTTGGATTTTCCACCAACAGCCTGTCATCACACATTTACCCTTGGAAAATCCTATTGTGTGTATGAGGCTTTAGGCTTAACTCACAAAGCTTTAAACAATGATAAGAATCTTTATTCTTAGCCACCTGACTGTAATTTTCAAATCTCACTGAAGCTCAAAATAACTCAGTTTGTGATGGCAATGTTTTAACTTTGTTAAGTAACACAAAGGTAAGTTGTATCAGAAAGCCATTTGTATGACATGTTATGGTCTCAGTATTAATTTTCATTGGGATGTTTTCAGACAGCACAAAAGTGTCAAAAATGGGACAATGTTTAAAGAGGAAGTAAACCCTGATGAGTTTACTTCCTCTTTTTTTCCCTGCAAAGGTAAAGCATAATGGACTACTATGCATCGCATAGTAGCCCATTATGTGTCACTTACCTGACACAGGAGCCAGCGAAGTCGCCGCTGTCCCCTGTAGTCCGCCGCATCCATCTTGCTTGTGGCGTCTCGCAGCTCCGCCGAATGACAGCGGCGAAGCCGCAATGACGTCACTCCCGCGCATGCGCACGGGAGTGACGTCTCGCAGCTCCGCCGCTGTCATTCGGCAAAGCCGTGATGACGTCACTCCCACGCATGCGCACGGGAGTCGACAAATGCGGCAGCTCCATTCTTGGAACTGCCGCGTTTAGTGCGCCTGCGCGCCGCGGTCTACGGCGCATGCGCCGTAGACAGCGGTGCCCGTTTTCGGGCAAATATAGGTTTAGGAGATATTTATTGGACCTACAGGTAAGCCTTAATCTAGGCTTACCTGTAGGTCAAAGTGGTTTGTAAGGGTTTACTTCCTCTTTAAGTTTAGACTGAAGATAAATTTGGTCCAAATGTTGCCTGTTTGGGGTTCAGTGAATGGGCAAACTAAATGGGGTGTTTAGAAAGATGACTTCCACCTCTTAAAGAATGGCCGCTTACCGACTCCCTATGGTCTCCTATTACGGGAGCTCACACACACTTTCAGCTCTATACCCAGCCAGGGCTTTTAATGGATCCAGGTGAAATCATACTTCACGAACTTCCACCGCTCCGATTGGGCACGATCATAAAGGGACCCCAAAGAGAAATAAAAGCCTCCATAGCATAAAATATGGTATTTATTGTAGAAAGGCTGTAGTGCACTTACATATAGCAAGTAGTTACAGGCATAAAAAACAAGCCAGCCAGCTTAAACTTGCATCCCGTCTCTCCGGGACCTGAGCAAATGCGGTGACGTCAGCACGCCGCATCTCCCTATGCGTTTCTTCACAAAATGACATCATCCTGGGGGACAGGCGGCACATTGACTCACCGCAATATATACATCTCTGAAAAACAACCACACCTTGTTCTGAGCTTCGAGTAGTGGTTTCAAACAGAACTCCATATTGAAAAAGGGCAAGTGCCCACACCTAGTACAGCAAATAGAGAATTTCAAAGACAATTATGCTCTGTATGATATAAAAGAGGCAGTATTTAAACCTACATCTAATGGAAATGTGATTTTTTTTTTAACTTAATATGGCTTTATACAATATGACGACAGTGAAAGTAGTAATAAAACCACCTTCTAAGTGCCCTAAATAGATCTGACCTTAATTGACTGCTGGATGGTTGTAGAAAGTCAACTCAGGTCTGGATTACTGTATTAACCTTTTGGGCAAAATGTACTAAAGGTATTTAGATAAAAGCACACACCTCTCTCAGAAAAAAGTGAGGTGTAAAAAATTATCTCCCATCCGTCTTAAAAGACCGGAAGGAGATCAAAGAGCATGACAGGGGACACCTATTTAAAGAAGCATAGCGGCCTCTAGGGGAAGCAATCAAGAACATCTAATTTTTCTTGATGTAGGATTGAATATGAAAAAAATATTTTTAAAATTGAAAAAAATGTATATACTAATAAAAATAAAAATAATAACAAAAATGAAACAAAAAAATAAATAAATGAAAAACTGGTGTTTTGAATAAGTTAATGAAAAACTATAATAATCAATTCTAAAAAATGATTTTAAAATGTAATCTGCAAATATGAAGCTCAGACCAAGTTTACAATACCAAGTTTATAGCACATATAGCAGACAAGAACATTAAAGAGTTACATTTAAGAATTGTCAATGAAAGCATTCACATCCATGTTCACATTTAAACCATGAGGGGTATAAGACCAGATTCTGTGTATCCATGACATTTCTAGGCTCGATAACTCTCTAACCAGGGCACTGGGGAGACAGGCTTTAAGTTTAAGCCGGTTGGCTTGTTTTTTATGCCAGTAACTACTTACTATATGTAAGTGTACTACAACCTTTTTACAATAAATACCACAACGATTTGATGCTGTGGTGGCTTTTATTTGTCTTTGGGATCCCTATATGATTGTGCCCAATCGGGGTGGTGGAAGTTTGTGAAGTACAATTTCACTTGTTTTCCATTTTCATTGAAGGTGAAAAAGAAATAAATCCCAATATTGCAGTTGTCCCCAGAATGTGTTTGCAGGGCGTGTTTTTACCCCTTGTTCATTTACATGGTGGGGGGGGGGGGGGAATAACAGGATTCCCCTTATTTTTAAAGAGGAACACATCCATAGACCCCCACAACCACGAGGGCCGGGTTGTGGGTAAATGTCCCTTGTTGTCATCAACATCGGGACTTCACATTCACAGGGCACCCTATGTTGAGGACATTGGGCTGTCTACTACCTTTCTGGCCAGCCAGGTTGCATTCTCAGGGTTGGGTTCATCCCTTTTTTTTTCTTTTTTTTTTGCATGGAGTACCCCCTGGAAAATAAATGGTGTTTAGACCCCTTTCACACTGCTAGCATTTTTCAGATGCTACAGCGGTAAAAATAGCGCCTGTATAGCGCCTGAAAGAAGTGGCTCCATTCACTCCAGTGTGAAAGCCTGAGGGCTTTCACACTGGAGCAGTGCGCTGGCAGGGCATCATAAAAAGTCCTGCCAGCAGCTTCTTTGGAGCAGTAAAGGAGCAATGAACTCACTGCTCCTCCTCCGCACCTCCACCGCTGCTCCATATTGAAATCAATGGGGCTGCGCTGCGATACTGCTGGCAAAACGCAGCTCTGGTGGAATTTTACGGGTGGATTTAACCCCTTTTCATCAGCTAGCGGGGCGCTAAAAATAGCGCCACTTTACCGATGATGCCCGGGGCGGCTCGGTGTGAAAGCCGTCTTAGATATGCTATTTATATAAAATCTTTATTTTCGCAAATACACTTTTTTTTGCAGGGTGTATCAATGTCAGATATCATTACAGCAGACAAAGAAAAGGAAGGAAGGGGGACATATATACATATTTATATAAAGCTCATTAGAAGAAATAGCAGACACTCACAGGACTTGGCTCAAGGAGTCTCGGTGATATATATATTTATGCTAAGTAAATGCACACATACAGTATATACACATGGAAAATAAATTTAAGAAGCAAGAAAACATTATATACATTTTCATTTGGTTTGACTTGTTGGGGATTTGATTGGTCTAGATTTTCAGGCTCTTTCAATATTATTAATGCAGCTTTACTCCACTGTGAGCAATACACTCCCAAATCTAATATATAACTGTCTGGACAAAACCAGACACAGCTATGCCATAGTAGGATAACTAATGACTGCATGTGCTTTGCAGTGATAAAGTATTCAGAAAACGCCTCTATTTTGACAACAGGAGAAGTCAGTTACCTTTCAGCACCCACCTTTGACTGCATGGATGCTCAAGAGAGAGCAGGGGATGATCCCCTACTGCTGCTTCATATATGGGAAGCATTTGATAAGTGCATGCCTCCACTTCCTGCAGTCCACAGCACTACCTTTGTTTCATCTACACATGATTAAATGGTCTACAGGGCAATTGTGAATGGAAGAAAGGAACAGCAAGCTCTCTCCAGGATTTCTCAGTCAGCATGATTGAATTTCTTCAAATACAGCAGCAGCAACAGCAGCAGCACCAGCGGTCTCAATGTCTTTTCCTGGTAAACGGTCCGTAGCTTAGCAATGAGCTCTTGTTTAACTGCTTGCTGTTCCATTTTATTATGTGCAAATTGTGGCTTAATAGATTTACAGTAGCTATAAACCTGCTATTTTGTGTGAAAAGCTAAGGAGTCAAGTGGGGTTCAAATGAACCATGGCTTGGTACAGACATTCACACGAAAAAGAGCAAGCAATAAATATTTTGAAAGTAATTTTTTGGTGGAAGATGTTTTAGGAGTTTTTCTGTATCTATTTGTGTTGGTGCTACCACCATCATAGCCTATGAGATTTCTACAGGGACTGAGGGAGCCAAGGGCAGGATTTGGCCCCATACAGTTAGAACTGCATAAACAATCATAAAACAAAGAATGTAAAGAGTATGAACTACAGGTACACAAGCATTAATGTTTGTCTCCTCACTCTGGGCCCTTTCTGATATTCGCATGAATTTCACACCTTAGGCTGGATATACATGGCAAGATCTTTCATGGGGAACAGTAAATGTATCAACAAGCTGAGTGGTATTTGAATCTTGCTCTGGCTGGTATTCTATTGTAGCATGCTAATCGTGAAAGGTTCTAATACATATGCATGCTCACACATTTATTTATTAGAGATACTTGTATATCACTGTAGCACTAACCCCCGAAGGAGCTGCTGGTTTTATTTGGGCTTACCGTTATCTCTTCCGCTCGCCTCTTCATCCTAGGGAGGTCCCGTGGATAGTAGTCCAAATGAAGATATATCAGACACGTGGTCCTTTTTGAAGATTTATTTAGGGGTAACACCAAAGAAAGACACAAGACACAGTCCTTTAATAGAGGGTTAGAGGATAAGGGGAGTTCAGGCACCTAGTAATTGTGGGTTAGTGGTATCAGTCTGATCCAGAGGACAAACAGCTCCACAGACCAGATCCAGCAGTCACCGGATAGACCCCTCTCACTTGACCTAGCAGCCGATGATATGCCAAACAAAGTCTCTGCCACAGACTTGTCAATTAAACTTAGTGGTTCTTGAGAGTAGATGGGCAAAAAAATCTCTGCAACAGACTTGTTAGCCGAACTTAGAGATTCTTGAGAGTTTTTAGGAAGGACTACCATGCAGTACCAGATTCTTTCACCCGACCCGGCGATACTGTAAGGATATTGATCCAGGATGCGTCCTCAAACTGAGTTTCCAGGCTCCTCCAGAGACACCAGCTTTGCGCTCGGTCCTCCACTGGAAACATCCTCCCCTGGATCCTTCAGCTTTCCTTGGCTTCTCCCCACAAGCAAGACAGCACAGGACCACCTCTGGATCAGCAGGCCCCAAGACATTCCTGGGCCTACACTCTCAGCTGCGAAGCCTCGGGCCAGCCAGCCCCAAGGAGCAAGACCATGCGACACAGACTCCAGGCCAGGAGGGCTATGTGGTTGGGATCATGGACCCCGGAAAACAAACCCAGAAAAAATGCGTCAGTACTTTAAATACCCTCTCCCAGAATGCACAGCAGGGAAATCACACCCACTGAACCATTTTCGAGTAAGAGGCGATATTCAATGCATCCAGCTTACTGCTGTTCCACATCCACTGACGGTGACAATGACACCTACGGTCAGGTGGGAATCAGTGCAACCCAACTGGACTGGTACAGAAACCAGAACTTTTAGAGAAATTAGTCTGAGCCAAACTACAGCTTCAGATAATTAAATTTGAAAAAATAATAGTGTCTGCTCATCAGGAGTAGGGCGCTACATCACTTTACATATATATTGTACATTCACATGAGTCCCTGCCCTCGGCTCCCTCCCCCTATCTATTTGCCTTTATGTATAATACATTTTTATTGAAAATTTCCAAGAAATCTTACATAAAGCAAGACATGGAATAAAACAAAACAATACAGACAAAACTACCGTGTCATACACTGTGTAATAGAAGCAAACATATCGTTAACAATACGTGTTATCTATTTGCCTTTAGTAAATCAACCCCTATATATCACTCCCGTTCAATAAACCTACAATCTCCAAAGATGAAATATTTTGTTATACTCCAGTTAGGCATATTATATCTAATTAAAATTATGGTTGCTACACTTTTACACTGTTGTAACAACTGCAGTATCTTAATTATTGTGGTAAAACCCTGACCTGTGTTCTTTGTCTATAATACATTTTAACTTGGATTGATCGTTAAAATTTTCTTGCTGTTGACCAATTTTACACTACTCTGTAGACAGGTAGTGGTTAATGCTGCTCCAGTTAGTTTCCCACATTTCATACCTCTGCCTCTCTCCTCCTGTGCTGTAAATTAAAGGGGGGGGGGGGGGGAGGTTCTCTGCCTAGACACACACAGTCTGTATGGGAGGAAAGAAGCAGCCAGCAAGATGTAGGAGAGTGCTCCTGTTCTTGATTTTAGCAAACCTGCTATTCGCTTGTGTCCAGGAGCCTTCTGCAATGTAGGAGGATTTCTGGAACTTGCAGTCCTTCCTGAAGATACCATTCATGAACTCTTTTCTATGCATGTATGCTGGCGCAGCCACAAGCCTAACGTTAGGTACTAGGGATGCTAGAGAAACATCTGCACTTTATGTTGAACTGTTATCTTGTGATTCTCATCAAGTCATAGTATTTAAGTAAAGCTTTTGAAACTTTGCCTTTGCCTGGTGTGAAGTTACTAAAGGGGTGCAATACAAATACCTGGAACATATAGTCTACAGCTCAAGTCACTAGACACACTGGGGTATTAAGACATCAGTAGGGATGAGCCGAACACCCCCCGGTTCGGTTCGCACCAGAACTTTCGAATGGACCCCAAATTCGTACGAACGTTAGAACCCCATTGAAGTCTATGGGACTCGAACGTTCGAAATGAAAAGTGCTAGTTTTAACGGCTAATATGCAAGATACTGTCCTAAAAAGGGTTTGGGGACCTGGCTCCTGCCCCAGGGGACATGGGTCAATGCCTAAAATGTTTTTAAAAATGGCAGTTTTGGCGGGAGCCCTGATTTTAATGACGATTAAAGTAAAAAATATTCCTTTAAATATGGTGCCTGGGGGGTGTCTGTAGTATGCCTGTGAAGTGCCACGTGTTTCCCGTGTTTAGAACAGTCCCTGCACAAAATGACATTAAACGGAAATAACACCATTTAAAACTGCTTGCGGTTTTAATGTTATATCTGGTTCCTGCAATATGGTTGAAAATCATTGAGAAAAATGGCATGGGTAGCCCTCCCTGCCCATTACCAGCCCCTTTAGGTCTTGTACGCATATTAAGGGGAATCCCGTACCCATATTAAAAAAAGGAAATGCGTGTGGCCCCCAGGCCCTATATACTCAGAACAGCAGTATACAGGCGGTGCAAACAAGACAGGGGCTGTGTAGGTTTGTTGTGTTAAGTTGAATCTGTTTGTAATTTTCAACTGGTACATTTTTAAAGTGTAGCTCCAGTCAAAAAAATGATTTTTAAGCTTTTTGGAAAACATAGGGAAGGGTTATCACCCCTGTATAATTTGTTTTGTCGTCCATCTTTTTTCATCTCACTTGCTGTTGTCTCCTTCCGTTTGCAAGTAGGAGATGTTTGTAAATTGGATGTTTGAAAGTAGGGGCCTGCCCTATATGCTCTGCAGAAATGGCGGAACAAGGTGTTGGTTTTGCCACAACATTGTAAGCCCTCAAAGTGACTCTTGGTGGGCGCTGGAGCGCCCTGCTGTGAACGATTATATCAAGAATTGTAATTACATGCCATTGTTGAACAGTGGTAGAAAAATTTACCTTTGGTGGTTGTGGTGCTGGTGCCACAACACTATAAGTCCTCACCGTTACTCTGGGTGGGCACAGGAAGGGGCCCTCCTGTGAAATATTATATAAAGAATTGTAATTACATGTCCCTGTTAAACAGGGACAGAAAAATTTGGCCTTAGGCACTGCTGCTGGTGCCACCACACTGCAACCTCTTCCATATACTCTAGTTTTATTGCAGGAATTAGCCCTGCTGCAAAGCATTGCATCAAAAATTGTACTTAAACGCCCTTGTTAAACAGGGGCAGAAAAATTGGCACCAGCACCAGTGCCTAAGGCCCACCACACTGCAACCTCTGCCATATACTCTAATTTTAATGCAGGAATTAGCCCTGCTGCAAAGCATTGCATCAAAAATTGTAATTAAACGCCCCTGTTAAACAGGGGCAGAAAATTGGGCCTTAGGCACTGGTGCTGGTGCCACCACACTGCAACTTCTGCCATATACTCTAGTTTTATTGCAGGAATTAGCCCTGCTGCAAAGCATTGCATCAAAAATTGTAATTAAACGCCCCTGTTAAACAGGGGCATAAAAATTGGGCTTTAGGCACTGGTGCTGGTGCCACCACACTGCAACCTCTGCCATATACTCTAGTTTTATTGCAGGAATTAGCCCTGCTGCAAAGCATTGCATCAAAAATTGTAATTAAATGCCCCTGTTAAACAGGGGCAGAAAAATTGGGCCTTAGGCACTGGTGCTGGTGCCACCACACTGCAACCTCTGCCATATACTCTAGTTTTATTGCAGGAATTAGCCCTGCTGCAAAGCATTGCATCAAAAAGTGTACTTAAACGCCCCTGTTAAACAGGGGCAGAAAAATTGGGCCTTAGGCACTGCTGCTCGTGCCACCACACTGCAACCTCTTCCATATACTCTAGTTTTATTGCAGGATTTAGCCCTGCTGTAAAGCATTGCATCAAAAATTGTACTTAAACGCCCCTGTTAAACAGGGGCAGAAAAATTGGGCCTTAGGCACTGGTGCTGGTGCCACCACACTGCAACCTCTGCCATATACTCTAGTTTTAATGCAGGAATTAGCCCTGCTGCAAAGCATTGCATCAAAAATTGTACTTAAACGCCCCTGTTAAACAGGGGCAGAAAAATTTGGCCTTAGGCACTGCTGCTGGTGCCACCACACTGCAACCTCTTCCATATACTCTAGTTTTATTGCAGGAATTAGCCCTGCTGCAAAGCATTGCATCAAAAATTGTACTTAAACGCCCCTGTTAAACAGGGGCAGAAAAATTGGGCCTTAGGCACTGGTGCTGGTGCCACCACACTGCAACCTCTGCCATATACTCTAGTTTTAATGCAGGAATTAGCCCTGCTGCAAAGCATTGCATCAAAAATTTTAATTAAACGCCCCTGTTAAACAGGGGCAGAAAAATTGGGCCTTAGGCACTGCTGCTGGTGCCACCACACTGCAACCTCTCCCATATACTCTTGTTTGATTGCAGGAATTAGCCCTGCTGCAAAGCATTGCATCAAAAATTGTAATTAAACGCCCCTGTTAAACAGGGGCAGAAAAATTGGGCCTTAGGCACTGGTGCTGGTGCCACCACACTGCAACCTCTCCCATATACTCTTGTTTGATTGCAGGAATTAGCCCTGCTGCAAAGCATTGCATCAAAAATTGTACTTAAACGCCCCTGTTAAACAGGGGCAGAAAAATTGGGCTGATGGCATCAACCAGAACCAGAAATGTTCTTCCAACATATCAGCGGAGGAGGAAGAGGATAGACAATCAACATAACAGGACAGTCACTCAGCATCAGCATAGGCAGTCTTGAAGGGATGTGATATTTCAAAAAAAATTATTCTGTTACATCAGCTTCAGGTGCTTGGTAGCTGTGGGTGATCCAAGACTGATTCATCTTGATGAAGGTCAGTCGATCAACTGATTCGGTGGACAGGCGCACCCTGTGATCGGTAACAAAGCCACCAGCAGCACTGAAGGTGCGTTCCAAAAGAACGCTGGATGCAGGACAGGCCAGTAACTCAATTGCATACTGTGCAAGCTCTGGCCAGTGATCCATCCTCAAGACCCAGTAAGCCAGAGGATTTTCGGTGGGAAAGGTGTCCAAGTCTGACCTTGCCCCTAGGTATTCCTGCACCATGTAAATCAGACGCTGGCGATGGGTGCTGGAACCGATCATACCTTGGGGCTGCGGACTAAAAAATTGTCTGAAAGCATCAGTCAGACGGCCACCTTCTCCACCGCTCCTTCTGACCGATGCCTCAGCAACACGTTGTCCAGGACCAGGAGTTTGTAAGCTCCCAGTCTCTGGGAACGCGTTGCACAGACCTTTCTGCAAGGCCTCCCGGAGATGTCTCATCCTCTGCTCCCTCTGCGATGGCAAGATAAGGTCGGCAACCTTACCCTTGTACCGTGGATCAAGGAGAGTGGCCAGTAATGGTCCCTGATCCGAAGAATACGAGGATCCTTCTGCAGGCTTTGCAGGATCAGGGAGGCCATGCAGCGTAGGTTAGCTGAGGCATTCGGTCCGGAGTCCTCTGGGTCACTAAGGACAACATGATCCGCAGCTACCTCCTCCCAGCCACGTACAAGTCCACGTGTTTCTTGGGACTGTAAATCATCCCTACAAGACTGCTGCTGCTGCTGATGCTGATGCTGAGTGCCAGCCTCCACCTCCATGCTGACACAATCATCCTCCTCCTCCTCTTCTTCCTCCTCATCCTCTTCCTGTGTGAGGGGTGGCACAGCAGGAACACTGTCTGGATAAAGGGGGCCTTGAGAGGCAAGGAAGTCCTCCTCTTCCTGCCTGTGTTCTGCCTCAAGTGCCCTGTCCATTATTCCACGCAGCGTATGCTCCAAGAGGTGGACAAGAGGTACAGTGTCACTGATGCATGCACTGTCACTGCTCACCATCCTTGTGGCCTCCTCAAACGGTGACAGGACAGTGCATGCATCCCTGATCATGCCCCACTGGCGTGGTGAGAAAAAACCGAGCTCCCCTGACCCTGTCCTGGTGCCGTAGTCGCACAGGTACTCATTGATGGCCCTCTGCTGCGTTTGCAGCTGCTGCAGCATGGCCAATGTTGAGTTCCATCTGGTGGGCATGTCACATATAAGGCGGTTCTTGGGCAGGTTCAACTCCTTTTGGAGCTCAGCCAGCCGAGCACAGGCATTAAATGATCGGCGGAAATGCACACAGACTTTCCTGGCCTGCTTCAGGACATCCTGTAAGCCGGGGTACCTGCCCAAGAACCGCTCCACCACCAGGTTAAGGATGTGAGCTACACAGGGCACATGGGTCAGTTGTCCCTGTCGGAGGGCGGAGAGGAGGTTGGTGCCATTGTCGCAAACCACCATTCCTGGCTTAAGCTGGCGTGGCGTCAACCACCTCTCGGCCTGCCCCTGCAGAGGTGTCAAAACATCCGCCCCAGTGTGGCTCCTGTCCCCCAAACAAACCAGCACAAGCACGGCATGGCATCGTTTTGCCTGCGTACTTGCATAGCCCCTGGAACGCCTACGGAGCCCCGCTAGTTCTGAGGACAGAGCACTGGAAGAGGCCATGGAGGAAGAAGAAGAGGAGGGGGTGGAGGAGAGAGGTGTGTCACAACCAATAGTAGCATTTTGGAGGCGTGGTGGCGGAACAACCTCCAACACTACTACACCTTGTCCTGCATCCTTCCCAGCTGCCAGAAGAGTGACCCAATGGGCCGTGAAAGACAGGTCAGCGGTAATATGCACCTTACCACTGACCGCCCTGTCCAGCGAGGCAAGGACATTGCCTTCCACATGCCGGTAGAGAGCCGGAATCGCCTTCCGTGAGAAAAAGTGGCGTTTGGGGACCTGCCACTGAGGAACCGCACATTGTACAAACTCACGGAAGGGGGCCGAGTCTACCAACTGAAAAGGCAGCAGTTGAAGTGCTAGCAATTTAGCCAAGCTAGCATTCAACCGCTGGGCATGTGGATGGCTGGGAGTGAACTTCTTCCGCTGGTCCAGCAGCTGGGGCAGGGACATTTGCCTGCTATAATCGGACGTGGGTGTACCGCTAGCAGAGTTCCCGGAAGCACTTGGCTGTGACACACCTAATTATACACCTTCATTCCTCTCAGAGCAGGTTTCAGAGAGAACTGAAGGTCTAGTGGGGTTGGAGATGCCAGCTGATGAGGAGCAAGGAGAGGTCCGCTTTGTTCTTTGGTGTGGGTCTTTGAGGTACGCTTGCCAACGAGCTGCATGGCAGGTCAACATATGTCAGGTCAAGCATGTGGTGCCCAAGCAGCTGATGTTTTGGCCACGTGAGATACGTTTGAGACATATGTTGCAAATAGCAGCGGTGCGATCTGATGCACTCGTCTCAAAAAAGGCCCACACCAAAGAACTTTTAGAATAACGCGCAGAGGCAGCGCTCTGCACAGGCGGAGCTCTGCGGTGTGATTCAGTTGGTGTGCTGCCCCTAAGCTGGCCCCCGGAGGGCATCCTGCCTCGTTGGACATGTGCCTCCTCCTCCTCCTCCCTCCTTCCAGGCACCCACGTGGAGTCAGTGCCCTCATCATCCCCTCCCTCTTCATCGCTGTAGCAAACCTGGCAGTATGCTGCAGCTTGTGGAACATTACTGCCAGATTGTTGTCCTTCTTGAGCATCCCCTCTCTCTGCGCTCACGCTACTGCCTTCCTCTAGCTGAGTGTCATCATCAGAGCCCACAAAACACTGGGCATCCTCCTGGAGCATGTACCCAACACTGTGCTCAAAGAGTTCAGGAGACTCCTCAGGAGGACGTGGTGGGTCTAGGGAAGGAGTCACTGATGATGACATTGAGAGGAGGGAAGACGATGCGTTGGCAGCTGCTTTGCTAGTACCCTGAGACTGGGTGAGAGAGGATGAGGAGGATGAAGAGGGCTTGGTCATCCACTCTACCAAGTCGTTGGCATGTTGCGGTTCAACATGTCCAGCTGCCGAAAAGAAGGACAAGCGTGTCCCATGGCCACGTGCTGATGACAATGCACCGCGTCCACGACCAGCACTGTTGTCTCTAGACACAGAGCCTGCTTGCCCTCTTTTATCGGCTCGCGCCTGTCTGCCTCTCCTTGCTGGCCTTCCAGACATGGTAATGGCCTGAAGGGAGTTGGGTAAAAAAGCAGTTGGGTAGTGTATATTGTGCTAGAGGCACACAACACCCACTAACTCCTGCAGATGCCTTTTATTATAGAACACCAGAGATAAAGGGGTATATACAGATGTATACTGTGCTGTGCTGGAGGCACACACAACTTCCAATAACTCCTGCAGATGGCAAGTGGGCTCAAATAAAGAACAGCTATGTAGGTGGATATAGCGGTATGTACTGGGTACAGAGCACGCAGACAGCACGCACTATCTCCTAACACTACTGGGTACAGAGCACGCAGACAGCACGCACTAGCTCCTAACACTACTGACTGCAATCTCTATTATAAAAGATAGATCACTAGCTATATAGGTGAGGTGAATATAGCGGTGTATACTGCGGTCAGGGCACGCAGACAATAACCAGAGAACACCAGAGATAAAGGGGTATATACAGATGTATACTGTGCTGTGCTGGAGGCACACACAACTTCCAATAACTCCTGCAGATGGCAAGTGGTCTCAAATAGAGAACAGCTATGTAGGTGGATATAGCGGTATGTACTGGGTACAGAGCACGCACACAGCACGCACTATCTCCTAACACTACTGACTGCAAGCTCTATTATAAAAGATAGATCACTAGCTATATAGGTGAGGTGAATATAGCGGTGTATACTGCGGTCAGGGCACGCAGACAATAACCACTACACAACAGCAAGATCGAAAATCGGCCGAAAACGATCGGTGTGTACTGTGTTGAAGGTACACAGAACACCCACTGCTTCAGACGCCAACACACTACACGAGGCCGCCGCGCTGGCGGCCTTATATAGTGTGGGGCATGCACTACACAGCCTGAGCTATGATTGGCCACAGGCATCCTGCCTGTGGCCAATCATGGCTCTCCTCGCTGCTGGCGCTGCGATTGGCCAAGCATGCGGGGTCACAGTGCATGCTTGGCCAATCATGAGCCAGCAATGCACTGCGCCATCGCAGTGCATTGTGGGCCGTGAGCGCCACACGAATTTGACGCGAACAGACCAAAATGTTCGGACTTCGCCGAACGGACGAACAGCCAATGTTCGAGTCGAACGTACGTTCGACTCGAACACGAAGCTCATCCCTAGACATCAGTAAAAGAGTTCATACAGTGTGAAGATACAGTGTTTACCAAGGGTATCAAAGATTTATGTAGCAGCCTGTGATAAGCATGTATATGTGACAGATGATGGAGATGTTGTCGGCACTCCTTTGGATGTGATCTATCTTCCTTAGCAACAGGAGAAGGTCTGCATTGGGCCTCATCCTGTACACAGGTATGGAAGAGTAGGAGTTAAATCAAGTGCACGCATGGAGTCCGCCATGAGGTAGCAGGTATATGATGGACAGGTGGAGAGGATATTGGCTCTGCGTCTCCCTCCTAAATGCTCAAGTGACCATGTTAGGCTATATGGCATCAAAGGAGTTTACAAGAGTTCATTCACATTAATCATCTACCATGTCATGAGTATGGCTCAAGTAAAGGTACTGTCAGGGCTGGGCTCAGCCCTTCCTTCTCAAAGCTGGCCGTTCAGCTGTCGGCTAATTGCCAGCTCCTATCTCTCCACAGTCAGGCAGTCAGTACTGCCTACTTAAGCCATCCAGTCCAGATGATCTCTGCCTTGGTCACATCTCTAGAGATGCTCTCCTGTGTTCCTGTTAAATACTTGCTTGGATGACATTCCTTCTGGCTCCAGATCCTGCTTGCTGTTCTACTACGCTCATCTCTGGCTCCCTGACATTTTGGCTTGTCTGACTATCTGTTCCAGTTCCTGAACTCTGGCTATGTTTTAACTACGTTTACTCTGTTTACCTTTTTTATTATTTTTATTATTATTAAACAAGTGTGATTTAAATGTACTTCTGTCTCAGTCTGATTCATGGTTTCTGACAGGTACCCCATGTGTATGGTGGCAGTGGCCCTGTACAAAGCACCTAGTGTAACCCAGAAGAACCCACCCCAGAGAAGGCCTCCCATGTTACCCTTGCTTGGTGCCCAACGAGGAGGGAAAAATGGAGGACATGGAAACTCGCCACATGACCTCTACCCCACAACTGTATCATCTAAGGTCTTTTATTTCCTTTAGTAAAATTTTTGCCTGCAATCTATGATTTTTATAAGTCTAGAGCAACTAGATCAGCAACCCATCTGCTTCTAACTTGCATTTTCAAAGTTTAACTGAAAAGCTGAAATTAGGAGCTGTTTGGTTACTATGCACAGCTGCTCAAGATTCTGTCTGCTTGAGTTTTAGTAAATTGCCCCCTTTCTCCCTAGTATGCTTTTCCTGTTATCCTTGATTAACCCTTTAAAAAATCTGCTCGGCTGTTATGCCGGAGGAGCGGAAGGGGACGTCCCCCCCTCCGCTTCCTCCCGCCGCTCTTACCGGGGCTCCCGTTCAATCAGGAGCACCGATGCACAATCCGCCGCTTCTAGCAGCTAGGGAGGGACTGGAATGAAACCGCAAGTGGCTTCATTCCAGTCTCCTAATTGTAAACACGGAAGCGACGTCATGACGTCACTTCCGGTTTACTCGGCTGCCAATGGCACCGGATTTAAAAATATATACAGTATTCAGAATCACCAAAAATGGCGATCTGAATACTTTGAAGTGTAAAGGAGGGATTGGGGGTCTTTTAGACCCCCGATCCCTCCATAAAGAGTACCTGTCACCACCTATTATTGTCACAAGGAATGTTTACATGTTTACATGACAGCAATAAAAGTGATCAAATTTTTTTTTTAAAACAATTATTAATTTTAAAATAAATACGATTTTTTTTCTTAAAGCGCCCCCCGTCCCAGCGAGCTCACGCAGCAAAGAAAACGAATACGAAAGTCGCGCTCGCATATGTAAACGGTGTTAAAATCACACATGTGAGATATCGACGCGATCGTCAGAGCAAGAGCAATAATTATAGCACTAGACCTCCTCTGTAACTCTAGCCTGGTAACCAAAAAAAAAAAATTTAAAGCGACGCCTATTGAGATTTTTAGGTACCGTAGTTTGTCATCATTTCACGAGTGCGTGCAATTATAAATTGTGACATGTTTGGTATCTATTTACTCGGCGTAACATTATCTTTCACATTTTGCAAAAAAATTTGGGCTAATTTTACTGTTTCGTTTTTTTAAAATTCATGAAATTGTCCCTTTTCCCAAAAAGTTGCATTTAAAACACTGCTGCACAAATACCGTGTGACATAAAATATTGCAACAATCGCCGTTTTATTCTCTAGAGTCTCTGCTAAAATATATATATATATATAATGTTTGGGGGTCCCAAGTAATTTTCTAGCAAAAAATATGGATTTTAACTTGTAAACACCAAATGTCAAAAATAGTCATGAAAGGGTTAAAACTGTCTTGCTAATGGCCAATTTTATACTGCTGTATCCTTTGCAGTACCTTCAATAAACCTTACAATAAAACACGTCCTGTATGCTATTATTTTAGTACATTTCATACAATTTGACCTCATTAAAAATGTCCTGCTGCTGGCCAATTTACATTGCTGTGTCATCTGCGGTCTCCTAATTTTTCATAAGAGTTTACTATAAATTGGCCATATGCAGAACAGTTTTGATTCAGCAAAAACAAGGACAGCCAAAGCAAACTACTGGGCAATTTCGATCTGCAGGTCAAAGATGGATTATTAAGGTTTGATTAAAAAAATCATGAGTTAAAAAAAATGATTTATTTATTTTAGCTGTAACAACTTCAGCCCTGTAGGATATTACCCCCTTCCTTACCAGAGCACTTTTTGCGATTCAGCACGCGTCAATTTAACTGACAATTGCGCGGTCATGCGACATTGCACCCAACCAAAATTGACGTCCTTTTTTTCGCACAAATAGAGCTTTATTTTGGTTGTATTTGATCACCTCTGCGTTTTTTATTTTTTGCGCTATAAACAAAAGAAGAGCAACAATTTTGAAAAAAACACAATATTTTTTACTTTTTGCTATAATAAATATCCCATTTAAAAAAAAAAGAATGTCCTCAGTTTAGGCCGATACGTATTCTTCTACATATTTTTGGTTAAACAAATCGCAATAAGCATATATTGATTGGTTTGTGCAAAAGTTATAGAATCTACAAAATAGGGGATAGATTTATGGCATTTTTTTTTTTACTAGTAATGGCAGTGATCTGCATTTTTTTCACGACTGTGACATTATGGCGGACACATCGGACGCTTTTGACACATTTTTGGGACCATTCACATTTACACAGCAATCGGTGCTATAAGATTACTGTGTAAATATGACTGTCAGGGAAGGGGTTAACACTAGGGGGCGCTGCAGGGGTTAATTTTGTTCCCTGGGAGTGATTCTAACTGTGGGGGGAGGGGACTCACAAGGCCTCTGACAGCATGTGGATCTGTGTGTTTACATACACAGATCCACGGTCTTGCTGTGTTCCCGAGCAATCGCGGGTGCCCGGCGGACACCGCGGGCGCCGGGCACATGCATCGGGTCCCCGAGTGATCCCGCCCCGGGAATGAGAGGACGTTATATGACACCCGCCCAGGATGGGAGATCCCATCTGCGGGCGTCATATTACAATACGCCGGTGCTGAAGTGGTTAAACTAAAATTAATCAGATTGAGGTGCTGCTACTGCTGTGTGTAAGCCAAACTAATTTTAAAAGAAAATTATCTATTCTGCATCTAAATATGTGCTACCAGAGTATAATGTTGCTGAAACTGTGAAAATTGTACTGTTCTGTGTCCCACTTATGCGTACCTTAATCCACCATTAGGTTTTCCCTCAGTACAATTTTCTCAGCTTCCAGCCAATCACAAGCAACAATCCCTGTAGCCAATATGTGCTCAACCACTGTCTTAAAAGGCTAGTGCACCTGTTGCTGGATGAAGCTTGGTGTCCTGCAGGGCACTAGAGTGGTGTGATATCATTCCAGTGGGTGGGACTTTGCTTGATAGTAGCCGGCATTGGCTCTTCTTGAGGCTCCGGAATTTCTCTCTGCATTGGAGGATTTCATTGACTGAGAGGATCCACAATGACATGCAGTACCGCTCAAGGTTCTGTTACAAGCCCGCCCTTGTTACAGCAATATATTTGAGTGTGTTTAAAAAACATTTCATCTGGGTACTTGAGATGGGGGAAGTTTGGGTAAAGGGTGTGGGTGGTTCTGGTTATGGGTAATATTTCAGTCTAAGTTTTGTGTTTTATGTTTACATTATGTTTGAGCATGGTGTTTTGGGAAGAGATCAATCCTTGCGATAAAGTAAGGGGCGACTATTTTTTGATTTGTGCACGTGAATTGTTCACTTTGGAACGTGTATTCGTTTTTCTCCCCTTCCCTCCCCTTTTTTTGGTAGACTAATCTCTATACTATTTATTAAGATGATATATTCTTTTATGAGGTAATGGTAAGAATAGAAGACCGAGGGGCTCCTCGTGTGAGGTGCTCACTGCCCCCCCTTTATTTATTTATTTGTTTAATTCGTTTTGGAATAGAATATACTTAGATGTATATGTAAATCAATACATCATGTACAGGCTAATAATGGATATGAGTGTATAATTGTTGTCATTTTTATTTGTTATCTTAAATCTCAATAAAAATTGATGATAAAAATAATAATAATATTTCATTGCTTTTTACTTACTACAATCAGAGACTTCTTTTGCACTTTTTATTAGATTTTTTTACTGTTTTGTCTTTTACCAGCATAATGAGTTACTGGCCCAGCTTTGCCTTGCTGCATTAGACTGTGTTTTAGTTTCAGTATCCAGTTTTCTAGTGCCTTGTGATACTTGTGTCATGGTTGTATACTAATATGCAAATGTCCATTTGACAGTATCTTTATTTGATCAGTATTTGATGGCACTTACCCTGCTTGGTTGTTTTTGCTATTGGTTTATTTGGGTTGTAATGCTTTTTCACACAAGGGGAGGGCCAGCTGAAATTTTTTTTTGTCCAGGGTGCCCAAGATGTCGGCCGACCCGTCCCTCGGGTTTCGGAGCCGCCATTCTATCTAAGGGAAACAGCCAGTGGAGCCTTGCGGCTTCACTGCCTGTTTCCCATTGTGCATGCGCGAGTCGCACAGCGCTTTGTGAATGGGGCTCGCTGTGTTCTGTGACACATACAGTTCCCAGAACACACCCCATTCCCCAGAAGACAACAAGAGGAAGAGAACACTGAAGATCACCACGGAGTAGGAAGAGGCTAGGATGATCTGCCTAGCAACAGGCATTTCTGGTAAGTTTAAAAGAACATTTATTTTTAAAAAATGTCATTATTTTTTACATTTTAATGTAATTTTGTTTTTTAGGGTGGCCCTCCATTTTAACTTACCTTTTATTACTTCCAAAAATGAAGAGGTAGAAATGAGCACATGGAATATGTCTTTCTTTGTTATTCACAACTTTATAGCAGTGCATATTATAAATACTGCTTCGTTCACATTTTTTAACGTTCCATACTATTATGAGATCATGACATTCCTTTTGCATTCCTTAATGGCAGTGCATACAAGTATTAAAACACTATGATTATTCTAAATCAGGGTGATCGCAGTGGTCAGTCTAATATATTAATAGAAACTTGACATTTTATTTACTGTTATTTTTTGTTGACTGTAAAGAAGAAAATGCAGGTAGCTAACCTTAGCATGAACATGCAGCAATCTATATCTGCTGTATTAAATGTGTGCCAGAGTCCTTCATTTCCTGGATTCTCAGTGTAAGTGTAATAATCAAACACAGACATATCCTTAAAACCAATAATCAACCTGTAGCTTGCTCAACTAAACCACATTTTTGATTAATCAGCTCTTGCAGTAGTCTCTATTTTAGGATAGTATATGTTTGTTATTCCAAATCGATTCAGATTTTCAGAATTTTTAGAAGATTCGCTATATTTGTTTTAATGTGTTTGGAAAATATCGACCTGAGTCATGTGCATCTGACTAACTAATGATTACCCAATATGGTTAAAAGAGGCTGAAATCAAGAGCGTGAGCAACCTAAGGGGGATATCTTCAAAAGATCCAGAGAAATATAGACAAAAACCACATCCAATAACCTACTTTTATCACAAAGTTCAATAAACAAAATAAAGAAATAAGGAATATCATCTCCAGACATTGGCATCTCCTTACCATGGACCCCCATCCTCAATAAAGACATATGTGCAAGACCTGTGATTACATTCCGTAGAGCCTCATTGTTCATGTTCAACCACTATTGAAGCCCTCCAATGTGAGATGTTTTAAGTGCGGGTCTAACATATGCTGTCAAGTACTCCAATCAAAGACCACTAGTATTGTTTTTATTAAAATGAGCATTAGCTGACCCTTCAAATCATTCCTGAACTGATCTTCACAATATGTAGTATATGCTTTAACATATCCCAGCAACCTGCAGTATGTAGGAAGGACTATATACAGGACGTTAGACAAAGAATAAAAAATCACGTCATATTTTCAACTAGCTATTAAAGAGTGCTTCAAGGCACTTTCTAACATATCACAACAAGGATTTCAGTCTATTAAAATCAACCATAACTGTGGAAGTTTTGGAATTTCAACATTTTTAAATATATTTAAATATTTTATGAAGTTATGTTATTTCTTTCACGTCATTTTTATTACCACAAAACAGAAAACAACATTGATACATAACATACAGTTTGACACTGTTTCGTACAGATTTCCAAAAAACAAGAACAATAAACAATATTTAAAAGAGAAGTACAGGTATGTTTTTTTCTTTTTTGGAAGAATTATACTTACCTAGATGCTGCATCTGTCCCCCGCCAGCTCTAACACGGAGAACCGAGTGATCACCACCGATTGTTTGGTATCTCAGGGCTCCCTGAGCAGAGAGCTGGTAACTGTTAGTCACCACTGTCTGCTCTCCCCCCCCCACCCATGCTCAATGGAGCACTGGGCTGTGGAGGGGGCGGGAGTGGCCGGCTCAGGCTCTAAGAAGCTCGCCGAGAAGCTGAGCCGGGTTCCGGTCCAGGCATGTGGGTGGATCCCGACTTCATTGTCACAGTCTTGCCAAGCCTTGACCGACTCTGTGACATCAGCAGACAGTGGGCTTCAGCCCACTGTCTACTAAAAGTGGGTCACAGGAGTGCATAACAAACTGCACTACTGTGATCCACAGGAGAAGTACAGACAAACTAGCTTTGGATGTACTTCACTTTTAATACTGCGCTCTCTCAAGTTAAAACTGAAATTGTTTGATTCAGTCAGTAGGGATGACAAACCCTGTGCAAACGCCCAGACATTCAAGTCAGAGTAAATAACTAAAATACATTTTTAAAAAAATATGTGGGGGGTGGGGTTATTAAAAGGTTCCCGACTCGCCTTTAAAGAAAAGAAGAGAGAAAAGAGAGAAAAGGAGGGCATAGGGGAAGGGAGGGAGTCAGGAGAGACAGGAGAATGCCTAATTATGTTATTTCTTTCTTACTCATAATGAAAGAATAAAACAAAAATAATACACCATGCCCAAAAAAATAAATTAATTGGTTACCAGTAGCAGCTGAACAGCAACAGAAGTTTTTGCTGACATAGACATAGTTGCTGTAAAAATGACTGTTGGGTTTATTCACTGTGATCACAATGGGGGAGATTTATTAAAACTGGAGCACTCGGAATCTGGTGTAGCTGTGGATGGTAGCCAATCGGCTTCTAACTTCAGCTTGTTTTTTTTATTTTTTTTTTATGGTAAGAACGTTTTATTTGAACACATTCAAGAATATATGTTCTACAAAAACTCAAAAAGAATACAAAGTTGTAATGTATAAAACAATAGAAAACAAATAGGGAACTTCAGCTTTGACAAAAAAAAACAACCTGGAAGCTGATTGGCTTCTGTGCAGAACTGCACCAGATTTTATTTTTTATTTTATTACAGGTACTTATATAGCACTGTCAGTTTATGCAGTCATTTATATATATACATACTGTAAATATATATTATACATTCACACCAATCCCTGGCCTCAAGGATCTTACAATCTAAGGATCCCGAATTTACATTCATACATATTAGGGCCGATTAGGACAGGAGCCAATTAACCTACCAGCATGTCTAAAATTTGGAAGAAAATTGATGAATCCAGAGGAACCCAGGCAAAGGGAGAACATGCAAACTCACTGCAGGTAGTGCTGTGGTTAGGAACAAACCGCTGACCCTTGTGCTTCTAGGTGGAAGTGCTAGCCACTTAGCCACTGTGCTGCCCATACTCCAGTTACATGTGTCAGTTTTAATAAATACCCGTCAATGGGTGAAACACACTGCACTGTAATTCACAGTGACTGAGCACTGAACAACACAGTGAATACAAGGAAAGAGGGGCTGGAGAGTCACTCCATTCTCTGTAGCCCACCACACTGCAATTCATTGTAATGAACATATATAACACTGTATATAGCTCTGTATGAAGTACAGTAGCACTAACACAGCTATCTCTCATTGAAAGGACTCCAACACACATGGGGCAGGAACATCTATTGGCCTTACTCTGCACTTTGGCAACAGTTCACAGTTCATGCAATGAACTGTGGTAGATTGGCTTTTAGCGCTCAGGCGAATGAACCCACACTTTTGCTTTTATGGCAAAAAGCAAACAAGCAAGATTTGCTGCAAACCCAGCATAGCAGCAAACCTGAACCTCTGTGCTAGTCCAGACACAAGGCTGCTATATTCATTAAATTTGCCAAGCACTTTAACTGTAAAGAAGTTTTGCTGATATTATGTTACTTACTTTTTCATTTGTATTGCAATGCTAGCATACTGCTTTGATCTGTTGCACACAAGTGCAAACAATTTGACCATTAAATTACAAAATTAATTCTTTCTAATCACTATTCAAATTGCATCTAATTGTACATAAAAATAATATTTTAGTAGAAAACATTATAAAAATGAATATTTTAACTTTGGTTTCCATGTAAAGAACAGTGGCTCTGCTGTTTAAAGAGTGATTCTGGCTCCAGATAGACCTGCAATGAATTATTCACCAAGTGTTTTACCTGTGAGGTTTGTGCAGTACTGTAACATAACATCAACCTGACAATGATCTTTCACCTTTATCTGGGACACGATATTTAACCGGGTCGGGTTGCAATGTGAAAATAGAAAATAAGTGAAAATTGGCTGACAGGTCTAATTAAATGTAATATTATTCCCACATGTATGTTTTGAAATTAATAACATAATTACATAATTTGAAACAGTTGCAAAAAAATACCAGGGTAATCAATTCTACTATGACTCATTGCAATTATGGTCCTAATATTTAATGCACAATTATTTATAAGGTACATTTTGTACGTGATGGCACATACAGAATTATTACATGAATTCAACAGACTGAGGGTAACTGTTGCTGCAGATTATAGCTTACATTTAATGTTTTTTTTTAACCTTACATATAAGATGAAATAAATGCAACTACCTCTATTTGAAAACATAAAATAATTTACTTATTTAGATTAATAAAAAACAAAGACAAGAAAGAAGAGTTATTAGTACAATAAATAGTTAAATTATTTATGTTTTATTTTATTTTTTAACGTCTGGATAACCAGAATTCAGATTGTTGCAGCAGAATAAAAAATATAACAGTGGTAAAATGGGAACACTTTTCTTATAATAAATAAGGGTAACAGGTTCCATAACTATGTCTGTTACATGCCCATAGACATTAGAGGTTGATAGAGCATTTAGGTATGATTTGACCTCTAACAGAAAATCTAGCAAGACCTGCAGAGTGCTCAGTAAATATGTAGGGTCAGTTCTGACAGACTATCAAGTTTATGTTAACACACAGAAGAAGGCAGAGGAGATCAATGTCGCAGGTAGAGTCTGTAAATATTGGTCATCTTAGGCAGAGTTGGTTTAAAGAAGAACTAAAATACATTCTCCCTTGTTGAGTTTCAAGTGAGTATACAGATTTGACCAATAGCACTACCACCCTGGTTTACTGCAGATGAATGAAAGTTGCAGATGTGCACCTTGAAGATCCCTTGGCTCCTAGACCCCAGCCCATTTTGCCATGTGAATGATCCGGCTCTGATCTCAGGGAAAAGGGGACATTTTTCCAAACATCTCAACCATTTGATCTACCCGTTTCTTTTGTTCCCCCCTTTACACGCTCTCATCTTTCCTTGTTCTATTCTCTGTTTCTGAGACAGATGACCTGAAGCCCAGTCCTTGAAATAGTGCTGTGCAATATTCCCATACTCTCCAGATTGTTTGTTTTAGGGGCTCTTATGTGTTCCCTTCTCTGTATTAAATACCAACAAACACTAATTTTTGGATGCCTAGACGGTTTTGGGTATGCTTGTTACAATGTTTAAGGGATTGGGCGCTGTCTACATGCAGACTTTATTGTCAATGTTTGTTGTTTGTCTCTAATAAACATTTATTAAACAAAAACAAAACAAAAATATTGATCTACCCGTCAGTGGTTGGCCGTGAGCAATGAGCATTTGTGAGAATAACATTTATTTGAGAAACTTTAATGACCAATACATAGTAGGTGAGGTTGAAAAAAGACGTAGTTTAAGGTTAAATCTCTTTTCTTCTAATTTTAATGAGTGACCTTGCGAAAAAGTTTTATCCCTATTGTGGGGTCACCAGTATGGTATTTGTATATTGAAATCATATCCCCTCTCAAGTGTCTCTTCTCCAGAGAGAATAACTTCAGTGCTCGCAACCTTTCTTCATAACTAATATCCTCCAGACCCTTTATCAGCTTTTTTGCCCTTCTTTGTACTCGCTCCATTTCCAGTACATCCTTTCTGAGGACTGGTGCCCAGAACTGGACAGCACATTCCAGGTGCGGCCAGATCAGAGTCTTGTAGAGTGGGAGAATTATCGTTTTATCTCTGGAGTCGATCCCTTTTTAATGCATGCCAATATTCTGTTTGCTTTGTTAGCAGCAGCTTGGCTTTGCATGCCATTGCTGAGCCTATCATCTACTAGGACCCCCAAGTCCTTTTCCATCCTAGATTCCCCGAGAGGTTCTCCCCCCAGTGTATAGATTGCATTCCTATTTTTGCCACCCAGATGCATTATTTTTATACATTAAACCTCATTTGCCATGTAGTTGCCCACCCCATTAATTTGTTCAGATCTTTTTGCAAGATTTCCACATCCTGCGGAGAAGTTATTGCCTTGCTTAGTATCGTCCGCAAATACAGAGATTGAACTGTTTACCCCATGCTCCAGGTCATTTATGAACAAATGAAAGAGGATTGGTCCCAGCACAGAACCCTGGGGGACTCCACTACCCACCCCTGACCATTCTGAGTACTCCCCATTTATCACCACCCTCTGAACTTGCCCTTGAAGCCAGTTTTCAATCTATGTACTCATTTTGTACCTTATTTTGTACAGTAAACATTTATGGGCAACTGTGTCAAATTCTTTTGCAAAATCCAGATACACCACGTCTATGGGCATTCCTTTATCTAGCTGGCAACTCACCTCCTCATAGAAGGTTATTAGATTGGTTTGGCAATAACGATTCTTCATGAATCCATGCTGATTACTGCTAATGATACCATTCTCCTTACTAAAATCTTGTATATAGTCCCTTATCATCCCCTCTTATGCCGCGTACACACGGTCGAACTGTATGACATACTTAGTCCGTCATACAATCCGACGGACAATCCGGCGTACTTTCCACTGAACGGACTTGACCACACACGGATACACAAACAGTCCAACGAAAGCTTGCGCGATGACGTACAGCACGTACGACGGGACTAGAAATAGGAAGTCCAAGACACAGCAAAGCCCTGTAAATCCTTTCTGGGCGTGCGCCATTCTTAGTCCGTCGGACTAGCATACTGACGACCTTGTCCGCTGAAACCAAAGTACGACGGAAAGATTTTTGGAAAAACCGAAATTCTTAGTACTCCGGACTGCACGCTGAAAAAGTCCGCTGAAGCCCACACACGAGCGGATTGTCCGCTGAAATGTGTTTCAACGGACTAAGTACGTCAAACAGTTCGACCGTGTGTACGCGGCATAAGAGTTTACATACTATTGATGTTAGGCTAACTGGTCTGTAATTCCCAGGGATGTATTTTGGGCCCTTTTTAAATATTGGTGCTACGTTGGCTTTTCTACAATCAGCTGGTACCATTCCAGTCAGTAGTCTGTCAGTAAAAATTAGGAACAATAGTCTGGCATTTACTTGACTGAGTTCCCTAAGTACCCTCTTGTGCAAGCCATCTGGTCCCAGTGATTTATTAATGTTAAATTTCCCAAGTCTAATTTTAATTTTGTCCTCTGTTAACCATGCAGGTGCTTCCTGTGATGTGTCTTTGGAATAAACACTGCAGTTTTGGTTACTGAAGCCTCCCGATTCCCTCGTGAAGACTGAGGAGAAGAATAAATTCAATACCTTCGCCATCTCCCCATACTTTGTAACCAGATGTCCTTCCTCATTCTTTATGGGGCTAATATGGTCTGTCCTCCCTTTTTTACTATTTACATACATTAAAGAATTTCTTGGGATTTTTTTGCTCTCCTCCGCTATGTGTCTTTCATGTTCTATCTTAGCCGTCCTTATTGCACCATTACATTTCTTGTTGCATTCTTTATAAAGTCTGAATGCTGATGATGATCCCTCAATCTTGTATTTTTGAAGGCTTTCTCCTTTGCTTTTATATGCATTTTTACATTGGAGTTAAGCCATCCAGGACTTTTGTTCGGTGTTTTAAATTTATTACTCAATGGGATGCATTGGCTAATGCCCTTATTTAATATGGTCTTAAAGCAAACCCATATCTCCTCCGTGTTCTTTGTTCCTAAGATTTTCTTCCAATTTATGCCTTCTAGTAAGGTTCGTAATTTAGGGAAGTTGGCTCTTTTGAAATTCAGTGTCTTTGTATTCCCCTTATGTTTCCTATTTGTGTGATTTATACAGCCAATTGACCCGTGGTCGCTGTTCCCTAAATTGCCCCATATTTCCACATCTGTGATCAGGTCTGTAATCATAGATCCAGGAACGCTTTATTTTTAGTTGGTGCGTCTACCATCTGACCCATAAAATTGTCCTGCAAGACATTTAGGAACTGGCAAGCCTTAGATGAATGCACAGTTCCCTCCGCCCCGTCTATGTCTGGATAATTAAAATCCTCCATTATGATAACACTTCCCATCCTTGCTGCTAATCCAAATTGTGATAGCAGATCAGTCTCCCCTTCCTCCCTCAGGTTAGGGGGCCTATAGCATACTCCCAGTATTATTTTCCCCTTAGCTTTGTCCCTTTGGAGCTTTACCCATAAGGATTCCACCTCCTCCCTAGCTCTCTTAGTGATGTAATCTCTCATATTTACTTGTACATTATCTTTGATATATAGGCATACTCCTCCCCCTTTTTTACCCTCTCTGTCCTTGCGATAAAGGATATACCCTTGAATGTTTGCTAGCCAATCATGAGAGCTGTTGAACCAATACAAATCTGGAATAAACAATAACACATGGTAATTTTTATTTTTGTGATACATGTTTACATTTCTATTTCAATGATTTTTTTAAAAAATTATCTTCAAAAAACAAAATAACCTATAGGTAATGCCATTTTTTCACTGCATGCCTGTATCATGTGAATATCTAAGCCCACATATGGCCTTTCCTGTGGACAATACTCGTTTGGCTTCTAGGTTCATAAATTAGACTTATAGATTAGGTGGCTATTATAATGGATAGAAAAGAGGATAGGAGAAAGATCACAAAAGCTTCCATCTTTAATAACATAAGTTAACTAGTAAAGGGTATTACTGAAAATCCAAACTTTCTGCAAAATTAAGTAAGTTAAGCCAGAAGCTCTGCAACAATAGAATATGATTTGGGGATTGCTCCGCCTAATGTGAAGATTACAAAAGTAGAGACAATTAAAGACTACCTGTACTGTGGATGCTTTTAAACAGTACCAGAAAATACCCCTGGCCCTGGATAAAAACAGTACTTTGAGAAATATTGCAGATTCTATTGTTATAGCATCAGCAATATGTAGACTTTTGATTTACTTACTTATAATAAATAATTACAACCCCAGCACCTACATGCCCTTTCCTTAATTATATTGTGGAGGCTTTGCTAAGGAAACATGGCTTACAGTCCTTGTCCCACAGTGGGACAATTCTGATTGTTGTCCAGTCCTGGAAAATTCATACCTCAAGACAGGAAGCAGTAACATGCATTTTATTTCCAGTTGTTAAAATAATTCAGTGATTTCACTTTAATGTATACACCATTACATGTGACATTCTGAATACAAAATCTCCTACAAACTCTGGAGGCTTTTCTTTGTGACTGAAATTGGTTTAACACATGGGAAAATATAGACACTGAGTCAGGCAAGCAAGGCAGTAAAATGTTGAGGAGGCGAGACAGTAGACAAGGCTGGACATGCAGCTATTCACAATATGTCGTAATCTGTCTCCTATGGTGTTCAACTAGTTACAGAGGTCAGATGGTTAAAATACTGCTGCTTGGAGTTTAATGTATTTACCAAGAGCATTTGGAAATCTCATTTATTTCCCTTTAAGCCCATACTGCTTAGAAAGTGATAACATGTAGATCATGCAGTCATTAGGCATTCTGAAGGATCCTTAGGGAAGCATTTTCAATGACCCTATATTTTCTATTTGCTTAACATATGAGCTGCTTGCTTTGATATTATCTGCTTCCATAAACAATAACATACAGAGCTCACTTATGCTGCAGAATTCTGAAATCGACTGAGATTTACAGTAGTAGGATTAATCACATTCACAAGAAAACAAATGATTATAAATAGGATGTCAGAAACTGAGCTATTTAATCCATGCATTTAATCCATGCATGCAGCACAATATAGTTAAGGTTAGGTTACATGTGTTAGGGTTGAGGATACAGGATTTATAAGCCACGTACACACGATCGGATTTTCCGCAGACAAAACCACGGACTTTTGTCTGAAGATGTGTGCCTGGATTTTGTCTTGCATACAAATGGCAAGGAATTGTCGACCAACAAACAGGAACGTGCTGACATACTATGGGGTTTTTCAGCTCTTTAGCACCACCCTTTGGGCTCCTTCTGCTAATTTTGTGTCAGTAGAAGTTTGGCGAGTGTTAATTCACTATTTTCATTTCGCGCTTTTCATTTACTGCTTTTCAGTTTGCACTTTTCAGTTTGCGCTTTTCAATTAGTTTCTGAACGGCCGTTCGTCAGCCAGATATGTTACGGAATCGGAGGAGATAACGTGTTATTTATTATTGGCCTTGTAGTTATTGCTTTGACCCACGTCCAGTCCAGGAACAGGAGGAGTTCTTGGACCAAAAATTGGTTGCTTTATAAACTGTGACCAATTATGTCATATGCCTTTGCTGCAGGAGCTCCAGGAGAATAAGCCAGATTTTTTTGGAATCATCTCCAAATGATGGACCCCTGCTTTCACCAACTCTTGGCATTGTTGACCCCCTATATTAGGAAGCAGAACACATGCATGAAGCTTTTATTTTATTTTTTGGTTGAATAATGATGATTTGATTTGTTATATTTTCTATATTTTTGGATGCATAGAATGCACTTTTTGGTTAAGTTCTATTGGCAGATAGCATGTCTAATTTTATTTTTTTTATTTTTTTAATGCACAATAAAAAAATAGTGGAGAATAATACTCGGCTATGTGTTTTACTTGAAAAGACAGTTTGGGAGTAGGCAGTTACATTTAAAAAAATGCAATGTAAAATTAACAAGGGACACCAACATAGTTGTATCTTTGATCTTAAAAACTATGGGATAATGGTGTTGTGGTAACCTGCCCAAAAACAAAACAAAAAAAAACCCAACATAATAATAGTATTCTTGATATCACTAGATATAATTTATAGACTGCAGCTCTGATCAGTGTATTCTGATAGTGAAGTCCCCCCCCCGCTGCCAGAATAGAAAGACAGAGCAGTGGGGATTCCTCATTCTACCTCAAATGTGTCTATAGAGGAATTGGGTCAATTTTTTTCAATGAACCCAATGGTTAAATGACTAATATTTGTGCAGATTAAGATAGGGGACGTGTTACTGTCCAATTTACCAGGTAAAAGACAAAGAAAGCCTAAATAAGAAAACTACTACATACAGCCGCTACATCTAATGACTGGTAACTTGTGATATATTATATGTTTATTCTTAGGTTTAGATGCACTTGAAAAACTCAAAATGCTAAAAAAGTTTATATTTAATTTGTGAATAACTTTGGCGTGTCTCATACTGGAAACACGATTGGGTACAACATTGCATGACCACGCAATTGGGCTGAATTGGTTAATAGAACTGTACCATAGGATTGTCATTTACTCATTTGCCTCAAGAGAGAGACAGTTGTATCTTCTGGCGCCATTAAGTGATGTCATAATAATTACTTTTGGAAGAATTCTCCTCACTGAAGAACCTATGTCCACATATCTAATCAAACTTGTTTAAAGTGATGATAGCCATGAGAATTGCATTCAAAGAGCATTTAAACCAAACATATTTTCTGTACTGTTCTGTCGTTGTCTCACAGCAAGAATATTTACCACACCAGGACAGACATCTGCTTCTTCCATTACTGGATGCTCTGCACAGCCATTTCTCTTTATTTTATAAATGGAAACACAGGAAGCTTTTATATGCTTTTTTTAAAAATCCACCACTCTTCTTCAGTTGAAAACAATACCAGAATATTTTTATTCAATTTTCTCGTCAAGATGACAATAGCATTTGGCCTTTGTAGGAAACTATGACATTTGTGGCTTTTGTTCAAGTTTAGTATGATCCTGCAATTTTCTGTACATGCTCTATTACATCTGGGCATTAGTCTCAAGTGCCTAAATTAAAATAACTAAATTATTTTTGGAACGTCATGTAAGTAATAATAGCGTGCTCCATTTGACCTTAGAATTTCACACTTGTTTTTTGTACCCCATATCATAGCATGTCTTATCTAACTTATCTTCACTTAACTCAGTTTTACACATCTCTAACAATTAATACACTTACACATACTTAAGCTGGGTATACACTCGTAGAATTTCTTTTAACATCTTTCGTTATAGGAAAATAATGTTCGTTAATTTTTCCAATCTTTAGTGCAATCAATCAACGTTCATTTTTGACTGCAGTGACATAAAAATTTCTAAGGAGCAGGATGGAAATTTCTCGTAAAATGTATGAATTATAAAGCCCCGTACACACGATCAAATTTTCCGTTGGCGGAAAATCTGACCATGTGTATGCTCCATCTGAAAATTGTTGTCGGACTTTCCGCCAACAGATGTTGGCTAGCGTGTCTTCAAATTTTTCACCAACAAATGTGTGTTGTCGGATTTTCCGATCGTGTGTACACAAGTCTGTTGGACAAAAGTCCAAAGTACAAACACACATGCTCGGAAGCAGAAGCAGTCGGTCTTGTAAACTAGCATTTGTAATGGAGAATTAATATTCGTGACGTGGCATATTATGAAATCTCCAAATGCAGCGCACATTCTCTTCTTCTTTAATGGGATAATAATGAAGCTTCTTTGATAGTGATACTGATGGAGTTATTGCAAGCTAATTTTCAAAGGCTTTTTTTTCTAGTGATATCAAGAATAGTATTATGGTTTTTTTTTATTTTTATGTGGTACAACAACACCATTATCCCATATTTTTAAGATCAAAGATACAACTATGTTGGTGTCCCTTGTCATTTTTACATAGAATTTTTAAAATGTAACTGCCTACTCCCAAACTGCCATTTGAAGTAAACACATAGCCAAGCATTTTTTAATTGTACATAAAAAAAAAAAATAGACATGCTATCTTCCAATAGAACTTAACCAAAAAGTGCATTCTAAAATATAGAAAATATACCAAATGCCAAAGCAAAGAATTAAGTTCATATGCTTGATATCTACACATTTTCAGACATGATAATACTTCTCCTTTCCTATGGTTGGTGCTTGAACATGACTCCTGAGGACTGAGATTTGGACCAGACCTATAGACAATCTTTGTAATGTAACTACAAAAGAAATACCCCCATGGAACTTTGAAGGAGTTGTAAAGTCTCAATATTTTTCACCTTAATGCATTCTATGCATTAAGGTGAAAAACCTTTTTGTGGTGCAACTTATCCCCAAAAGCCCTTCTTTTACTTACCTGAACCCGATCTTTTCAGTGATGAGAACGAGCCCAGCAGCTCCAGCCGCTGTCTCAGGTCCTCATTGGATAGATTGATAGCTGTCAATCAAATCCAGTTGCACAGGAGCTGGGGTACGGGGCTGGGTCCTGCTATCTGTGTAAATGGATGCAGCAGCAGAACTCGGGAGTGTGCCCACATGAGTGCCCCCATGGAATGTGGAGGAAGAGCCAGGAGAGCCGCCAGAGGACACCAGAAAAGGAGGATCAGGGGCTCTCTTTGCAAAACCCTTGTATAGAGGAGCTAAAGTATAACATGTTTGTTATTTTTTTTAAAAAACCTTTACAATCACTTTAAGGGCTAATTCCAAAAGACGGTGAACTGTGTTTTTTTTTTTCAGGTGTGCAATTTTTATTTCTATAATCATAATAAAATATGTAAAATTAAAACAAATATGGCTATGTCCCTTGATTTTTTTTTTAACATTTACACCATGATTACAAAGATGTACAGTGGTACCTCACATCCCCTGTTAATATATATTACGGTTTCTGGTGGACTTGTTGACATAGAGTCACCTGACACATTTTAGAAATCAAATTCTTTCTTCAGGGGTGCAAGATGTGAAGACTATCATCTATGGTGTGATGAATACACAAAACTTACCACCGTAACTTTAAAAACAGGCTGATGTCATCAGCTGAACCACCAGGTAATTACATAGAATGATAGCACCAGGCCAGCCAGGATGCACTGAGGCCACCCGTATTAAAACATGGGCAGTAAATTCAGCCAAGAAGTTCTACAAAGGTTCCCCTAGCATAGAATGGTAGCAGCAGAAGCTGTAATGTATATCAGCACTAGCCAGAAAAGAAAGTAACTCAAAATTACCCAATTAAATTATCAAATAAATAACTAAAATTAAGTTTGATCGTTCAGAATTTCCATACACAATTAAATCAGATATAACCAAACAAACATGTCAGAAATAATAAATATGAAAACAAGTCTGAACCATATTAATCAATACATAAAGTATAATACAAAAGTGCTGAAGTGCAATAAATTCATCAAATTCTTTGTGTAGCTATTACTCAACAATGTGTCAAGTGTCAAGTGCAGTAACAAACCACAGTAAATGTATACTGTAATATTCAAAAAGAAGTCCTGTGGTACACAAATTCATGTATCAAATATTCCTATATCACTGAAATATTGTGTTGATTCCAACGAGAAACTTTTAACAGTGTGATCTCCACTAATTACACTGAAATCGCTCAATCAATTAGCCCCAAAGATCACTCCTCCAAGTTGATTTCAGTAAACCTTCATTTCCAGAAAGAGTATGTGTGGAAATGAGAAAGTATACATTTCACAGCATAAAACTGCACATTTATTAAAACTCATATAAAACAAAGTAACACACTCACATGTATTACGTGTCTGAATTTCCACATTGAAACCAACACAACATTTAAGTAAAATATGAACATTTAGCCATCATCCAGCGTTAGCATTTACTTCTAAGCCCTTGTACACACGGTCGGACATTCTGACAACCAAATCCGTTGGATTTTGTCTGACGGATTTTGTCCGACGGATTTTGTCCAAAACTGTTGCATACACACGGTCTGACAGAGTTGTCAGAAAATCCGATTGTACATAACGTGATGACGTTATTTTGTTACGATGGGACTACGTTCAGGCTAGTAGCCAATAGCTTTGGTCTAGGAATTTGATCTGAGCATGCGTGACACATTGTCCGTCGGAGTAGGCTACACATGATCGGAGTATGTCCGATCGGAGCATTTTGTCTGAAAATTTTACGGACGGAAACAGTCCGATGGAGACCACACACAGTCTGATTATCCTACAAAACGGTCTGATAGGACACATTCCGTCAGAATCTCCGACCGTGTGTACAAGGGTTAAGACTAAGATGCTGGGCCAGATGATGTGGTCATGTAAATCTTGGTGTAGGTTGTAAGTTCAGATAGTATCCTTTATTTACTTTATTTATTTACTTTATTTAAGTTCTTTTCACACATCATTCCCATCACCCCCCACCCCATCGTCTTTCCTCTTGAACTGCTAGAAATTTTCAGTGCTATAACAGTCCTGGTGGCAATTCCCTGGGAAAGGGAGCAGCGAAACTCAAGGACTGCCTTTTGATGATGAAAGTTACAGGTCCCATTTTCAAATTATATAGATGGAATATACTGTGACATGTCAGGGATTTATTCATCCTAACTTGTAAAGTTAAAGACAAGTGTACTTTAAGATGAAGGATTACAAGTAATTACACTTAGCAAAGCTTGAAATAGCCTTGGGATTTTTTGAATTGTATACCTTTCTCTGGGAGCTCTGTAGACAGCCTGAATGTTGTTTGATCCGCCAAAATTGTATGTGCATTAAAGCCCAGGCGCAGCCAAAACATTTAATTTCATCTAGCTAGAGTGGGAAAGACCTCAAACCTCTGTCAGGGTTTTAATCACAGTCTCCCACTGCTCCAACAATACATATTAGTAGGTAACATTAAATCTAACTCCAGCCAAATAGTATTTTTAGATTATGGCTATAACATTCGTTAGAATTTTATTGCTGTCTGTGTCCCTGTTGGGGAGATTTCACCTCACTTCCTGTCATGTTGATCAAGCAAGTAGTTAAACTCCACTTTCAAAAAAATATAGCAATTAAAAAAATAATATAGCATGTACAATTGCTACACATGCCATATTGTAATGTAATGTTATTAAAAATATAAAATATAAATTTTCAGTAAATTTACAATATACAATATGGCAACCTGGAGGCATTCTGTACACTGTTGTGTGTACAGAAAATTTAATTTTCTGCTTTTGTGATTGTGTGATCATATGTATAAGTTAAGGAGGCACTGTATTCATTAATTCATTATTCAATATATTTGTTAAAGTGTCAATAAACCCACATTATAAAAAAACTATCAATAAATGATGTATTACATACTGTTCATACTCACTCAATCACCATGGAATTTGTTTTCTGTATCCTGCAAAAAACCTAGTTGATCCTGCTGCTCTCTATCTCCGCCTTCTGTCCATATTCCTAATTCAACTAGGAATTTTGCAGTTTTAGTGGCAACTCTGCACATCCTCAGTTTTCAGTGAGTTTCTATGCTGAGCATTTCCCCTGTATCACATCTGAGCAGCCAAATAGAGTCACACATGTGGGTGAATAAACAGTGGTAAATGACAGCCCACTCCCTACCTACTCCTCCATGTCCATTAACCAGCTAAACACAATGACTGAATAGTGGGCATGGAGGAATAAGTGTCTTATTCGTGATGATGTAATTTAGTTACGATGGGACTACGTTCAGGCTAGTAGCCAATAGCTTTGATGTAGGAATTTGATCTGAGCATGCGTGGCACTTGGTCCGATTGGAATTCTCTACACATGATCGGAGTATGTCCGATCGGACCAGTTTGTCGGAAAATATTTCCAGCAAGTTGGAAAATTTGGTCCAACGGATATTCCGACGGAAACAGTCCGATGCATACCACACACAGTCGGATTATCCGACAAAACGGTCCGATAGGACACATTCCGACGGATTCTCCGACCGTGTGTACAAGGGCTTAGAGAGTGTATCGGTGTAGACTCTTTTGTGGACTATTTAGACTATTTTTTACAATGACCTCAACTTCGTTCTCTTCACTGACTCGACTATTTCAAAATGGAGCTTGGTCTTCTATTACGTAAATGATAAGTTGTGGCACCAATTTTCAAGGATATAACAATTATGAGTGCACCTGTCCCCTTTAAAGTGGTGAAACCATCTCAGAGACTACAAAGAAGAAGAAAGGTATGGTGCTAACTCAATCAAAACCATAAATCATATATTGTAATAAAATAAAACAGTCCAATTTCATAAAATTCCCATAAAAAGTGACAGAATCTTCACAAAGCCATCCAATCACCGTGATGAGAAAATATGTGTCATATATAACTTTCTTTCCAACGTGTTCAACCATCTATAACATCTAGAACAACTTCACCTTATAATAATCTAGCTCATTGATCATTATCACCCATCAGGGAGATCCAATGGTTGTGACAGCTCTCAGTTTCTCCAGATATTTCCCTTGAAAAAGTATTCATACCCCTTGACATTTTTGATACTTTGTCATTTTACAACCAAAAACGTAAATGTATTTAATTGGAATTTTATGTGAATTTTATGTGATAGACCAACACAAATGTTTTTTTTTTTTACTAAAGGAAAACACACCACTGCTTCCAAGTGCACTTACTGTAAACCTGAGATGGACATGCAAGGAAAAAAAAATTCACATAAAATAGTGGTGTTAAATATATTATCTTCACAGGTAAATATTAAATTTTGTATATAATTATATAATTTTTTTTTTATTCGCTGGATATTATCCTAATTCCGGCGTTAATCACTTTGTGGTGTATATTTATTAGGTGATTAATTACTAATTGACAATTATTCATTTATTATTTATTATGGGTATAATTAATATATTTATTTGCTGTATTCAGAATTGCACATAATTTATTAATTGTTGGCCTAATCCAGCATCATATGTTTTGATATAATGTTTTGTCATTCTTTGAGAAATAGGTGACTAGGTTTTTCACTATTTCTAATTTCATTTATATTTTTTATCATTATCATTTTTTATAATTTTTTTGAATAATTATTTTCTGTCCAAGCTAACATATATAAAATATTCGGGGTTCCCGCTATTATTGCAATATTTTTTGTCGATCATCTATTAATAACCCTTATTGGCTTTAGGCGTGTATATTGCTGTTCTGTTCTTATTCAATATTGGGATATACTGGGGGTTTGCAATAACCCGTTGTAAAGTGTTTTTTCATGTGCTTTTACCTTCTTTATGGGCTAGTATAGTTGTTTTGCCAACAACCAAAATGGCGCCATTAGCTGGATCTTAGCATCTCTGAATGAGGTTTGGCTTATAAATAGTGGTACACTACCACGCTGTACGAGGGGAGGACGGTTTCCCGAACGAATGCCGGCTGGCTTTCTGATTGTTTGTCATATGTGTTTTGATGCAAGTTTTTGTAAGTGCAATTATTTACTTTGTTTTCATAATATGTCCAATCGGTTTTACACTATGAGGGCCTCCTCCTCTTTTTGAGTTACCAACAGTGCAAATATCTGTTTTGGATTTCTGACCTTGGGAGATCTATGTGACGTTGTAGACTGTGTGAGGCTGATCCATACGTTTTGGTGTACGAGTAATGACACGGACGGTTCACATTTAAAGCCTCATTTGCTTTGCTGTCTGGTAAGCGCATTCACTTCTCGATGACAGGCACTTGCTTGCTGTTTTGTGTGGAATTACTGTGGTGTCCTGACAAGAACTAATATAAAGGACTTATTCCTGCAAGCTGTTTTTCTCTTTTCTGTGGATGAACTGTTGCCTTATAAACTCACTTTTAGCAAAACAATTTTTGATCGATGGGAATATTTTGATGATTCTGAGTTATTGATCAAATTTTTCTAGTCCATTTAAATTATTTTTTTTATGTAATTTATTTTATGATTATATGAAATAATAATAATTCAGTCATTTATTATTGCATGTGGCGCAGTTCTCGAGTCTTTTCCTTTATGCTGCTTTGTCTGTGTATCCCACTTTGAGCTGCAGCCTTTTTTCATTTGTTATTATTAATTATTCTTTTTTATTATCTATTTATTTATGCCTAAGCACAGTTTACTATTGTTTTTATAAGGAAAATAAAAAACAGCATTTTTTCTTGCACATGATCGGTTGATAAAATCAGCAGAGCTCCCCCTCATTTCAGATCTTCCCCTCAGAAATACAGCACTTGCAGTGCACTTTAAAATGCACTTGCAGTGCACTTGTAGTGCAGAGGGGATTTGCCTCTGGTAAATCAACCCCAAAGTGGCACATATTTGTGAAGTGTAAGGAAAATTATAAATGTTTTTTGTTTACAAATAAATATCTGAAAAGTGTGGCGTGCATTTGTATTCAGCCTCCCAGAGTCAATACTTTGTAGAACCACATTTTGCTGCAATTACAGCTGCAAGTCTTTTTGGGTAGGTCTCTACCAGCTTTGAACATCTAGAGAGTGACACTGTTGCCCATTCTTCTTTGCAAAATAGCTCAAGCTCTGTCAGATTGAATGGAGAGTGTCTGTGAACAGCAATTTTCAAGTCTTGCCAGAGTCTCAATTGGATTTAGGTCTGGACTTTGACTTGGCCATTCCAACACATAAATATGCTTTGATCTAAACTATTCCATGGTAGCTCTGGCTGTATGTTTAGGGATGGTTGTCCTGATGGAAGGTGAACTTCCACCCCAGTCTCAAGTCTTTTGCAGACTGTAACAGGTTTTCTTCTAAGATTGCCCTGTATTTGGCTCCATTTATCTTCCCACCAATTCTGACTAGCTTTCCTGTCCCTGAAGAAAAGCATCCCCACAACATGATACGGCCACCACCATGTTTCACGGTGGGCATGGGGCGTTTAGGGTGATGATGTGCAGTGTTAGTTTTCTGCCACACATAGCGTTTTGCTTTTAGGCCAAAAAGTTAAATTTTGGTCTCATCTGACCAGAGTACCTTCTTCCACATGTTTGCTGTGCCTCCCACATGGCTTCTTCCAAACTGCAAACGGGACTTCTTATGGCTTTCTTTCAACAATGACTATCTTCTTGCCACTCTTCCAAAAAAGCCAGATTTGTGGAGTGCCCAATTAATAGTTGTCATGTGGACAGATTCTCCCACCTCAGCTGTGGATCTCTGCAGCTCCTCCAGAATCACCATGGGCCTCTTGGCTGCTTCTCTGATTAATGCTCTCCTTGTCCAGCCTGTCAGTTTATGTGGACGGTCATATCTTGGTAGGTTTGCAGTTGTGCCATACTCTTTCCATTTTTGGTTGATCAATTGAACAGTGCTTCGTTAGATGTTCAAAGCTTGGGATATTTTTTTATACCCTAACCCTGCTTTAAACTTCTCTACAGCTTTATCCCTGACCTGTCTGATGTGTTCCTTGACCTTCATGATGCTGTTTGTTCACTAAAGGTCTCTAACAGACCTCTGAGGGCTTCACAGAACAGCTGTAGTTATACTGAAATTAAACTACACATGGGTGAACTCTATTAACATTTAGGTGACTTCTAAAGGCAATTGGTTCCATTCGATTTTAGTTAGGGGTATCAGAGTAAAGGGGGCTAAATACAAATGCACACCACACTTTTTAACATATTTATTTGTAAATAATTTTGAAAACCATTTGGTTGGTGCTACGCTTGGGGATGGTCCCTTGGGCTATGTTAGATCTTATTGTTGTTTTTTTCTATATGGAGTCTATAGACTGTTCTCTTTTTCCTTTCCAGGAAAGCTGGTCAGAGTTGATGGGAAAATGGATGGAGCCAAATACAGGGCAATCTTAGAAAAAAAAACTGTAAGCCCCTGTACACACGGTCGGAGATTTCCACAACCAAATCCGTCGGATTCTGCCCGTCGGATTTTGTCCATCGGATCTTGTCCGAAACTGTTGCATACACACGGTCAGACAAAGTTGGCGAAAAATATGATCTTTCAGAACGTGATGACGTAATTTCGTTGGGATTACGATGGGACTACATTCAGGCTAGTAGCCAATAGTTTTGATGTAGGAATTTGATCTGAGCATGCGTGGCACTTGGTCCGATCAAAATGCTCTACACATGATTGGATTAGGTCCGTCCGGCCCAATTGGTCGGGAAATATTTCCAACATGTTGGAAAATTGGGTCCGACGGAGATTCGGACGGAATCAGTCCGATGCATACCACACACAGTCGGATTATCCGACGACACGGTCCGATAGGACACATTCCGACGGATTCTCAGACCGTGTGTACAAGGCTTTAGAGTCTGCAAAAGACTCAAGACTAGGGCAGAGGTTCACCTTCCAGCAGGACAACAACCCTAAACATACAGCCAGAGCTACAATGGAATGAATTAGATCAAAGCATATTCATGTGTTTGAATTGCCCAGTCAAAGTCCAGACCTAAATCCACTTGAGAATCTGTGGCAAGACTTGAAAATTGCTCTTCATTGACACTCTCCATCCAATCTGACAGAGCTTGAGCTATTTAGCAAAGACGAATGTGCAAAAATGTCACTCTCTAGATGTGCAAAGCTGATAGAGACATACACAAAAGGGCTTGCAGCTGTAATTGCAAAAGGTGATTCTGCAAAGGAATGACTCAGGGGGGCTGTATACAAATGCACGCCACACTTTTCAGATATTTATTTGTAAAAAAAAAATTAAAACCATTTATCATGTTCTCTTCCACTTCACAATTTTGTGCCACTTTGTGTTGGTCTATCACTTAAAATCCCTATAAAATTTCAAGGGGTATGAATTCTTTTTCAAGGCACTGTAAACGTCTGGTCAATAAATCTCCTATTTTTAGTCTGTGTTCATATTGATTGATCATGTATCTTAAAAATATTATCGTCTAAAAATTACTTATTCATAATTATCGTGCAGTGAAATTATTCTCAAAAGCACAACAGTGTGTATTAGGAACTGTAGCAAGTCAGACAGAGCCCACTTTATTTCCTGACTGGAGGACCCCCAGTATTAAGCCCTTTCCTCTTCAACATTACATTCTCTGATCTGCACTTTTCATTCATTGGATTTTAGGCAAAACACACAGCAGTCTTTTAGAACAATCCTACATATGCCACAGTTAAAACTACTAAGTTTAATACATGATGATACAATATTTACCTGCAAACAAAAAGAAAACTCCTTAAAACAAATCAGCACCTATACTTTAAACTGAATATTTAGGGAACACCATCAAGTTTTTCAACACTGCTGCAACCTCAACGTCAAGTATAAAAAACAGAAATACTGTGCATGTATTTCAAAAACCCTATGATTAAAAAAAAGAGATAAAAAAAGATTGTCTGATTAGTGCAGCTGGGATTAATTTTGTGCAATCACAAATAATTTAATAAAAAACTGTTCTTTGTTAAAGACAGCTTTGATTGAATTTAAAATAATCTTCTTAGCAAACAAATGGAATATTGTGCTGAATGCAAAGCTGGAATCATTTTCATAAAAAAAAAAAAAATTAAATTACAGTTCATATTTTCATAAAGACTCTGTATATTTGGCTGTATTAGTAACCATATATAGAGTAGTTACTATTACACATTGGTTTATCGTCTAGCTATTAGCTTGTACCAGCTTCTGTAAGTGAACCAGACGTTCTGCAAAACACACGTAGCAATATTAGCTTTACTTATTTCATGTAGATTTAATTGTTTTTATGGAAAGGGGTGTCAACTAAAGGCTCGCCAGACCTCAGGCTGTGTAGTTGCCTCAAATTTAGATTAAATCACAACTTCAATCAGAAAGAAAAAGCAGTCAGTGCCGCTACTTACCTGTTTAAAATGTTATGGCAGAGTCAAGCATATCAAGGTAAAATGAAAAGCTCATTAACAGATAAAATAACAAAACCAGCTTTTGCTGCAATATTCTGCTTTAATTCAGTGATTTCTTCATTGGTTCTTTTTTCTGCTGCTAGATGTCCTCAGTATGGTGGTCAGCATAATTGCATCTACTTCTGCTGAGCCCAGGTTATCATGTACTAGTCTCAGCTTGTGACTGGATGGTAAAAGGAGAAGAATCACAGTGATGAGCTAATTTCTCTGTCACTGATTGGTCTCTTGTACCGCTTTTTCCACTCACACATGCTACACAGGGATTGCAAGAGGCTGATACTATGTCAAGTGAAGTTACTTACTTTGCAGCTCTTCATTCATTTGTGTCTTTGGGATGACTAGATTTCAGCTTTAGGCCTAGCTGGGTGATACCTTTCTTCACAAAATGACCATGAAATTTATGTAAGTCCCCGTGATTTTTTCTTGAAAGATAGTATTTGCATTAGTTTATACATGCCCCCCCATTTGGCAGTCCTTAGGTCTAGCAATAGTCTACTCTGGAACTAAGCACTGCATTGTGAAATTAGGCCTACTATCCCCATGCAATGAAAGTTGTGATATTTTGGGTATTTCCACAGTGCTTTAGCTTACTTAAAGTGTTAATTCGCCTTTACAGAAAAAATGTAAAGGTGAACTAACACTGGACACCCTCCCCATCCTACCAGTCCCTGCTGTGTGTACCCTTGGGGTTGCTGAGCTGTCAGCACTCCCACAGCAGTCCGGGAACCAATCAGTATCCATTTTGTCTGTCCTGGAAGTGTTGACAGAAAAGGTGTAGAAGAGCAGGGATTCAAAATTCCCAGACCACTGTAAAGGGGAAGTAACCATTTAACTGATTGCCTACAGGGGCAATTTTGACATTTTTCACAAACTTGTTAAAATCAGCATTTTTTTGGCTAGAAAATTACTTAGAACATCCAAACATGTAATATTTTCTGAAAGCAGAGGCCCTGGATAATTAAATGGTGGCTGTTGCAATACATTTTTTATGTAGCACAATAATTGTGTAGGCATTTATGAAAAGCAAATTTCAGAATAAAAAATACACCTAAATAAATTTCAGTGCACGCAAACACAATATAATATCCAGTTTTGGGTAAAATATTAAATATGATAATTATGACACCAAACATGTTAAGATTTAAATTTGTGAATTCCTGTGAAATGGTAACAAACTAGGATATTTAAAATTGGCAAAAGAATTTACAGTTGAACATCAGCTATAGTGCTAGAATTATTGCTCTTACTTTGACGTTCGCAGCAATACTTCACATGTGGTGCGATCACCATTTTTATATATGCATGCTGGGCCTACATGTATGTTTGCATTTGCATGCAAACACTGAGGGGCTTTTACATTTTTTTTAATTATTATTTTCATGTACTTTTTTTTCATTTTACATTTTGTTCATACTTTTTACTTTTATTTTTCATTTAACTTTAGGTGAAAACTTTACCCTTGTGATAGCTTTAGGCAGTGATAGGGACTCTTTATTAAGACATGAGGTATAACCGCTTGTTGCCCAAGCTCTATATATATATATAGTATATGGCCTCTGGGCAGCAAGTTATTGAAGATAAGTACAGTCTGGAATCATATGGTGCCTACGCTTTAGTGAAGAGTATGGGCGATTAAAGTAATTGCCTTATATATCAGAACTGCAAGTCATGCAAATTGCCTAAAATTTTTATGCTTTCTTGATAACTACTATAACCAATCCAAGAGTTTTAAAATTGAAGTTGTAGTGCATAAAGCATTTATTAGCTTTAAGTGCTCCTGTTTTCAGACTATGGTAATTAACCTATTCACATATTCTTAACCATCCGTAAAATAGCCTTAAAACAAGCCCCAACTCACTTTTTTAGTTATTTTTAAAGTGAATCTATTCATTTTCTAAGATACTCAAAGAACATTATAAAAATTCTGAAGTCTGCTTTCAGTTAGTCTCTTATGCTGCATACACACACGGTTGGAATTTCCGTGTCAGGTCACCTTGAGGCGAGGTGACAGATGCACACCGTAGGGATCAGGGGTGCACCGCAAGGTTGTGGACCCTACGGCTGACTGCTGCAGACGGGAGACAGATCCCACTGGGGCTAGAGCGTAAGATGCCCTGGGGCGTGGAGTCTAAGAGCCAGCAGGTGTTCACCAGCGCCTCTAGTGGTGAGGATGGACTTGGCTGCAACTGGCTCCAGGTCGCGACCCCCAGGGTCCCCCAGCTCACACCCACAGTAGGCAACAGGAGGATAGGGATAGTGAGGGACAAAGCCAAGGTCGGGGCCACAAGCAGACAGGAATAGTCAGGGACACGCCAAAAGGTCAGGATAACAGGCAAACAGGGATAGTCAAGGACACGCCAAAGTCGGTAATGAAACAACAGAACAGCACACGGCAGGTAACAGCAAGCTAACACACAAAGGTTGATCAGCAGCGTTGGCCTGCAGTGCACAGGTTAATATACAGCTCCCTGATAGGAGCTAGGGTGGAGCCATGCCAGAGGATGGATTACAAAAGCAGACAGGTGAGGGTCGGCTGGTCTCTAGATGAACACATGGAAACAGGTAAGCAGACAATCTATTGCATAACCATGACAGTACCCTCCCTCTTACGAGGCCTCCCCCTCCCCCGCCTGGGTCCAGGCTTAAAGGGAAACTCCAGATGGAACCTCCTCAAGAGACTAGGAGCAAAGACCTGATGCAGTGATCCAAGACTTCTCCTCAGGGCCAAACCCTTTCCAATGTAAGAGGTACTGAAGAATGCCTTTACGGAGTCGGGAATCCAAAACTTGACTAACCTCGTATTTTAGATGATCCTCAGAGACTGGAACCGAGGTAGGGAGAGGACGAGAGGACTTGAGGACTAAAGGCTTCTTAGGAATGGGTAAGGGTATGAGAAGATCAGGAGCCTGAGCAGGGTCCCCCAGACCCTTAAAAATGAGCTGGGCATCCATAACAGGACCACCAGACTGGGCAGAGGTCAGTGGATCCCTGAGGTCAGGTTGGTTAGAAGGTGACATGTCACAAGAGTCAAGCTGGATAGCTGAAACACAAACAGAATGCAGAGAACCCTGAGAAAAAGATTGAAAACCCCTCCTGGCCGAATGAGGTATTCTATCCAAAGGATGGATTGAGCCTCTTAAACGGGCTTGAACGGACATAGTAGCAGTAGGGTGAGACCAGGTCACAGAAGGTGCTGAACAAGAAGCAGGAAGCTCATTGGGCATGGGCTGGACTGGCATAACTGGTGCAGAGGCCGACTGAATAGTATTGTCAGGTGTAGTGACCATCTCAATTGCATCACAGGGCATAGCAACTGTGGAACTTGCAGACAAGTTAGCCTGGCTGTGCATCCAAGGGAGATTAGGGACAGGCAAAGGTAAATGGTTATGTAAATTGGAGTGAATGATCGACTCAGGTTCATAGGTGGGCCCCTCATCCAGAGTACCACATGACCTAAAGAGTGCATCAGTCTGACTATTGCAGGACACATCCCAGAGATCGCTATATACAGCGGGAAGAGCAGAAGATACTGGGATGGTGGTAACAGGAAGTTTCTCCTTTGGGGTACCCTTGAGTAGGCAGGAAGAGGAACAGGAGGAACCCCAAGCCAGGATCTGTCCAGCAGACCAGTCAATGTGTGGAGAATGGAGCCGTAACCAAGGAAGACCTAATATGATAGGAGATGAAGCCTTAGGTAAGACAAGGAAGGATATCCACTCCTGGTGGAGTGTCCCTACTGACATCTTAACAGGAAGCATTACAGAAGAGAGGGGAAAAATTGTGAACAAAGGGGACTGGAGGGTAACCAACCCCCGGGACTTTATCAACGGCACTAAGTATGATCAATCAATATTTAAAATCAATTGTAAATTTTATTCAATGTACAAAAAACATTATTTGAAACAAGTGACTTTCGTCTGTTTTACATATACAGTACAAAATGCGGATATACAGAAATAGGTATATGAGCCTTGAAGACTACATAAGTTACCACATTAGTGTATAATTCAAACTGCATTGTTTCTTTCTACATGTTTCGCTCAGATAGAGCTTCCTCAGGACAATTGCAGCGTATAATATTCTACAAAAGAACAAAATTGTATAAACAAATTGATTGATTTAAAGAAGAAATATAATAAATATGCATAAATAAGTTTTGTACATAGCAAAATCACAAAGGGTACAGAAGGCATTAAACAATATGGGTCAACACATTCTGATCAAATAACTCTAGTGGTGGAGCTCCTTTCCAGACATCTTTGATGGCCGGAAAGGAGCACAACCACCACCCTATACGTAGAACATAAGGACATAAATTTACAAGTCAGTATAAAATACCATATTAGTTATTCAAGCCGGGGGACACATTAACCCTTTATTTGGGTGGCGTCCCACATACTCATAATTATAATGTATGAGCGAATATCATTCTCCTCTAAAGAGAATGATAACAGAATTGAACTGTGAACCATTGAGAAAGAAAAAAAAAAAAAAAAAAGGGATGACATTCTAAACATACAGATATTGTGCATGAAAAAGGTTATAAAAGAGAAATATCCAAAAAAATTGTATATAATAATGTAAAATAGAAAAACAAGGCAAAACACAGCCTCTTACCCCATAGGTCTGATAAATTAAAGTGCTTTGGAGTCGTGGCAGTTTGTCTGATTATTAAAATACAGACCAGTTGTCTTATTTTATTCTGTCATCAAATGAGCATCTAAATCCATACGTTTACCCAACGGCCATTTATTCAAGCCCAAATTTGCTGTGACCTGCCAGTCAGTAGGGGTTGTGTACATTATGGTTTGCCAGTGCAATGCTTTCTATGTTGGAAAGACGAAACGCCCCTTCTTCCACCGCATCAGGGACCATGTGTCCCTGGTGCGTGGGAAGAAAATGGAGACCCCAATCAGCCGACATTTTGGCTTATATCATCAATTCAATGATAATTTCATGCATTTCTTTCCTTTAGAACATATCCCCCCAGGAGAAAGAGGGGGTGATTACAATCAAATTCTCCTACAACGAGAAACCAGATGGATATTTAATTTGAAAGCTACTCGATCTCCGGGACTTAATGATGCTTATAGTTTCAAACCTTTTCTGTAATAAGGGTTTTTTTTTTTTTTTTTTTTTTTTTTTGCGGATTACGGTGATGGATGTCATATCTGAAAGGGACTTCTCCCAAGGGACTTCCCTTGTGGGGTCTGTACGGGCACCCTGGGGCGGGCTTTGACTCTTCACCCTTCCTAACTGGTTAGGGGTACAGTCAGCCCGCCCCATTTCTAATTGGGAGTTCTTTCCCCCTCCTCTTTTTCGGCCGTTGGGCTGCGAGTATCCTTCACTTTTCCATCTTGTTGAAATCAGGATTATATGGTGATTGACCTATAATGTCGATTCACTTTTACCCCTGGTTACTCGCTATTTTGATGTATCTAATTACAAGATCTTGGCATTTGGCCTTCAGCCATCATGGCTGCATGTCTCTGACTTTATATTAGGTCATCGTCAGAGTACATGGGTTGATATATCATTTCCTGGCAAAATCGTTTTCTTGCCAGAATCCAAAATGGCCGCCAGCGCGATATGGACGCGACCTACGTCCTTCGCGCATGCGCAATTGACATCGTTATGCGCGGGACGGCGATCCTCTCAACAGGTGTGCCCGCAGCCCGGCGGTGACGTCAGACGCCGCCGGGCTGGAAGCACGAGGTATTAATGCGGGTCCCTATCACTACCATCTCAACTAGTGATGGAAGCTGACGTGGGGAGCTGCTGAACGAGTGGAGGAGCATCTCAACCTTTAGGACTACACACTACTTAATTGAATAGGTAAGAAAGGAAAGGCTTTGAGGAGATCACATTGATGATCGCTTGGGGATATTCTTGCAACAGTAATGGGAACATGTGTGTTCTCTCTTTTTCTACTGTTTCTTTAGAGATCAGCACTGTGAAAACTTCTGTGCCTGAATTACACTCTATCTAATCCATGTCTGACAATACAGGGTGATTGCTGATATTGGGCTTGTTGAACTGGTTCTACTCTATTTATAAATACCATCAGGTTTCCACCAGGTATGTTTGGAGCATTGATTGGGCCAATTTGATGCTTTATTCGAACTGGCCCATTACATATTTATTTCTTGTGCTTCTGCAGATCCCTAGAGGGGTTGATTGGGAGATCCCTAATGATGCCCTCACCGTGATCCGCTCATTTGATGACAGAATAAAATAAGACAACTGGTCTGTATTTTAATAATCAGACAAACTGCCACGACTCCAAAGCACTTTAATTTATCAGACCTATGGGGTAAGAGGCTGTGTTTTGCCTTGTTTTTCTATTTTACATTATTATATACAATTTTTTTGGATATTTCTCTTTTATAACCTTTTTCATGCACAATATCTGTATGTTTAGAATGTCATCCCTTTTTTTTTTTTTTTTTTTTTTTTTTTTTCTTTCTCAATGGTTCACAGTTCAATTCTGTTATCATTCTCTTTAGAGGAGAATGATATTCGCTCATACATTATAATTATGAGTATGTGGGACGCCACCCAAATAAAGGGTTAATGTGTCCCCCGGCTTGAATAACTAATATGGTATTTTATACTGACTTGTAAATTTATGTCCTTATGTTCTACGTATAGGGTGGTGGTTGTGCTCCTTTCCGGCCATCAAAGATGTCTGGAAAGGAGCTCCACCACTAGAGTTATTTGATCAGAATGTGTTGACCCATATTGTTTAATGCCTTCTGTACCCTTTGTGATTTTGCTATGTACAAAACTTATTTATGCATATTTATTATATTTCTTCTTTAAATCAATCAATTTGTTTATACAATTTTGTTCTTTTGTAGAATATTATACGCTGCAATTGTCCTGAGGAAGCTCTATCTGAGCGAAACATGTAGAAAGAAACAATGCAGTTTGAATTATACACTAATGTGGTAACTTATGTAGTCTTCAAGGCTCATATACCTATTTCTGTATATCCGCATTTTGTACTGTATATGTAAAACAGACGAAAGTCACTTGTTTCAAATAATGTTTTTTGTACATTGAATAAAATTTACAATTGATTTTAAATATTGATTGATCATACTTAGTGCCGTTGATAAAGTCCCGGGGGTTGGTTACCCTCCAGTCCCCTTTGTTCACAATTTTTCCCCTCTCTTCTGTAATGATTCTCAACAGGGATGTGGCACTTTTTTCACCATTTAGATTAATATGAACCCGAGCCTTGTCATATATATATCCTCTTGTCTATGTTAACCAGGGTGGTATCCACCTAGTCACCAATTATAGACAAGGCTAACTTTGAAAGGTCTCAATTCTTTACTACAATAAACGTATTCTAATTTAAGAATACCTATTGATGACACTTCAATTGACAGGATTGAAACTTTAGATCTTAGTTAAACTTTTTTTTTTATTTATTTATTTATTTTTTTTTCTCCTTCTTTCTTTAAAAATGGCTAAATTTTGTGGCAGTGAATTTGATGGACTCATGAATACTTTTCATCACTCCCAAGGGCAGGCAACGGTGGGACTAAGCATGGACCGTTTCTTTTTAAGACTCCAGCGAATGCTTGAGAAAAAATCACGAATATTTTGGAATAAACAGTATTTCCTAAAATATATTGAAGATGAGATGTCCCCTTGGGGCCTAAGAATACAGATTTTTCCCACCATCTATAAAATAGAACCCTCCTTCAAACACCAATGGGAGGCTAATCTTCAGCAATGTTCCACCACTATGATGCAGATACTTTGTTCTCATTATACTAATGAGTTGAACATTGCTGACAATGAAATCCAGAAATTATATGACGAGAATACATCAGTAATCTCGCATGAATCCTTTTTGGACCGGGAACACAATTTAAAATCCAATCTAGAACAATATGTGGCTACATTGATTTCCAACAAGGAAAAAAAGTACATGCGAGACAAACTGGCCTATGATAATAATCAGGCCTATAACTGGACTTCTAGTCGAAATTACAAAACAAAATTTTTGCCCAAACAAGGCAAAACACGAAGTCATAACGTAGAACAAACAGATTCAGATATGTCTTCTAATTCTTCTGTTTCCTCCTCCTCTCTTTCCTCCTCACAGGTCACAGCAAATATCACATCGAGTAAGAAAACACGTCACGTCAAACGTACTAATGAGAAGGAAGGTATTTCTCAAACTAAACCGATTCCTCACATATCAAATACCTCCATTCACACAAGAGCCTCAGCAGCCAAAGTGGCTTCTGCGACCAAAACAAACACTTCACCCCTTTCACACCCGAGCTTGATGCCCGACCCACAGGCACCCATGGCCTCGCCCCAAATGGATGGGGGGCGGACCATGGGCGCCTCTGATTCGGGTTTTCGCACAGCCCCAATTTTCAACCAACCTGTTCCCAAAGCACTAGACCAAATTCACCTGAGACACAACAAAATCCCTTTGAAATAATCAATCTTTCCTCGAGCTCACTCACAGAAGCCCAAATTTCTCTGTTGAAATTGGGTCTTTCTTTTTGTCCTACACAACCTATTGACACTTTTGAATTGGTCAAGGACACATATCTTTTTGCACGAAAACTTTTTTACAAGGTAATTTTTGATAAATCATCAAATCCAAAACAGGATTCACCATTTTCTAGCACATCACTTGATGCCCTTAGTCTCTCAGAAATTAAGGCCATAGAGAATCTTATGGAATTATGGGAGGAGGGAGGCATTGATTCCACTGATTTGGAGGAAGCATCCGTATTGCTCGCTGATCAGGATACAGATACGGAGCGTCCGGTTGCAACCTCAAAATCGCACTTCTCGCATGCATTAAAAGAATACAAACCACGATCCAATAGGTTCCCTACCTTACAAAACAATCCCAACATATGGGCATTTGTACAACAAGTGACCCAAGAAATAATAAAGACCAAGTGGGAAAGCACACAACAACCTAACCTTACAGAGCAACAAGAAGAGGCCCTCCTAATGTTGAAATCAAACACAGACATTGTAATAAAACCGGCTGACAAAGGGGGAAACCTTGTAATAATGGATTCGATTCAATACGAGAATATGGTATTGGACCTTTTGCGAAACAAACAATGGTATCGCAAAGTTCCAGCAAGCCACGTTGGTTACATCAATACCCAATTTGGTAAATTAATTGCCAAAGCTTACAGAGAAGGCACTATTACGAAGAAAACGTGGGAATATTTAAATGTCCCCAATCCCAAAACTCCGACAATGTATGCCCTTCCTAAGGTGCATAAGGATCCTTTGAAACCTCCTGGCCGCCCTATTGTATCAGGAAGAGGCTGTTTGACTGAGCATGCGAGTGCCATGGTCGATGATTTTCTACGTCCCTTTGTGGAGGACCTAACATCATACTTACGAGACACCTCGGACTTGCTGCGAGCTCTGGATGGGATCTCGCTATCAGAGGGGACCTGGCTAGTGACCCTAGATGTAGAGGCCTTGTATAATTCAATCCCCCATGAACTGGGGGTACGGACAGTGGAAAGTTTTATAGTGGAGGATATACGTATTCCTCCCAACTATAGAAACTTCATCCTTGATCTTCTACACTTCATCCTCACCAATAACATATTTATGTTCGGGCGCTCCCACTACCTCCAGGTGCAGGGGGTTGCTATGGGGACTAAATGTGCTCCCTCATATGCCAACCTGTACCTGGGGGGCTGGGAGCGCCAGATCTTTCGCCAGGAGAATTTACAGCGATTCTTTGACTTTATACCGATGTGGCGAAGGTTTATTGATGACATCTTTTTTGTGTGGACAGGGAGTGAGGATGAATTGAGGATGTTTGTGGATTTGTTGGGAACAAATTCCTTTAACCTCAATTTCACTATGGAAATGAGTCTTTCCAGGATAACCTTCCTGGACGTGCAAATCTTTACGGATGTAGATGGGGCTGTTCAGTCCACTCTCCACCGAAAAATAACTGCGGCAAATTCACTCTTACATGCATCTAGCTCACACCCGTCCCCTCTGGTGGCGAGTATCCCATACGGACAATATCTTTGTCTAAGACGAAATTGCAGCAGTCATGAGGATTTTGTCCTAGAGGCAAGGCAGCTGAGGTTGCGCCTCCGTCAAAGAGGCTACAGTAACAAATGCCTCAAAAGGGCCTATGCACAAGCCAAGAAACAGAATAGGGCCTCTTTAATACATAACCATAGACCACCAAAGACTAATCAAGAGGTCAGATTCATCACTACATATAATGAACAACATATGCAAGTCAAAGGAGTTCTTCAGAGATACTGGTACCTTTTGAAGGGTGACCCCCTTTTAGCCAAACATCTCCCGGATCATCCGGGTGTCACATATAGAAGGTCGCGATCTCTGAGGGACTCTTTAGTACAAAGTCATTTCTCTTCCTCTGTAAGGTCGGGTTCTAGACAATCAGGCTGTACCCCTTGCCATAAATGTGGCTTTTGCAGATACTTATATGCATCTAAATCCATACGTTTACCCAACGGCCATTTATTCAAGCCCAAATTTGCTGTGACCTGCCAGTCAGTAGGGGTTGTGTACATTATGGTTTGCCAGTGCAATGCTTTCTATGTTGGAAAGACGAAACGCCCCTTCTTCCACCGCATCAGGGACCATGTGTCCCTGGTGCGTGGGAAGAAAATGGAGACCCCAATCAGCCGACATTTTGGCTTATATCATCAATTCAATGATAATTTCATGCATTTCTTTCCTTTAGAACATATCCCCCCAGGAGAAAGAGGGGGTGATTACAATCAAATTCTCCTACAACGAGAAACCAGATGGATATTTAATTTGAAAGCTACTCGATCTCCGGGACTTAATGATGCTTATAGTTTCAAACCTTTTCTGTAATAAGGGTTTTTTTTTTTTTTTTTTTTTTTTTTTTTTTGCGGATTACGGTGATGGATGTCATATCTGAAAGGGACTTCTCCCAAGGGACTTCCCTTGTGGGGTCTGTACGGGCACCCTGGGGCGGGCTTTGACTCTTCACCCTTCCTAACTGGTTAGGGGTACAGTCAGCCCGCCCCATTTCTAATTGGGAGTTCTTTCCCCCTCCTCTTTTTCGGCCGTTGGGCTGCGAGTATCCTTCACTTTTCCATCTTGTTGAAATCAGGATTATATGGTGATTGACCTATAATGTCGATTCACTTTTACCCCTGGTTACTCGCTATTTTGATGTATCTAATTACAAGATCTTGGCATTTGGCCTTCAGCCATCATGGCTGCATGTCTCTGACTTTATATTAGGTCATCGTCAGAGTACATGGGTTGATATATCATTTCCTGGCAAAATCGTTTTCTTGCCAGAATCCAAAATGGCCGCCAGCGCGATATGGACGCGACCTACGTCCTTCGCGCATGCGCAATTGACATCGTTATGCGCGGGACGGCGATCCTCTCAACAGGTGTGCCCGCAGCCCGGCGGTGACGTCAGACGCCGCCGGGCTGGAAGCACGAGGTATTAATGCGGGTCCCTATCACTACCATCTCAACTAGTGATGGAAGCTGACGTGGGGAGCTGCTGAACGAGTGGAGGAGCATCTCAACCTTTAGGACTACACACTACTTAATTGAATAGGTAAGAAAGGAAAGGCTTTGAGGAGATCACATTGATGATCGCTTGGGGATATTCTTGCAACAGTAATGGGAACATGTGTGTTCTCTCTTTTTCTACTGTTTCTTTAGAGATCAGCACTGTGAAAACTTCTGTGCCTGAATTACACTCTATCTAATCCATGTCTGACAATACAGGGTGATTGCTGATATTGGGCTTGTTGAACTGGTTCTACTCTATTTATAAATACCATCAGGTTTCCACCAGGTATGTTTGGAGCATTGATTGGGCCAATTTGATGCTTTATTCGAACTGGCCCATTACATATTTATTTCTTGTGCTTCTGCAGATCCCTAGAGGGGTTGATTGGGAGATCCCTAATGATGCCCTCACCGTGATCCGCTCATTTGATGACAGAATAAAATAAGACAACTGGTCTGTATTTTAATAATCAGACAAACTGCCACGACTCCAAAGCACTTTAATTTATCAGACCTATGGGGTAAGAGGCTGTGTTTTGCCTTGTTTTTCTATTTTACATTATTATATACAATTTTTTTGGATATTTCTCTTTTATAACCTTTTTCATGCACAATATCTGTATGTTTAGAATGTCATCCCTTTTTTTTTTTTTTTTTTTTTTTTTTTTCTTTCTCAATGGTTCACAGTTCAATTCTGTTATCATTCTCTTTAGAGGAGAATGATATTCGCTCATACATTATAATTATGAGTATGTGGGACGCCACCCAAATAAAGGGTTAATGTGTCCCCCGGCTTGAATAACTAATATGGTATTTTATACTGACTTGTAAATTTATGTCCTTATGTTCTACGTATAGGGTGGTGGTTGTGCTCCTTTCCGGCCATCAAAGATGTCTGGAAAGGAGCTCCACCACTAGAGTTATTTGATCAGAATGTGTTGACCCATATTGTTTAATGCCTTCTGTACCCTTTGTGATTTTGCTATGTACAAAACTTATTTATGCATATTTATTATATTTCTTCTTTAAATCAATCAATTTGTTTATACAATTTTGTTCTTTTGTAGAATATTATACGCTGCAATTGTCCTGAGGAAGCTCTATCTGAGCGAAACATGTAGAAAGAAACAATGCAGTTTGAATTATACACTAATGTGGTAACTTATGTAGTCTTCAAGGCTCATATACCTATTTCTGTATATCCGCATTTTGTACTGTATATGTAAAACAGACGAAAGTCACTTGTTTCAAATAATGTTTTTTGTACATTGAATAAAATTTACAATTGATTTTAAATATTGATTGATCATACTTAGTGCCGTTGATAAAGTCCCGGGGGTTGGTTACCCTCCAGTCCCCTTTGTTCACAATTTTTCCCCTCTCTTCTGTAATGATTCTCAACAGGGATGTGGCACTTTTTTCACCATTTAGATTAATATGAACCCGAGCCTTGTCATATATATATCCTCTTGTCTATCTTAACAGGAAGAGTCTGAAAGCGGATAGGGCAGCCTGGGAGAACCGTGCCATCACTCGCCAATACCACCAATGGTGTTGTAAGGGGCAAAAGGGTAAGTCTCATGGAGGATGCAGTCTCCCAATCCATGAAATTGGCAGTGGCTCCGGAATCCAGATGTGCTGAGACCGAATGAGAGGAAACACCGACATGAAGCAACACAGAAAGGAGAAGACAAGAAGTTGAAGGTGATATTTCAGGGTCTAATACTCCACCTTTCAGATGTATTAGCCCTGAGCGTTTTTCCGGACGAAGAGAACAAGTGTCACGGAAATGACCTTTGACCCCACAATAGAGACATAGGCCCAGAGTTCTGCGCCTAGCACGTTCTTCGGGAGATAACTTAGTCCAGATCAACTGCACAGGTGTATTTAATAACTGCTTGCCGACAGTTTCACGCCGATATTCGTCGGCAGAAGGGCTCGTACAGGCAAACTAACATACCTATACGTTGCCCTTTAAGAGGCAGCCGGCGTGCATGCCCGCGTCAAGCTCCGTGAGTCGGGGTGGGGATACCCGCTAATGTAAACAAGCATCTCCCCATTCTGCCTAGTGACAGTGTCACTGATCTCAGCTTCCTGTAATTGGGAGCAGAAATTAATGACGTGTCACATGTAGCCACGCCCCCAGTTAGAAACACTCCCCAGGTCACACTTAACTCATTTACACAGGAATCAGTGCATTTGTATAGCAATGATTGCTGTATAAATGACAATGGTCCCAAAAATGTGTCAAAAATGTCTGATCACTGCCATTACTAGTAAAAAAAAATTATTAATAAAAATGTCATAAAACTATCCCCTATTTTGTAAACACTATAACTTTTGTGCAAACCAATCAATAAACGCTTATTGCGATTTTTTTTACCAAAAATATGTAGAATAAGCCTAAACTGAGGAAAAATTTTTTTATATATATTTTTGGGGGATATTTATTATAGCAAAATGTAAAAAATAATGCATTTTTTTCAAAATTGTCGCTTTGTTTGCACAAAAAATTAAAACCGCGGGGGTGATCAATTACCATCAAAAGAACACTCTATTTGTAGGAAAAAAAGGACGTTAATTTTGTTTGGGAGCCACGTCACATGACCATGCAATTGTCAGTTAAAGAGAAGCGGTGCCGAATCGCAAAAAGTGCTCTGGTCAGGAAAGGGGTAAATTCTTCCGGGGCTGAAGTGGTTAAAACTGACAGAATCTGGGGCAACTGTGCACAGTAGCCAATCAGCTTCTACTTTCAGCTTGTTCAGTAAGGGCTCGTTCACACCATACATGCATGAAAACTGATGAGAAAATGGCTCAGATTTCACTTGCAGAGACATCAGTTTACACAGGGGGCCAACTCACCCAAGATCCCACCCCCCATATCAAAAATAAATGTATCCCCATCCCGCTCAGAATTACCCGCATCCATTTCCACCATGTATCCCCATCCCCACCCAGCATCATCCATCCCTTTCCACAATGTATCCTCTTCCCGCCCAGCATCATCCATCCCTCTCCACAATGTATCCCCATCCTGAATTCTGGACAGGGATGGATGATTCTGGGTGGGGATGGGGATACACTGTGGAGAGGGATAGATGATGCCACGCAGGGATGGGGATACAATGTGGAGAGGGATTGATGATGCTGGGCAGGGATGGGGATACATTGTGGAGAGGGATAGATGATGCTGGGCAGGGGTGGGGATACATTGTGCAGAGGGATAGATGATGCAGGCGAGGATAGGGATACATTGTGGAGAGGGATGGATGATGCTGGGTGGGAATGGGGATACATTGTGTATTATCATTTATACTTTTTTTTGTTTTTTAGTGAATATATTTTTATTCTGCCACTAGGGGTCAGTCTATAGACCTCTTTATTATAAGCAAAGTGTGATATTGCTTTGGTTTTTCCACAGGTGTGCTGTGAAACTAAGCTACTTCCTGGTGAGCTTTCCACAACTGATGTGTTTATAAGGGGACAGATGAGGCATGTTAGGCTCTGCCCCGCTGATGAAGTTCTTTGAACGTAACGTGTATGGGGGAGGAGCCATGCACTGACGTCACCTGCTACCGACCTGCTTCTCGCACACCGCTGTGTTGATATCTGACAATGCGCATATCATGAGGATGTTTGTGAGTAACATTTTAAGTTTTAATAAAGCCACTTTTATGAGTATAACAGAGAGCACTTAGATGCTTTCTTGTCCTATTTTATTTATGCCCTGGGAAAATTGAGTGGAGTTCCTGGCTTTATCCCAATTCTTTACCGTGATTTGGGACCTGTGCATTTGACTATTTGTTAGTTCAGTGGTCCATTAATAGAGGTGAGCGAAGCGAGTGCTCTGGAGGTGTCACCATTGTTTTCTGAATTGTGCCTGTCGCGTGGAAGTCTCTTGGTGTTTGCTGGGATCCTTAGTCCTCTTCAACTTTCTTTTGGACTTATATTGGATTGTTTCTATTAATTGTTTATGCGCTGCACCTTATTTTGCAACATCGTGGAGAGGGATGGATGATTCTGGGTGGGAATGGGGAAACATTGTGGAGAGGGATGCATGATTCTAGGATGAGGATGGGAGGAGGATGATGGAGTTGCATTGCGAAAATGGATGAGGATGACTCTGGGTGGAGATGAGACATAGTGAAGATTTTCTCCACTATGTAACTCTCTTCCCCACCCAGAGTCATCCTCATCCATTTTCACAATTCAGACATAGTGCAGGAGATGGTCAGAGACTGCAGACATGATACAGGAGATGATCAGAGACTGCAGACATAGTACAGGAGATGGTCAGAGACTGCAGACATACTACAGGAGATGGTCAGAGAGTGTGTGTACATGATACATGAGACAGTCATAGACTGCAGACATGATAGAAGATAGAAGAGCACTAGGGGGCTGGAGAGCACTGGGGGGGTCTAGAGAACACCAAGGGGTCAGGAGAGTACTGGGGGGGGGGGGTCTGGAGAGCACCACGGGGCTGGAGAGCACTGGGGGAGCCCAGAGAGCACCAGGGGGCTGGAAAACACTGGGGGGGGAGCACTGGAGGAGCTTAAGGGCACTGGGGTAACTGGAGAGCATTGAGGGGATTTGGAGAGCACTATGGAGGCTGGAGAACACCGGGGATCGGTGAGCGCAGGGATTGGAGAGCACCGATAGGGGGGTTGAAGATCATGGTGGGTTTGAAAGCACTGGGGGGTGGACAAAGATCTCTGGGGGGAACTGAATAGCACTGGGAGGGGGGAATGGATAGCACTGGGGGGGAAAGGAAGCACAAGGGGTGCTGAAAATCACTGAGGGAGCCGGAGTGAACTGGGGGGAACTGGAGAGCACATGGGGGAGCACAGGGGGTGGAGAGCACTGGGGGGAACTGGAAAGCACTGGGGGGACTGGATAGCACTGGGTGGGAAAGGGATTACAGGAGGTAGAGAGCACTGGGGGAGCTAAAGAGCATGGAGGGGGCAGCAAGTGACATATAGAGGAATTGATCTTTCCATATTGCTCCTGCAGCAGCTGAATGCAAGCAAGAGGGATAGGAGGAAAAGCAGGTATTCAGCGGTTGCAGGAGGAATATCGAAAGATCAGTTCCTCTATATGCCACTGCCTCTGCTACTCCTCCTATCCAGGCACACAGGGAGGCTGCTGCCTGGGCGTTCTGGCAAGAGGCAACAGGTGATGGGATCCATCACAGCTCCTTCCAGCTTCACGCTGTAATAGGGTAACTGGGTAGTTTCCGCTCCCCACCCGCCTACTGAACCGAATAGGCGGGGTGAGCTGCGCAGGCTGAAGGAGATCAGACATGTACATGTGGCTCAGCGGGCACCCCTGAGCAGCGCCGGCCATATACTCACGCAATCTATTCCACTGATAGCAGCCAGGTCCTGCAGGAGTGATGCAAACAGGAACAGAGTTTCTGCTGCTGAAAAAGTGCAGGAACGCCGTTCCCAATGCATTCCCACAGGACTCAACCCCTGAGTTTACATCAGTTTCACATCAATTGTTATTCACGTCGACATCAGTTTTCATGCGAGCAGTTATATGCCCTATTCACACAAATGTTGATGTCATGTCAGTTTTTCTCCATGCAGAAAACTGCATACACTGCAGATTTCTGTGCAGAACAAATCTGTGTAGGGTGAACATGGCACATAGAGAACCATTGTTTTTATTGAGCCCTTGCAGAATGCATGTAGAAAAACTGACAACTCTGCACCATGGTGTGAATGAGGCCCTAAAGTGTTTGTAACCCCCCAAAAAAGGATCCTGTTCCTTTAAAGCATGTTATACAGCACAGTGCTTGTGCTGTGTAATTTGGCCCCCTGTATCACTTGAAATACCTGGCTGATCCTCTCTGGCTCTGCCCTGCCCCAGTAAACTGACCATGGTTTATCATGACTGCTGAGCCCTGACACCACGGTCATGCTTTACATGCTTCCGTCATCTGCAACTCTTGCCCCCTTCTTGACCAGGCCATTTTTTGTGATACAGCACTTTAACTGCCAACTTTGCGGTCATGCAACGCTGTACTCAAACAAAATTCATGTCCTTTTTTCCCACAAATAGAGCTTTCTTTTGGCAGTATTTGATCACCTCTGCGTTTTGTTTTTTTTGCTCTATAAACAAAAAAAGCGTACATTTTGAAAAAAAACAATATTTTTTAACTTTTTGCTATAATAAATATCCCCCCAAAAAATGTAAAAAAACAAATTTCTTCATCAGTTCAGACCAACATGTATTATTCTACATATTTTTGGTAAAAAAAAACGCAATAAGCATATTGTATATTGATTGGTTTGCGAAAAAGTTATAGCGTCTATAAAATAAGGGATATATTAATGACATTTTTATCTTTTTTTTATACGATAAATGGCGGTTATCTGCAATTTTTAGTGGGACTGTGACATTGTGGCGGACAGATCGGACACTATTGACACTTTTCTGGGACCATTGGTTTTTATACAGCGATCAGAGCTAAAAATAACCACTGATTACTGTATAAATGTCACAGGCAGGGAAGGGGTTAACACTAGGGGGCGATCAAGGGGATAAGTGTTCCCTAGGGAAGTATTTCTAGCACCCCCTAGAGCTCTTAAAGCAGCTGACATACACCTATGGCGAGTCGCCCAGGAGAGCTAACCTGCCCAGTATAATGACAGCAGCTGGTTGGCAAGCAGTTAAGCTTGCGGAAAGGGGTGGGCACTTGCGGAAAGGGGCGTAATCTACGCCCCTTTCCGCAGAGAGCTATCCCGGAAGTGGGTGCAGAATACCTGTACTGTACAGGTATCTGCACCCCCCTCCCCCCTGAAAGGTGCCAATTGTGGCGCCGGAGGGGGGGAGGGTTCCGATGAGCGGAGGTCCACTTTAGGGTGGACCTCCGCTTTAAGGAAAAAACTTACATTGAAATGCCCATCAATGCATCCTTATCAGTGTCCATCTGCAGCTTTGTCCATCGTTGCCGAATGATCAGTGTCCATCTGTAGCCTTGCCCAGTCTGATTGCAGCCTTGCCCAGTCTGATTGCAGCCTTGCCCAGTCTGATTGCAGCCTTGCCCAGCCTTGCCCAGTCTCATTGCAGCCTTGCCCAGTCTCATTGCAGCCTTGCCCAGTCTCATTGCAGCCTTGCCCAGTATCATTGCAGCCTTGCTCAGGGTCATTGCAGCCTTGCTAGTTTAAAATTAGCGTGTACTCGGCTCCTCTTGCAGTCCCACCCAGTCCTGCCCCTTGGCCCGACTCCTATGATGGACATAACTCAGGTCTAATGGCGGGACTGGGCGTGACTGCGAGCAGAGCTGAGAGGAGCTGAGCCTAGCCAATTACACAGTACACTCGGCTAGGTGTATTTCGGCGGGGATTGGCGTAGAACATGCACCCACAATTTTCCCCTAATTTTAAGGGGAAAAAAGTGCGTGTTATATGCCTATAAATACAGTACTTGAAGATTTAGTGTTGAAAAACACTTTCCTTGTTTTTGTTTCCTTGTTTTAGTGTATATGATCAAATTTGCATTCTTTCATGTGGCTGAGCTATATTTACCAAACCATGTCTAATAAGGGCTTTAGTTCTGATATTTTTGAAAAATAGTATGCATGGAAAAAAAAATGCTTTTCTTGAATGGACTTCCAGCAATCACTGCCTGCTGCACTCCAACAAAAAAAGGGTAGAGGGGGAGGGGAAGACATCAATTAGGAGAAAAAAATGCTAAACTTCTAACAATTGAAGGGCAGTAAACAATAACTCAGATATTGGTCCTTGTACAGATTTTTAAAAATAGGTCACATACGAAAATGTACCCCAGAACTACAATTTAAAGAACTCAAGCATGGTTTGGTAAAGTTGGTATAGACCTAAGAATAATATTGCAGCACCTCACCTGCCTACACCTATGCTTTCCCTAACACAGATAAAGCACTTTGTCAATGTGGCTGTGAACTGTGACCTCATCCTTTTATATAGAGGGGGTGGTTATTCCAAAAGCTCCCTTACTAGCCCTTGTAAGCCAGCTGACATAAAATTAAAAAGCCAGCCTGTGCAATGTCATTACAAAAAATTCAATTTTAATAAACTGAGATTGTGAATTTCAAACCTGCTGGATCCTTTGCAAACTCATGGTAGTGGCAAACCCAAACCTCATCTCTGTTCTTTATGGAATTCTGATCTTTGGAATCTAAATCTGGCCTTCAGAAGCCCATACATTTTAATACATCTCAATTTCAGCAATGTAGTCTGGTGCAATCTTATTCGCCTTTTGTAAATAAGGACCCACAAAGTTCTTGTTTTGTATGCGACTGTATGGAACTATTTATCTTATTTACAAAATTAAGTGCAGCCTCACATTTTAGAATAACAGCACAGTAGTTAATTTAATACTCAGTGATTTGTTTATTGGGTTCGGATGTCATATGTATTCAATAAAACATTGTTTAAACAAAACAATTTAACAATATTTTAGTTCTATGTTATTAATTTATAGAATGCTGTCAAAACTGGCTAACATCCCGGTTGCCAGGCAATGGGAGGAAGCCTACCAGCTCTGCAGAGGGATTGCTCGCTGTTGCTTGTATTTTCTACATTTTGCAGAGCACATGCCTCCCAGCTATTGGATTGGTCCCTGGTACAGAACGTGTTTTATTTAAACATCATCAACCCATGTCTTGGTACTCACTTGTAATAGTGTTATCCTGCTGAAACGTGCAGTATCTTTGACTATTTGTTTTTGTTACTGACACAGCTAAATTTCTCTTGCCTGCTGCTTATCCTGACATTTGCTACCTTACTAGTTTTTTTACTGTCTGCTGCTTGCACTACCTTTTCATAAATTCTTAGATTACACCTGCTGTCAGCCACCAGTCCTGACTTCTCTTGTGGGCCTTACGTCTTGTTCCTCCCATTGCTGCATGCTACAGTGGTGTGAAAAAGTGTTTGCCCCCTTCCTCATTTCCTGTTCCTTTGCATGTTTGTCACACTTAAGTGTTTCGGAACATCAAACCAATTTAAACAATAGTCAAGGACAACACAAGTAAACACAAAATGCAATTTGTAAATGAAGGTGTTTATTATTAAAGGTGAAAAAAAATCCAAACCATCATGGCCCTGTGTGAAAAAGTGATTGCCCCCCTTGTTAAAACATACTATAACTGTGGTTGTCCACACCTGAGTTCAATTTCTCTAGCCACACCCAGGCCTGATTATTGCCACACCTGTTCACAATCAAGGCATCACTTAAATAGGAGCTGCTTGACAAAGTAAGGTCCACCAGAAGATCCTTAAAAGCTACACATCATGCCGAGACCCAAAGAAATTCAGGAACAATTGAGAAAGAAAGTAATTGAGATCTATCAGTCTGGAAAGGGTTATAAAGCCATTTCCAAAGCTTTGGGAATCCAGCGAACCACAGTGAGAGCCATTATCCACAAATGGCTAAGACATGGAACAGTGGTGAACCTTCCCAGGAGTGGCCGGCCGCCCAAAATTACCCCAAGAGCGCAGCGACGACTCATCCAAGAGGTCACAAAAGACCCCACAACAACGTCCAAGGAACTGCAGGCCTCACTTGCCTCAGTTAAGGTCAGCGTTCATGCCTCCACCATCAGGAAAAGACTGGGCAAAATGGCCTGCAAGGTGTGTATCCAATTATATCTGGCGTAGAAGGAACACTGCATTTCATAAAAAGAACATTATACCAACAGTAAAATATGGTGGTGGTAGTGTGATGGTCTGGGGCTGTTTTGCTGCTTCAGGACCTGGAAGACTTGCCGTGATAAAAGGAACTATGAATTCTGCTGTCTACCAAGAGATCCTGAAGGAGAATGTCCGACCATCTGTTCGTGTACTCAAGCTGAAACGAACTTGGGTTCTGCAGCAGGACAATGATCCTAAACACAGCAGCAAGTCCACCACCGAATGGCTGAAGAAAAACAAAATGAAGACTTTGGAGTGGCCTAGCCAAAGTCCTGACCTGAATCCTATTGAGATGTTGTGGTATGACCTTAAAAAGGCCGTTCATGCTGGAAAACCCTCTAATGTAACTGAATTAGGACAATTCTGCAAAGATGAGTGGGCCAAAATTCCTCCAGGACGCTGTAAAAGTCTCATTGCACGTTATCGCAAACGCTTGGTTGCAGTTGTTGCTGCTAAGGGTGGCCCAACCAGTTATTAGGTTTAGGGGGCAATCACTTTTTCACACAGGGCCATGGTGGTTTGGATTTTTTTTCACCTTTAATAATAAACACCTTCATTTACAAATTGCATTTTGTGTTTACTTGTGTTGTCCTTGACTATTGTTTAAATTGGTTTGATGTTCCGAAACACTTAAGTGTGACAAACATGCAAAGGAACAGGAAATGAGGAAGGGGGCAAACACTTTTTCACACCACTGTATGTCTACTCGTCTCTCTTCCACATTGGGTCCACTAGCGACAGTTAAAATGACTTTGGTTTATTAAATCTTAGGAGTAACCTTGTACCAGTAGGCCTGCTTTCCTTAAAGGAAGGGGGCTGCTAAAGGTGAATTGACATTTACCTGCTACTTACTCTGGCAGAGTGGCAGTGTCCAGATCTTACAATGTTTTTTGAAAAAACTGTAGTCTTGATTTCAAGAAATGTAAAGTTTAATGCCGCGTACACACGAGCGGACTGTATGGCATACTTAGTTCGTCATACAATCCGACGGACAGTCCGTCGTACTTTCCACTGAACGGACTTGACCACACACGGATGCACAAACAGTCCGTCGAAAGCTTGCGCGATGACGTGTACAGCACATACGACGGGACTAGAAATAGGAAGTCCAAGACACAGCAAAGCACCCTTCCGCCGTGTAAATCCTTTCTGGGCATGCGCCATTCTTAGTCCGTCGAACTAGCATACTGACGACCGTACTGTCCGCTGAAACCAAAGTACAACGGACAGAATTTCGAAAAAACCGAAATACTTAGTACGCCAGACTGCACGCTGAAAAAGTCCGCTGAAGCCCACACACGAGCGGATTGTCCGCTGAAATGTGTTTCGACGGACTAAGTACGCCATACAGTCCGCTCGTGTGTACGCGGCATAAAATTTAAAGAAATGTTTTCTTCTAAGTGAAAAAAATAACTTTGGCCTGTGGCTTCTTCTATGATGCAAGAACCCAGGATGGCACAGGTAACACAAGTAATGCATGAAAAACTGAGGAAGGTCTCTAGATACAAAGAAATGTTTATACAGCAACGGAAGGACTTTTCAGGACATTGAAGACTCTAAAAAAGTCAGTAGTTGATCTAACTCTGTTGCAGTCCACCCAAAACTACATTTTCAAATTAATAATTTCATAGGAGAAATACAGGGGCTGTCATGGCTGATCTCCTTCTGAACATGCTACATGTCTAGCTGTGATGCTGATCCTCTAACTTTAATACACAATGAGTGGTTGATTTACTTAAGGAGAAAGACATGTTAATTTGCAAAGTGAAATTTAGCTTAGCTTAGTTTAAACTGTGTTGACATCAGACAGCCAATGATATACAAGCAGAAATAATTTTTTTTTATTTTACTTGATTGAGTAGTTTTTCAAAAATAAATTTTTAACACATTCAAAAAGGTAAGTGAAAATTTGCTTTAAAATATTTAGCCACTCTGACCTGGAACAAGTATGCCATAAAATTAGGGGAAATATAAGTCCTTATGAGCATACTTGAGGGTTTAGCAATGGGAGCCTCCGATTTTATCTAATAAAACTGTATATAATGATCTAAAATCAAATGATTTTAAGTGGGCTTATTTTGTAATGTAGAGGTGGACAGTTTCAGTCCTTGATGAGGCCCAGGATTTTCAAAACGTGTTATAATTTTTTTTATGTTTTTTCAGCAATTTGCCTAATGGTCGCCATGCCAAGCAATAACCACATCAGCACTTCAGTTTGTACAAAAACCTTCTTTACTACTTTTATTAATATTTTATTATATATTGAGAACAATGATACATTTATTCTTTTTTCCTTAAGGTGTAGTTTTGTAAGTGTTTTCCTTTAACCAAAAATGTCCCATAACATTTTCCAATACGTCTCAAAGGAGCTTTTCGTTTCAATCCAGCATACGTCTTGACTGCTGAATTTTCGAATTCAAAAGACAAAATCTTTTTTTTTTTCTCGCAAGACTTTTATTCTTGTTTGACATATGTTTTCCAGTGAGGATTCTACCAGCCTGTGATTTAATTCTTCCAGATGTTTCATCCACCCATTTATGAGCGTCTTCAAAGGAGAGAAATTCACCATTATAGAAAATTTATGTTTTTGTGATTTCCAGAGAAAGTTACAATTTTATGCCTGGGTAATACACTGAGTTCGCTAACAACTGGACATATGTATCATTGATAAAGGAATTATGATGCTTGCTATTAAAAATACAATGGCTGTATAAGTTTATAGGTAAAGACATGGGTTCTGGTGTTCAAATGATTATAAATGGTAAAACAGATAGAATGACATTTTATCTTCTGCGCAATCTCATTTATTTCAGCAAAAGTTGTGTTTTATACTTTCGGTAATAAAACATAATAAAGAAACCAAAAGATCAAGCTCCTATATAGGTGTATGTGTGTATATATATATATATATATAAGTTTTAAATGATAGTTTTGGGGGTTTTGTAGTTCAAGCTGTCAAATTAAGTTATTACTCATCACTTCTTATTAAAGCGGAGTTCCAGGCTTTTTATATTTATTAAAAGTCAGCAGCTACAAAAAGTGTAGTTGCTGACTTTTAATAAACAGACACTTACCTGTTCCATGGTCCAGCGATGCGGTCAAACAGAGGGTCGCTCCTCTCCTCCTCCTCTCCGCTGGCTCCTCCATTGCCACTCTGGGCACCCGGCCGTGACAGCTTTCGGCTTCACTTCCGGGCATGAACAGCGTATACACGCTGCACTCCCGGAGTGGACATGCGATCTCCTGGGACCTGTCACATGTCCCAGGAGATCACCCAGAGGGAGGGGCCGCCGAAGGCGAAAGAAGGAGTCGCCTTGGCAGTCCCTGGGGGAAGGAGGAAGTGGGAGAGGAAGTGTCCCTACTAACGAAGCCCTCACTCCCCCCCAAAAAAAATTACATGCCAAATGTGGCATGTAAGGGGGCAAGGAGTGCTTAAAGCGGAAGTTACATTTTTGAGTGGAATTCCGCTTTAACCCGCAACATTCTTCATGTTTCATTTTTTAAATGTTTGTTACCTTAAAAGTATTGCATTAGTTTAAATTTCCAAGGCTTCTTTCACTGACCATATTGATTATTGGGGCACCTTCACACTATATTGTATTGCGTTTGACATGAGTCTCAACACACTTTACTATGGCATGCTGCATTATTGCAGCCCATTCAATTTGAAGAAGGCTAAGCATAGTAGAGATCACTCTGTAATTATTTTTTTACACTGTAATACACATTTACTTGCATTATATGTTGCAATGCTGCTTGGTAAAGCACACGGTACTATATGTGGAAACTGTCCATTAAACTGAAACGTTAACAGAGAAGAACCTCACATCAACCTCTGTATGAGGTCAACCAGATGGTTGGCTGTTAGCTTGTCTGAAGCTAATATATTTCCCTCCTTGAAAATTACCCCAACTGTCAATAAGAATATGTTGGTTGTTTACGTTATTGTCAATTAATGTCAAAATTAGGACACCCATTCCAGAAAATCAAGTAAATATGTGGCCAGATGAAGGGCAGAAAGTGAAGATTGATGAAAAAATTAGATAGTGGCAATGATGAAACAAATAATCTTCTCAGCCCAGATTATATTTTGTACTAAGTAAATCAGTGAGTATTTTCTCCCCTGGCCACCTGGATAATTTGTTCCCTCTGTCCCCATCTTGTAGTCTTGATTAGTAGCTACAGAATCACCAGCTAGAAGTTAAACAGTAAAGATGTCACAAGGGCCCTTATACAATTCCTGGCTCCTGACCTGTGTTTACTGGGTACTTGCCATTTACAATATCACGCTTCAAGAAAAAAACATGTTTAGCTCTTTCATGAATTACAAAAGTGGAATCTGCATCATACTCTGCTCTTCAAAAATGTTTATGACGTTTCACTCACTTGGTGATAGTTGTTTGGCTTTATTATGGTGTTAAAACAAAAAAGTTACACATTTGTTAAGCAATGCATATGGAAGCAATATCATCTCAAAATATGGCAACATCATTGGTGGTAACACATTTTACACTACAGGTAGCACCTGGTTCTGTTTAAAGCACTCATATTGCTTGACAATTATACGACTATGCAGAGAAAACAGAAGACTGAATGATTGTCACAAGATGGCTACCCAAAGCACTACAATTTCCCATCAGGTTGACAGTAATAAACCTGTCCAAAAGTAACCAGCTATATTATATTACTTTCCCCCATTCCATGTATTTTTTCTGGGGTCAAAATGTTATGCCCCTTACAGCAGATTTTTATCTTTGTCTGCCAACCTTAAATACAGTGTGGTATAGTGATTTCTGAATGTCAGTCTAGACATGAATTCTTGAAATATGAAGCCCAGTTATGGATAATCATAAATAACAATTTCTGATTCCATTAATCCCCTTATCAGCTACCCTTTTTAGCTGGTGTAGTTTGTCAATGTTTTCTATATACTCTGTTTTAAGGCTGTTTCATGGATATACATGCTATTTGAAGACCAATGACTTTGCTTCTGTAGGACTATGTAGATCACATTTTGAAGTCCAAATTGACAAATCCTTTTTTAAAGCTAAAGCATAAAGCTAATTAACCTAATATTAACCTAATATTTCTCAACTTTACAGTGGTGCTTGTATTGGTGCTTTACCTTTAACTCAGTCAAACGTGTATAAAATATAAAAAATAATAAACAGTTACAGCATAACTATAAACTTTTTTTGACTAGATGAAAAACTCTAGTGTTTGTATATTCTCAAAACCATGTGAATCCAGTAAGCCACACCAAGACATAAAGAGGGGTTTTACTCTAATTTATGTGAACATCCAAACTGGGAAATTCATATCCTCTGCACTGGGCTGAATTGTTAAAAAAACTATGCAGAGCATTAGGCAATATGTGATCCAAGAGTTCTGTAAAAATATTATATATGTCTAAGGCATATGGAATGCACAGAAAACATTTTTAAATACATTACACAAAATAACTAAATTAATACTATTCATCATACTATTATTATAATTATGCCATAATGTAGAGACTGTTCACTTTGCAAAGTAAATGTTTAATGAGCTTTGTAAATAAACTATGTTCCTTTCAAATGTGCAATTATACTTTTTCCAGATACAGTATGTTAAATACTGCATAAAACAACTCACCAAGTAGTAAAAAAAAAAGAAACATTTTAAATAATTTTATAGTTTCATTACATAGTCCTCCGTAAGTGCAATTTTCTTCTTCAGAAAGTCAAAACACAAACTAACAAAAATATGTAATGACATGCATAATACTGAACTGATAAATTGCATTGTTTCCAGGTATTGACTGTTTTGTGGGTGAGTTAAAGTTTTAAGTCTAGATCTATTCTTAGTGGAACAAATAAACGTACATGTCTTTCTACTAGCCTTCCACTCTGTTTATTGATAACAATACTACCCTTACAGGAATACATTCCACTAAGATTTTTTATAACAAACAGTATATTCAGTTATTGGAAATAATGGACATAAAATAGTACAAACAACATTTGACATGAATTAAACAACTTCTTTAAAAAAGTACTATTTGTATTCTTTTCTGCTGGTTTACACGTTTGAGGTAACATGTACTTCGTAAAATGCTTATCTATTTAAAATGTACTTTCCAACTTTTCCCTGTAAGAATGTTTTTTTTTATTATTGTATTAAAATTCAATTAATTAAACAAATTATACAATGTAATTATAATAATATAATATAATATAATTAATAATAACAAATGGTTTGCTTTAAATAGAATAGTTGTCAAAGCTACATTAAAAGTCTTCAAAGTTATTTTATGAAGAATGTCTGTAAACTTTACAGAAATAACCTTGAAACTTTTTTTGAAACAATAATCTAATATTATAAATACAGAACACTGTATTGTTTCGGCAATTTCTTGCAGTTAAGGTAGGCTCAAATGTTAGCATCGAAGGCACACGGAGATTAAAACATTATCCACTTTGAATGTACTTGAGATTGTCATGCCCAATAAATATGCAAGTGAAAGAACAGTTAAGAAGTGTAAGCAGGACAAGAAGGAATTATGCTTCCACAGAGTTACTTATATAACTTTGTCTCTATTCGGTCTCTGTTTAAAATGAAAACACACAAGCCTAACAGTGCATACTATAAGCATCTTGAATACCTCAAAGGAGGATAAACTACACTTGGCAAGTTCTTAAAATAAATACTTGGTTGTCAGCTAATCCCTGTAACTGAATTTCGAAAATTTATTGTAAACCTTGAATCGCTTTAGCCTCGATTTCTGCTATGGACTATTTTTACATAAAGGATTTTACAAGGTAAAAAAAAAACATATACATTTTTCAGATAACTGACACGGCATTGTTATCAGTGTTTTGGCTCTGAAATGAAGACACATTTATACTCTTTTATAGTGGGTGGTCTCATTGCCTGTGTCATAGTAGACATAAAAATAGAAAGAAATCTATGGTGCTTAAACCCATAAAGGACATCTATGTTAAAAATTTGGATTTTTAAGTACATTTTATCTGGTTACATTTAAAAGAAAACAATGTGTTTAAATTTTAATATGTTTTTATTCTTGTAAACGATATTTGCTAGTATTTAGTATTGCTAACAGTCAACAGTGGGTGGTACTGTTCATCAGAAAGGCAGATGCCTATATGTTCAGTCAACAGTGGGTGGTACTGTTCATCAGAAAGGCAGATGCCTATATAATCACAAAGTACAGCTCAGATCTCCTCTTGCCTTCACACAACTGACTCGGACTGAACTGATCTTATATCAGTGCTAGCGGTGAGAAGCATTTAAGCACTGCTGCACTCTATGTATAGAGAGTACATTACCAGTTACGGAGGCCTTTGTTGATATTTCTTTAACCTACCTGGTGGTATTCGGGGTGAATTTTTAGTACCAAAAGCGGTAAACCCCGAGCCACACTCGGGATCGCATAGCAGGATCAGGGTACAGTTACTTACCCTGTCCCAAGGATCCTGCGATGTCTGAGCTGTATCTCCACTCGATGTATCACAGCGCCGGGTTCCGTTCACTGCGAGTGCCACGATGCGTGAGGATGGAGCACTGCGCCAAATTCAAAAAGTGTAACACACGATACATATACAGTACAATGTAATCTTACAGATAACGTTCGTGTATCAAATAATTTCACATCCCTTTTGATCCTAGTGGTTTGTCCAGTGCCCTGCATGCAGTTTTATATTATATATACTGTTCTTTCTGACTGGAAACTGGAGATTGTCCATAGCAACCCAAACTTACATTACATTATTGAATAATTTTTAATATTATTATATTATTATTTGTTATAATTATTTATAGTTATTTATTATATTATAATTTATGATTTCGTGTTTCAAACTTTATCATACTGTCTACTAGACTCTTGTTTGGAAAAGATTTAAATGAATTATTCCTAAGAATTACAGGCCTACAATAGCATCAAAAATCTGAAATAATCATACCGCCAGGGAGGTTAATAGATAAAATCAAATAAAGAACTACTTCTAAAATGAGAAAAGCAAATAAGTCTAAAAGACAAAATGTTACCCAATATAACTAAAATAATTCCTGGTTTTCTTTAACTACTTCAATACAAGACACTTACACCCCCTTCCTGCCCAGGCCAGTTTTCAACTTTCAGCACTGTCACTGTTGAAATGGCAATTGCTACACTGTACTCAAACACAATTTTTATCATTATGTGCCCACAAATAGAGCTTTCTTTTGGTGGTATTTGATCACCTCTGCGTTTTTTATTTTTTGCTAAAATTTTGAAAAAAAAAGTTTTTCTTTTGTTTCTGTTATAAAATTTTGTAAATAAGTAAGTTTTCTCCTTCACTAATGGGCACTGATAAGGCGGCACTGACAGGCACTGATAAGGTGGCACCGAAGAGGTGGCACCAATGAGGTGGCACTGATGGACACTGACAAGCACTGATGATTGGCACTGATATGCAGCACCAATGGGTATTGATAGGCACTCATAGGTGGCACTGGTGGGCACTGATAGGTGACACTGATGGGCACTGAAAGTCTGCACTGATGTACTTATAGGTGGTACTGATAGGCGGCACTGCTGGGCACTGATACGTTGCACTGATGGGCACTGATATGCAACACTTATAGATGGCATTGATAGGCATCACTTATGGCACTGCCACTGGCAGGCATTGGGGATGGGCACTGATTGGCAGCTACCTGGGCACTGATTGGCAGCTGCCTGGGCACTGATTGGCATTTCCCTGGTGGTCTAGGGTGGCATACCTGGTGGTCCAGTGTGGTGGCATCCCCGGTGGTCCTGATGGCATCCTGGTGGTCCTGGGTGGGCATCCGGGGGGTGGCTACACTGACAAACAATCACCTCCCCTGTCAGGAGAGCAGCAGATCTGCTCTCCTCTACTCGCGTCTGTTAGACACGAGTGGGGAAAGCTGATCAATGGCTCTTCCTGTTTACATCGTGATCAGCCGTGATTGGACACGGCTGATCAGGTGGTAAAGAGCCTCCGTCAAAGGCTCTTTACTGAGATTGGTGTAGCGGTGTGTCAGACTGACACACTGCACCACCATTTGCCGCGATGCGTGTCCCCACGTGTGCCTGAGAGCGCCCATTTTAGAGGGTCATCATATGATGTCCACCCAGAACGAGAGCCGTGCCACTCAGCCATCATTTGACAGCCGGCAGATGAAAAGAGGTTAACCAGAGAGCAAAGGAACCTGATTGGCCATTACAGGATAATTTGACACTGATTGGCACTGATAGGCGGCACTGATTCACATAGGGTGGGGGGGCCAGGATCTTGGGGCCACTTATTAAAGGGGGCTCCCAGATTCCGATAAGCCTCCCGCCCGTGGACCCTGATAACCAATGGCCAGGGTTGTCGGGAAGAGGCCCTTGTCCTCATCAACATGAGGACAAGGTGCTCTGGGGTGGTGGGCCTGCAGGGTTCCCCCCTTCCCCAAAGCACCCACCCCCATGTTGAGGGCATGTGGCCTGGTACGGCTCAAAAGGGGGGTCGCTCACTCGTCCCCACCCCCTTTCCTGACCGACCAGGCTGCGTGCTTGGATAAGGGTCTGGTATGGATTTTGGGGGGACCCATGCCTTTGTTTGGCGTAGGGGGTTCCCCTTAAAATCTATACCAGACCTGAGGTCCTAGTATGCCCCTGGGGGGGCATTCCCCCTTGCGGTCACTGCGATAGAAAAATGTGTTTTTCCTATTGCAGCCAGCGCGAGATGTACCCTGTTGCCGAAAACCAGCGTGATAGGATTGTGATGGAAACATTCTCGCGGGCAGGTGCTCTATCTGCCCGCACATCGTATTTGGTCCATCGGACCAGCATACAGACGAACGGGTTTCCCACTAGGAACTGGCTCCAGTGGAGTTCCGGCGGGAAAATTTAAAACATGTTCTATTTCTAAAGTCCGTCGGATTTTTGGCAAGCAAAGGTCCGATGGAGCCCACACACGATTGAATTGTCTGACGGATTTGTTCCACTGGACCTTTGCTGTCAAAAAGTCTGGTCGTTTGTACGCGGCAGTAGTCTGGTTGAAAAGACACAAGTCCATCCAGTTCAACCAAGAATAGAAGATTTTCAAAATGAATATTGTTTCACAACCAGGACAAACCAGTTGTTGATCACAAATAAAGATGGAGTCTACAAAATGTTATACTGGCTAATTGGTGTAAACTTAAGTTGACTTAAATTGCTTTATTTTCTTACTGCAGCATACTCTGGAATTATGTTAGCACCTTTAGAGCTCAGGGCAATAAGCTAGCTAGTTTTGTCAAGGGAAACATTGGGGTAATGTTTTCTAACCTTTATTTCTAAAGTCTATGGGGTTTTAACCCTTCAGACCCTATATTCAATAAGCCTGTCTAGGCAAAACTATCTGTTCATTAGCTGGTAATTCATTTGTTCATTAGCCAATGGTAGTTAGTCATATTCAACTAAATACCAACCTACTCGTTCTCTCCTCTCAAGACCTCCTGCTCTCTAGCTCCCTCATCATCTCCTCCCATACTCGCCTCCAGGACTTTTCCAAAGCCTCTCCAATCCTATGGAATGCTCTACCCCAATCTGTCCGCCTATCTCCTACTTTATTAGCTTTTAGATGATCCCTGAAAACACTTCTCTTCAGAGAAGCCTACCCCACCCACACCTAACTGTATTTTCATTTTCTCCATCAGCTCATCCCCCACAGTTATTACCTTTTGTTTCAACTTGACCCTCCCTTCTAGATTGTAAGTTCTAATGAGCAGGGCCCTCTGATCCCTCCTGTATTGATTTGTATTGTAAGTGTACTGTCTGCCCTCATATTGTAAAGCGCTGTGCAAACTGCTGGCGCTACATAAATCCTGAATAATAATAATAATAATAATCTGTTCTGTAACGTTGAAAGCAATTTACAGCTCATTCATTGCCTGATTTGTTGCATAAAGCAATTTTGCTGCTGCAGTTTTCTGCCCAGCATGTTAATACGTAATACTTTCATGGCAGTGAAGTCTAAAGTACAATCTTATACCCTTGTTCCAAAAACCCACAGTGAAAATAGTCATTATGTTTACCAAAGCTACCAAATTGTGGGAAGATGCCAGAAAAGGAATCCAGCATGGCTGGTGATTCACATAAATACATTTCTACATATTTAACTACTGCAATCATATGTGTGTCCTAAATATTCAAATACATTTTATATCATAACAAATTAACAACATATAAAGTCTAAAGTTACATTTGATTCAGTTATTAAGATGTATCTCTACCTGCACAAACGGGTTCATGAACAGAATAGCAAGCAGCAGGTTTGTCCAACACCTTTTTGTCTTCCATTGTTTGCTGTTGACCCATTGATGTGATGGGTATCATGAAGAAATAAAAGCAAGGCTCAGAAGATACACATTTCACTTTGAACTTAAATAGATAGTAGAGTGACTCCTGTTTAGGGGATCCCAGGGAAATCTTAAAAGTAGCTGACCTGACTTGAACCTCAAGCAGTAGAAAGTGCCTGCTTTTCCATTCAGAAGTTTTTTTTTTGATCTTTTTTTAAGGAAATCGATATCAAAGATTACCCTAAGTGATATTATTACAATATTCATATACAAAGATTTGCAGAAATACAGAGACATGTTATTTACAATGAAATAATGTTGTGAGCCTTCAAAATATTTTTTTCCTGAAACAATATTTTTCATACTGTGCCACAAGTTGAACCTAATATGAAATGTTTCATGTTATTTGAATTTAAACTAGGGGAGTGTATCAACATTTTTTGCAAGGGAAAAGGCATCTATTTGCATTATGGCTCTGAGGGGATCCATTATCATCCCTAATTCAGGTATAATTGTCTCTGCCCTCCAACATTGTACCAATGAAAACATGATCATGTTTTTTTATCAGCTATAAAAGGCATTTCTAGTGTAGATGTTATTAACAAGGGGGTGCCAATAAAAGAGTAATAACTGGCTCTTTGTATGTTAAGCTGCCTCTGTCTTTCTCACAAACACACACACGCACACACACACAAATAGATAGATAGATAGATAGATAGATAGATAGATAGATAGATAGATAGATAGATAGATAGATAGATAGATAGATAGATGGTAGAGTAGATGTGGAAACTATTCACAAAGTTGAATCTTGACTTGGTAACAACGTGTTCAAGCCATGCACTCAACTCTAAGCTGATAAACTATGGAACTATTTTTGATTTTGTTAAGAAAAATAATTGATTTAGGCCCTAAAAAATAAAATATTCATGATGCATTTCAGGAGATCTGTGGCTTCAATAAATGTTTCATACGGGCTTATGCCATTCTATTCCGACTTTTTTAAAAACGATAGTTTACCCCTCAGGTGTGCAAGACAGCTAGGCATGCAGCCCAACACAAAATCGTAATTTTACCAAAAAATTTCGATTTTTTGGGGAAATTGTTTGTAAAAATACACTTAGTAAACACATGTGACATGTTGCCCTTGTTTACTTTTATAATAAAAATATTACAAACAAAATTATGTTTTATTACTCAGATAGGTACATTATCTATATCAGTGATCATTAACTTGCAATCTGCTCGACTTTTTCTGGTCATCAGCTATCTCTATTTTTAGTGTGTTACTATCTGCGAGCCAAGACAATTCCTCTTCTTCCAATGTGGAAGGTCAAAAGGTTGGACACCCTTGGCTTACCCCCACCTAGGATAGAGCACCTACTGTCCTTTTGATGTCAATATATGAATAATCTATCGTTTGGTCACTGAAAAGGCAGATATACAAAATTTTGACCCAGTCCTGGAGTTTGGGAAGGACATAGGTTAGAAGATAATTATTTTTTTGTAATCATTACCACAAGTATTTAAAGAAAATAAAGACAATATTTTAACTTACTCTATTAGTAAATCAGCTGTGTTACAGTATATGGATTACTTCAAATGTATTCAAAGTTAAGTTAACCCTTCACGTCGACATAACGCAAATATGCAGCCTTCGGCTTCAGGGGTTTTTGTTCTTTAGAGCCGATGGTCGGTTTTCTTGTAATAGCAACCAATGCGGCTAATCAGCCACTCTGCTGTTATTACAAGCAGTGGAAGGGGAGTGCCCCCCTCTCCCATCCCCTTCTGTGGCTCACCCAGGCACTTCCATCCCACCAGGAGGCCTGAGTGACCAGTCAGCACGTCCGTCGGCTGGCCAAAGACCCAAACAAAGCCAGAATTGTCTCTGATCCGGTCTGGCATCTAGTAACCCGGAAGCAATGTCTTGACATCACTTCTGGTTTACTGAAGCATCAGAATTAAAAAAATTACAGTATTCAAAACATTTTGAATGCTTTTAAGTGCAAAGGAGAGATTTGGGGTCTTATAGACCCCAGTTCCCTCCATAAAGAGTACCTGTCACTGCCCAATACTGTCACAAGGGATGTTTACAGCAATAAAAGTGATCAGAAAAAATAAATAAATAAGGAACAGTGTAAAATAAAAAATAAAGAATTAAATAAGAAAAACATTTTTGAAAGCGCCCTATCCCTCCATGCTCACACACAGAAGCGAACCCATATTTAAGTCTTGTCCACAAATGTAAACAGTGTTCAAACCACACATGTAAGGTATTGCCACGATTGTTAGAGTGAAAGCAATAATTCTTCTGCAAGACATTTTCTTTAACTCTAAACTGGTAATCTGTAGGAATTTTTAAAATGTCTCCTATGGGATTTTTTAAGTACTGTAGCTTGTTGCCATTTCACGAGTGAGCACAATTTTAAAGCATGACAAGTTAGGTATCTATTTACTCGGCAACATCAACTTTCACATTATAGAAAAATATTTGGCTAACTTTACTGTTTTGTTTTTTAATTCATGAAAATGTATTTCTTCCAAAAAATTGTTTGCCATTTTTATTCTCTGATAAAATATATATATAATGTTTGGGGGTTCTAAGTAATTTTCTAGCAAAAAATACTGATTTTGAAGCAACAACTGTCAGAAAAAGGCTTAGGCAAGGTTAAAGTTCAATGTTAAACTCCAGGCAGTTAAATCTACAGAGGTAAATGCATATTTGAATACATATACATAAAATGTTTTATTTGCCAAAAGATTTGTTCATGTTTTTGGCCTGGGCACCATTGATAGTCAAAATAGCCAGGTAGATGACCACAAGTTTGTTTAGTGCAATTAAGCTACAATGAAAATAGAAGCAGGCTGCTGTTAAAGTCATTACTTTGCTCTCCCCTCCTCTGGTAAGAATGTTACTGACAGCAATATCAAAGCAATAGAGCTCTGGTTAACTATAAGGGCTGACCGTCTCTATCCTAGTCTGAGCACTGCTGTATAGGGGATTGCAGGAGGCTAATATCAGATTTAAGTGTATAGGCTAGTGCAGGGGTAGGCAGCCTCAGCCCCCCAGCTGTGGTGAAACTTCAAGTCCCATGAGACATTGCAAGAACCTGACAATCACAGGCTTGATTCCAAGAGGCAGAGGCATGATGGGATTTGTAGTTTCACCACAGCTGGAGTGCCAGTGGTGCCTATCCCTGGGCTAGTGCTATCTAAAATGCATTAAATGTTTTTTTTTGTTTTGTTTTTAATGACTATATCTCTGGATTAAGTTGTAATTTGCATAGTAGTCCATGTAGTCCCACTTTTTCTTTTTACAATAATAGTGGTGTGTATTGTGAAAAAAAATTATTTTGGGATTGTGTCATTTTAGCTCTGTCTCTTCCATACTGATGCTAAAGCTAATGACTGTCTTTGTTGCTCCAGATTTCATCTTCTCTTGTCACATCCATTATTTTAACATTGTAAAAATTACCTTTTTGTATTACATCACCATAAATCCCTTCACTAATCTTCTAATAGAACAATAAACATCCTTGCAGTGAATATCATGTTTTTCAGCCCTTCAGAGATCAGTTTCATCCCTGTGGCTTTGTCACTTTAAATCCCTCTGTTCACCAGCTCCTTGTCTGCAAGTGATTTCCAACTCTATCGTAAAAGTGGAACAGACAGACTTAATTTAAGTCCCAGACTTGAGGAAACTCATCTTAAATATTAGCATAATTTCACAGAAGACAGAGGAAATTGCTAAAATATGTGATTTAGTGAGTGTCTGTATTTCAATCGTACATATCCAGCTCTTGTCTGCCACCCAGTGATTGACTCAATATTCCAAGCAGGTTTAAAAATGATCCACAACAACTGGAAATGTTTTCAAAATTTGCACTGCTAGGCTGTAAATTGGCAATTTTGAGAAACTGATTAAAACAACTTGCCAAGGCTATGGGATAATTATAAAATTTGTTCATGCTCACAATATGGCTCACTAAAAATACTATGAGCTGGATTCTTCCAAAGACACAGACACATTCAAAAAGATCACAAAGTTTGTGCAAATGTGTTTACTGTAATAGATACAATATAAAACATGTATTGCCCCACGGGTCAGTTAGTAGTGTAAAATGGCAATAATACTTTAAATGTGTACCAAATACATATATTTATCCATTTAAGAAGTCCATTTTTTTTTATTAAATAACTTGCTCGGCTGTTTCAAAACTAAAATTGCAGCTTTTACTGTCATACTCACCTTGTCTCCAATGCTGTTCCCAACAGAAACCAAACTACATCATAAGGCTAGCATTGCTCTGAGCGGTAGTTAAGATGTCCACCATTGCCATGGGGAGAAGAGAAATATTATTCCATGATGCTATGTACTTGCAAGAAGTCCCCAGAAAAAAGGTATGTATAAAGGGAATTCTTAAAATACAGGTGTGAGAATGAAGAAAGGAAAGGGTGCAGGGTGGGATCAGTGATTGGGGGTAGTATTTGTTTGTTATACATCATAAGTCATTTACTTGTTAGTTGCAGCACTGCAGGTTCAGAATGATCTCAGCCTTCAGTTATAGTACATAGTACACAATTCAACTCATAAAACATAGACATTTGTGTGTACCTATAAAGAGGGATGCACTATGGACCAATTTTTGTGCTATCATGTTTCTGCCAGCAAAAAAAATCCTGCATGATTATGTATACCTGTGTGCATGAGGCCTAAGGCTGTAGGTACAGGAGTGCCTAGGCATCATCACACTTCAAAAAGTGCACTGCTATTTTTCAGAAGAAAATCTGAGACTAATAGTAAAGCTTTTAGTGTATTGTTTAGGCACACTTAAGACTTCTAGATATTCTCTGAAAGAAAAATCTTCATTTTTTTAGTTCAGGTTCACTTTAAGTGTGCCGTCTTATCATAGAAACAAAAGGAAATAGTACAAAACCTGAATTTGTAAAAATATTAATGACATGTATGTGGTGGAAAGAGTATGCCTACCTTTTTGTTCATGTGGAGAAGTTCATATACCAGTTAATGTATGAGATGTCATATACATGTGTACATGGAGATTCAAATGATAAATACCTGTACATATGCTGAATCTTTTTCTTCAACTGCATAGGTGCTTGTAATTGCTATTGACCATACCTGTGGTGGCTAATACTGAAATACTCAATAATGCAATAACAAAAATATGGTAGAGCAAGCATGTAGAATGTGAAAGTTACATCAAAAATTACTTAAAGGTAAACATTGCAGACCCCCCCCCTAAATTATAAGGTCACTGAAAATAAATTTTTAGGGCAGGGTAGAAAAAAAATCACCTTTGTAAGCATTATACATTACCTACATTATGTTGTTATATCTATCTGTCTCAGTGGTGGCACTCCCCAGTTGGTTGGTCACCAGCCCCGTACCTACCCCATCTAGGTCATGGGCATCGCTTCCTCCAGTTGGTGGGCAGCAACTTCACCCTGTGTCCCCCCTTCTTCCTCAGCCAATAGGGTCGCTTCTCCTCTCAGCCAGTTTGGTGACAGGTCTCCTCCCATTTCCTGATTGGCCAGGAGGAGAATCAGGAGGACAATAGCTAATATTAATTCGATATTGTCACACAACTCTGCGACCAGAGCCCACCCTTGTTTGAATCGTAGTAGAGCCTCTAATCACATGCTTCTAAAAAAAAAAAAAAAAAATACATCCAGCACCCTGCATTTAGATTAAGGGGCCAACACTCCTGCACCCCGTATGGATGGGCTGCCACTGGGCTGTCTGTAGGTTACCAAAGTATAGGTTGTGCCTGAATTATGTGTTATTATGCCTACCGAGGACTGAGGATGTATGACATTTTGTGTCCCTACAACATTCTATAAAAATAAATGTACACTGCTTTGCAATAATTAAGCGACATGGCTATTATTTATTTTATTCTATTCCCACTGTAGAACCTACATTTTATGTCTCTGACACAGTCATGCAAATATAAATATATTGGTATGTTTTGTCTAATGGTTTACAATCACATGGCTCAAGAAAAGTCTACATGGTGCAAAATAAGTAATTGCAAGATAATGCTCTCTAATGCCACGTACATACGGTCAGAGAATCCGTCGGAATGCGTCTTATCGGACCGTGTCGTAAGATAATCCGACTGTGTGTGGTATGCATCGGACTGATTCCGTCCGAATCTCCGTCGGACCCAATTTTCCAACATGTTGGAAATATTTCCCGACCAACTGGGCCGGTCAGACATAATCCGATCATGTGTAGAGAATTTTGATCGGACCAAGTGCCACGCATGCTCAGATCAAATTCCTACATCAAAGCTATTGGCTACTAGCCTGAACGTAGTCCCATCGTAACGAAATTACGTCATCACATTCTGAAAGATCGGATTTTTAGACAACTTAGTCCAACCGTGTGTATGCAACAGTTTCGGACACAATCCGTCAGATTAAATCTGACGGACAAAATCCGACGGATTTGGTTGGCAGAATCTCCGACCGTGTGTACAGGGGCTTAGGCAACTAAATTTGATGAAATATGATTTAATCACATGTTGTACACCGTTTAATTATAATTTTATTGTACAGTAATTATCATAAAAATAATTACAAGCATGTATTGTAATTGTATTGTTGCTAAAACTATTCTCTTCCGTATGTACCTTATTTTGAATTAGTTACAGACAACAATTTGAACCCCCTTTGCTTAAATTCATTGTTAAATTTGATATGGTTAAAGGATCAAGTTAGTTAATAAAAATAGTCCAAATTTTGAAAAATTATAAGGAACAATATTACATTTGATAAGATATTAATCTTACCAATAAGTTATTTTGAAATGCTTTTGTTGGACATCACCCATTGTGGTGGTGGTCCCTTCCCATTGCAGCAGTTAACAATGGAGATGAGGTGAAACCTAGTTCAGCCAAGTTACTGGGATCTGGTAATGAAATATCATCATTGGAATTGAGGAGTGCGTTTGAGTTATATCCACTCTGCGGTAAAAGAACCCTATATAATTAATAAATGTTTTTCGATGGGCGTCTTTTCCATCTGAGAGTCAAGTGGTTTTGTACCGTTTTACGATTCATAGGTGGCTTTCATATTTCTAATGTTCATACTGCACAGAACTCTGCATGAAGCCAAACATAAAGGGCTTATCTTATTTATTGTAGCAGCAATAGAAAAAGTTTTAGTGCTTTATCTGTCAGCTTTCTTCTGGTATATGACTAGTCTTACACCTAATAAAGTGCAACAGCACTGTAACACTGTATTATTATCCTGTGTGTGCAACCTTAGGTGGGAAAATATATATTTTATATGAAGCTTCTGGTATTCTGCTACATTATGTTCAAGTGATAATAAAGAAACTACAACATTTGGAAAATTTAAAACATTTGACCATCTACAGAGATCTACAGAAATAAAATAACTGTAACCAGTGATGCTCTTAAATAAAAGCAAAGCCATGATCTATAAGGGACATCCAAAAGGCATGCACACAAAATATGCTTTTGTTAAAAAAAATCTAACTGAATGATATGCAGTTTCCCAAAAAGTTTTTTCTTTTTTATAAAACTCTGTATTTGCTTATTTCCCTTCTTTTTTTGTCTTGGTACTGCTGATCTCATCCAACATCCTACAACCATTTGCTGTCTATATTAATTAGCTTCAGTGTCAGCTGCAAATCATTGCTTTAAACCAGCTTCCGAATAGTGGCTATGGAGGACTATGCCTGCACATTGTCAGAACTCCCATGTGTAGTCTCCATTAGAGGCATGTGTTACAGGGTGACAACCCTGGAGCACAGCTGGGAGACTGTTATCAACATATAACAGAAGGTGCTTATACAGGGACCTTCATGATAGTATCACCAAGTATTATTTTAATAAAATCTGCAATTTTAAAATCAAAACATGTTAAAGCTTATATAAGTTTTAATTGATTAGGTTTGGGTCTTCTTTAAGTGTGACTATAGCTTTATATTGTCTATATGTTGCATCTTGCTGTTGCCTTGATGTTACTTGTCTGACATAGGGATTTTAATTTGAAAAGCCAACCTGAGCCTGAGAAAAGTCCAATTCCCACCTCCAAATATCAGGAGCTATTTCTCTCAGCTGTCAGTAAAATGGTTATTTGTCTATTTCCATGTGGTTTGATCACAAAGCATCTTACTGACTGCTCCCAGAGATAATATCAAGCACACAAATGGGGCTTCTTTTGATCTATGTGGCCCTTTAAAGGTCAAAAGCCTGTCTTTTCCTGTAGGTAATTCCTAATGACTCATGTCATTGACAGTGAAAGGAAGATTTTTCAGACAAAAGAAAGAGAAATACCAGCATTCAACACTACTTTCTTGATCATTTCTTTGACTTTAAAGCTTTGTAAAATTGTGATGTATTTTCCTTCACATTAGCATGCTTATTAATTTAAAATATTTTCTATCTCTGTGAGAAAAAGTATCCTTAATTATGTGTTCAGTGCCTTTCACTTTGTTTTTCTTTTTGTTTTGTTTTTTGTTGTTGTAGTTTTTCAGTCTATTCAAAGTGGTTTCATTGTCTTGATGTTTCACTTACAAATAGCAATGTTAACCACTTTCAGACCGGACCAATTTGCTGGTCAAAGACCAGACCACTTTTTGCGATTCGGCACTGCGTCGCTTTAACTGACAATTGCGCGGTCGCGCGACATGGCTCCCAAACAAAATTGACGTCCTTTTTTTCCCACAAATAGAGCTTTCTTTTGGTGGTATTTGATCAACCCCGGCGGTATTTATTTTTTGCGCTATAAACAAAAATAGAGCGTCAATTTTGAAAAAAACGCATTATTTTTTACTTTTTGTTATAATAAATATCCCCCAAAAATATATAAAAAAACATTTTTTCCCTCAGTTTAGGCCGATACGTATTCTTCTACATATTTTTGGTAAAAAAAAATCGCAATAAGCGATTATTGATTGGTCATTTACACAGGAATCACTGCATTTATATAGCAGTGATTACTGTATAAATGACAATGGTCCCAAAAATGTGTCAAAAATGTCCGATGGGTCCCCCACAATGTCGCAGTCACAATAAAAATTGCTGATCGCCGTCATTACTAGTAAAATCAGCAATTTTTATTGTGACTGCGACATTGTGGGGGACCCATCGGACATTTTTGACACATTTTTGGGACCATTGTCATTTATACAGTAATCACTGCTATATAAATGCAGTGATTCCTGTGTAAATGACACTGGCAGTGAAGGGGTTAACCAGTGGGTGGCAGTGTAGGGGTTAAGTGTTCCTAGGGGTGTGTTACTAACTGTGGGGGGGTTGGGCTTTCATTTAGTGAACACTGATCTCTGCTCCAATCACATGGAGCAGAGATCAGCGTCACTAGTTGCTAGGCAGAATGGAGAAATGCTGTGATCGAGCCCGCGGTTCCAGTGACCGGACTCACGGGGGTCCCGACCAGCGTGGGAGCGCGCCGCCGCCGGCGCGCTCCCGACGGCAGGGCGGCATTGAATATTGGACGTACCTGTACGCCAATATGCCTGCCCGTGCCATTCTGTCGACGTACATCGTCGTGCGCTGGTCGGGAAGTGGTTAATCAAGACATTTATATCTGAATAATAAGTATGTAGAGGTAGATGGGGCAGCTGCAACTGTTGTAGCTCCAGACATTGATAAAAGCATAGTCTAATGCCTAGTACACATGGTCAGAAAAGCAGACAAAAAATATCACTTTCAAAGCGATCGTACAATAATCTAATCTTTAGTGCCTAGCTTTCGAGAGTTGATTACGACAGCTCATGGAAAGTTATCTGAAGGGACAAAATTATTATTTTTTCCTATGACACCAGAACGAACGATTTTCATTTAATCAGTACAGTATTTGTCTGCAAAAAATCAGAATAATAGAATGCATTACAATACAATACAACACATTACATCACTTCTGAAGTTGTATTCCGTTGTATGAGATTTTTTCTAACTTTAGTAACCTCTTCATTTTTGATATGAGACTAGCATGCAAAAAAAAAGGGGGAAGAAAGAGAGGAAATATTCCTGGTGCCACACATCCATGGAGTCCTATGGTGGTATGAGAGAGACAACCTCAGCCTGGTCTCCCACCAGGCCACACCCCAACACACTTTACTCCAACCCTCGGAGCTTAGTCCTGCAAACAAAAATGGACAGTCATTTGTCTGATATTCTCATTGTGTGAACGAGGCTTTCGTTTTGTTAGTATTTCTGAATTCCAAAAAAAGGAATGCCAAGAGATGGTTAACCATGTGGACTATCTCTGGTTGGAGCTGGTCTTAGCTGTTCATCTTCTGTACCAACCACCCTCCCCAAAAATTCATTGAGTAATACAATTGTGCCAGCTAGGCACCGTGAATCCTTGTTTTTTTATATATAGAGAAATTAATAAATGTACATATTTTTTGATGGAAAAAATGTACATACATGTTGTTTTCACAGGAGCCTTAAGAGCATTGTACACATGATCAAGTGTTAGGCTCCTGCACATAGTTCCTGGAGCTCTGTTGCCTCTATGACCTTTCAGTTAAAGAGCTGTAGGCAGTGTAAATAGATGATGAGCATGCTGATCAGAATGCTTGCAGTCTATAGGCCCATCTGCCGCAGTGGCAACCAGGACTTGTATTTCATTCATTTACAGATTGCTGTGAATGAACGACACATATATGTGGACAGAGCCCCACACTGCTATGCTGTTTTTAAAAGTGTCTGCAGGGTGGAGAGAGGATTCACCATCACCACCCACTGTCACAAGGAGGAGGGCTCTGGTGGCAGTAAGGAGGTGAATAGGAGCAGGTTACATATTACACCCTAAATATGCATGTAACATGTAACATTCTCCTAAAGGTGAAATTAGCCTTTAAAAAGGAAAGTTTAATGGATTTGGCAAAATTTATGGTATTTATTTTTAAGTTCTGCTGTATGATTACCATGGTTGTTTTACAAATAAACATTTAATATATATATAATATATGACATAGGATGCCCGGAGCACTATATATTTTCTAACTAGAAAATACAGATTAAAGCCTTAGAGATACAGCTGTATCCCACTGAAACCTCAGAAAAGAGGTAAGTGGCTTCTCTAATGCTACGTACACTCAATTGAAATTTTGGTCGGCAAAAGCTCTGATGGTTTTCGCAATGGAATTCCGATGGGATTTCCCTCAAGCTGTCTTGCATACACACGGTCACACCAAATTCTGACCGTCAAGAATGCGCTGACATACAACACGTACGACGGGATTAGAAAAAGGAAGTTCAATAGCCAGTAGCCAATAGCTTCTGTCTCATAGTTGAATCTGAGCATGCATGAGTTTTTGCGCGTTGGAATTGCATACACACAATCGTAATTTCCTTTGGAAAAATTGAGAACCTGCTCTCAATCTTTTGCTGGTGGAAATTCTGCCAGCAAAATTTCCGATGGAGCATACACACGATCGCATTTTCCGACAAAAAGCTCTCATCGGTATTTTGCTGGCCGAAATTCTGACCGTGTGTACACGCCATAAGGCTACATTCATATGCTATTTTATCCATGGATAGTTTGCTGCAGCTGTTCGCACACAGTTCACAACTGTTGCAAAAAACTACTGATTGTTGCCGTTGACCACTATTCGTCACTGCTAAAATGCCTTGTGAATGTAGCCCTGTACATATGACGAGAAAATCGGACAAATGATCATCCATTTTATTTGCATGCTAATCTCATATCAAATTGATGAGGTTACTAAAGTTATGAAAATTCTCGCACGGCAGAGAAAAACTTCGGGAGTGATGTAATGTGTTATGCTATATTGTAATATATTTTTTCATTTCCGAGCATGCGTGGTCTTGGTGTTCTAATTTTTTGGGGATGAATACTGTACTATTTTCATGAAAAATTTACATTCTGGTGTTGTACAAGAAAAAATGTCATGCTTGTCCCTTCGGATAATTTTGCATGAATTCGTGATCAGCTCTCAAAAGCTATGTACTGACAATCAGATTATTGTAAATCACTTAGAAAGCAATAATTTTTCATATGATTTTTCTCATCATGTGTACTAGGCATTACTCACTTCTGTATGTAAAGTTCAGCTTTACGGTTAGAAACAACAGATTTTTTTCAACAAAGCAGATAAGGAGACATAGAAACACGTGAAAATTAACTTTCAGATTTACGAAAATAAAAACATTGTGATTCCTGATTATGATAAATTAAAAAGAGAAAATAGGAACAAAATTGGAACACATTTGTTTCATCTGGGTTGGCAGCTGAACTACTTTCTCTTCCATGGTATAAAGCAGTGGTTGAAAAAATCCTTTTTTCTACAGGTGGCCAGGGCCATCTTTAAGGCAGGGCAAAAGTGTTGTGGGGCCCAAAGCAGCTGCCTCATACTTGCCAACTATCCCAGTTTAAATGCCCTTGTCCCTTGAAGTTTTAGTCTCATACTGTGTCCCAATATCTCAGTGTGATGTTATGTTACTAATGCTGCCCAGCTCTGCCATATTGCCATGTACAGATGACCCACCTGCAGGCCCTGTGTTTACATGTAAATAACTGGCACTGATATGTAAATAGAGGCAGCATTAATATGTATGTCATGCCCCCCTGAGGTCATGTCCACCATAATTACTGCTGAATGCTGCCCACTGTGGAAAGTCTTGCCGACCACTGTGGTCATTAAGCCTAATATTAGTCTGTTCTGTAAAGGTAAGCAAATTGGAGGTGGAACCCTTTTTCAAAACAACATGGTGCCACAGCACCGTGAATTTTGGTGCATGTGCATAAGCACATCTCAGCAGATGCATGAGGGTGTCATTAACAATTAATGGCACTGCTGTGTATCTGCTAAAGGGCAGAACATTTCTGTGGTGTCATTAAAGTGATTTGCCATGCCTTCCCGACACATGCAAATGTGATTTTGTTTTTTTATTTGGATTTTGCAAAAGTGTTTGACAGTTCCCCACACACGGCTAAAGTGTAAGGTAAAGTCTACAGGCTTGGAAATATCAGTTTGTAAATGGATAGAAAACTGTCTAAAAAAAGGAGGAGCTAAGCGAAGCTGCTGAGCAGACATGGATGCTTAGAGGGACCAAAGCGGCCTTCTCTCCACGAGTCTCGGATGAATACTGCATCTCCACGGTAATCTGCCTACTATTTAGCCCGCAGGGCACAAGCACATATAATGCTTAATGGGAAAAAGACAAAAATTTAAACAACTATCAGGCAAAGAAAACCTGACTAAAAACGCTCCTAAAATGGCGGCAGCACAATCCTCCCACTCTGCATTGGAACCCTAACTCTTCTCCCTTACAATATATTGACTCTGACCATGAATTCAGAACGTGGCTTACAAAAGCCCTCCAAAATACCTCAGACACAATAACTGAAAAACTGACAAGGGAAATTCATGAGGTAGGGCACAGCACATCATTATTAGAACACAAAATGGAGGAAATCTCACACACACGCTCAGAAGATTTTGAAAACAGAGCCAGGAGATCTAACTTGCGATTCCGTGGTATGCCAGAAACCATAATACAGTGGTGGGAAAAAGTGTTTGCCCCCTTCCTCATTTCCTGTTCCTTTGCATGTTTGTCACACTTAAGTGTTTCGGAACATCAAACCAATTTAAACAATAGTCAAGGACAACACAAGTAAACACAAAATGCAATTTGTAAATGAAGGTGTTTATTATTAAAGGTGAAAAAAAATCCAAACCATCATGGCCCTGTGTGAAAAAGGGATTGCCCCCCTTGTTAAAACATACTATAACTGTGGTTGTCCACACCTGAGTTCAATTTCTCTAGCCACACCCAGGCCTGATTATTGCCACACCTGTTCACAATCAAGGCATCACTTAAATAGGAGCTGCTTGACACAGTAAGGTCCACCAGAAGATCCTTAAAAGCTACACATCATGCCGAGACCCAAAGAAATTCAGGAACAATTGAAAAAGAAAGTAATTGAGATCTATCAGTCTGGAAAAGGTTATAAAGCCATTTCCAAAGCTTTGGGAATCCAGCGAACCACAGTGAGAGCCATTATCCACAAATGGCGAAGACATGGAACAGTGGTGAACCTTCCCAGGAGTGGCCGGCCGCCCAAAATTACCCCAAGAGCGCAGCGACGACTCATCCAAGAGGTGACAAAAGACCCCACAACAATGTCCAAGGAACTGCAGGCCTCACTTGCCTCAGTTAAGGTCAGCGTTCATGCCTCCACCATCAGGAAAAGACTGGGCAAAAATGGCCTGCATGGCAGAGTTCCAAGGAGAAAACCACTGCTGAGCAAAAAGAACATCAAAGCTCGTCTCAATTTCTCCACAACACATCTTGATGATCCCCAAGACTTTTGGGACAACATTCTGTGGACCCATGAGACAAAAGTGGAACTCTTTGGAAGGTGTGTGTCCAAGTATATCTGGCGTAGAAGGAACACTGCATTTCATAAAAAGAACATTATACCAACAGTAAAATATGGTGGTGGTAGTGTGATGGTCTGGGGCTGTTTTGCTGCTTCAGGACCTGGAAGACTTGCCGTGATAAAAGGAACTATGAATTCTGCTGTCTACCAAGAGATCCTGAAGGAGAATGTCCGACCATCTGTTCGTGTACTCAAGCTGAAACGAACTTGGGTTCTGCAGCAGGACAATGATCCTAAACACACCAGCAAGTCCACCACCGAATGGCTGAAGAAAAACAAAATGAAGACTTTGGAGTGGCCTAGCCAAAGTCCTGACCTGAATCCTATTGAGATGTTGTGGTATGACCTTAAAAAGGCCGTTCATGCTCGAAAACCCTCTAATGTAACTGAATTAGGACAATTCTGCAAAGATGAGTGGGCCAAAATTCCTCCAGGACCCTGTAAAAGCCTCATTGCACGTTATCACAAACGCTTGGTTGCAGTTGTTGCTGCTAAGGGTGGCCCAACCAGTTATTAGGTTTAGGGGGCAATCAATTTTTCACACAGGGCCATGAGGGTTTGGATTTTTTTTCACCTTTAATAATAAACACCTTCATTTACAAATTGCATTTTGTGTTTACTTGTGTTGTCCTTGACTATTGTTTAAATTGGTTTGATGTTCCGAAACACTTAAGTGTGACAAACATGCAAAGGAACAGGAAATGAGGAAGGGGGCAAACACTTTTTCACACCACTGTAGATCTACAATCAACAGTAACAGCACTCTTTCAGGAGTTAGCTCCATCAATTCCCATTGAACGCTTGGAGATGGACAGAATCCATAGAACTCTGGCCCCCAAAAAGGAAGATGCCCCCCCAGGGATATTGTAACAAAATTACATTATTTCAGAACAAAGGAGCAACTAATGGAAGCAGCACGTAATAAGGATGCATTGACTTTTCAAGGTCATCGTTATCAAATATTCCAGGACCTTTCACAACAGACTCTCCTCGTGAGAAAACAGATGAAACCACATCTGCAGATACTCCAATACCACCACATCCCATATCGTTGGTGCTTTCCATTTGCTCTTTGATTCACTCATAAAGGTACAACATACACCTGCAAGAAAATTGACGACCTTCTAACTGCCATCCATGAACTTCGAATGACAATTCCAGAAAACACAACAGAAGGATCCAAACGCCGAGCATCATCGGACTCACCCAATACTCAACAAGAAAATCCTATTCAACAAGCCCTCTCTAGTACCAACAAACGGAGTCGTTTTGCAGCACCTCCAACAAATCCTGAAGAACAAATGGACTGAAATCTTCTATGATGATATTGTACATATGAAACTTCTTACTTATTGTCACTAAATTAATGGTGACAAATCCTATGTAATCTCAAAGGATAAGATCAAACAATCGTTCCCCTGATAAGAGCTTTATTCTTACAAATTCATAAATATAGAAGTTTATTTAGTTGATTGTAATATTCCACAGATTACTTATCTTTAATGCACCAACACCACTCTTTAGGTATATTATTTATTACTGCCTTTGCTTATAGTACATGAAATAATGCAGAGTTACAGGTAAACACTTCTATTAAATGTTCCTAATAATAACAAATGTATTATTAGTGATTCGTATTGTTTTAGAATTGTTTGTATAACCTTTGAGGAGGCTGCCTTTGTCCCAGAGACAATCTACTGCACCTCTCACTTGATCCTCGAGTAGCCGGACTTACTGACCAAACACTCTTTGGACTATTTGTACCCATCGGCTGGTGATATTTCACCACCCCTTGGATTCTAGATCCAAATAGGAGCTACATTCCTCTATATTTCATAACAACTTCTGTTCTACAGTTCTAAAACCAGAAATTACTTTATTTAAACCTCTCTTCATCTCTTTTTTCCCATCCTTCCTTACCCCCCCTTTTTTATTTATTTTTATTTTTTATTTTATTTATTTATTTATTTTTTGCTCCAGAGTACTACCTTATTGGACAATAACTTATTAAGAAGTTTTTATTATATCATTCACGTTTTATAAAATGTCTTTAAACGTACTAACTCTTAATTTCCAGGGTCTCAACTCACCACAAAAAAAGAACAAAAGCCTTTCACTCTTTCTCGTCACTTTCTGCACATGTAATATGTCTGCAAGAAACACACTTCTCAACACAATCCACCCCCAAATTTATAAATTGATAATACCCTCAAGTCTATATGGCTTCGGCCTCTATGAAACAAAGAGCGATACTAATTGCATTTCATAACACTACCTCCTTCACTCTACATAAATAAAAAAATTATCCTGAAGGACGTTATATAATAATTACTGGTCTTCTGCTAGACAATGAAATAACCATAGTTTCATACTACGCCCCCAATAGAAATCCTCCTTTGTTCCTCTCACATCTGTTCTCAGTAGTGGAATCACATAAAAAGGGTACCCTAATGATGTGTGGAGACTCAAATCAAGTAATATACCCAATTCCGGACAAATCCCCTACACCACTACAACCTCAATGCCTTTATTTCCAACAGCTTCTTGATCAACATTCTCTTATTGACTCTTGGCGTGAACAAAATCCTAAAAGATGACAATATACATTTTATTCTCATCCCCACAAAACATTTTTTCGTATAGACCACCAATTTGTCCTCTTTGGCACTTCACCACAAATACAAAATTCCTTAATCATCTCATGTGCATGGTCAGACCACAATGCAGTCATGACAACCTTCTCATCCAAGGCCTAATTACCGATCCTGGAGTATAAAAGACAATTTATTAGTTGACCCAACATATCATCTAAAAATGTAAAAAGTCATTCAAGATTGCATAGCGAATAATTTCCCAACAGATACAAATCCACTGACATTATGGGAAGCTCTCAAACCATCCATAAGAGGAGTCTGTATCAGCCAAGCATCTTACCGCCGCAAATTAAAACAGCAAATTTACAACAATTTAGAGGAAACTTTTTATAAAGCCTCTGAAGAGTTCCAAAATTTGCCTTCTCAATCTACTAAACTAGCCTATGATACAGCAAAGTTAGAACTGGACCTCTTTTTGACAGACTCGGCGGTACAGACTCTTCGCAAAACATACACTATATATGAAAGCAAACAAACTCACCACATTCTTAGCAATAACACTACGCAGAACTGACCACATTCCGAAAACGATTGGACTACAATTAACCAAAAACACATATTCTAGTAATCCACAGAAAATACTAAATGAATTCTGCAGAAAACTCAAAGATTTATACCAAAATACACATACGTTCGACCCAAAAAGCTTAGACACTCTACTATCCTCTATCCAACTCCCCTCCCTTTCTGCTACTCAACAAGAAAACTTAGATAAACAGATCACAAATTTGGAAGTCACATCTGCAATTAAATCCTTAAAACTACACAAACGCCCAGGCTCTGATGGATTCTCAGCCACCTTTTATAAACTCTTTACCACACTACTATCCCCACTTATGACAAACGCATTTAGTTCTCTCTTAGAAGGATATTCCTTTCGCGCAGAATCCTTACTAACTTCAATATCCATGATTCCTAAACCACAAACTGACGACACTTCATGGTCTAACTATAAGCCAATCTCAATACTCAACATAGACATTAAAATATTAGCTAAGATTCTATCTAACAGACTTAACCTAATTATCGGGAACACTGATTCATAAAAATCTAAATAAAAAAACTGATTTCATTCCCTCCAGACAAACAGGTGATAACATTTGTTGTGCTACCCTACTAGCCCATATAGACAGAAATTGCAAAATCCCTGCTTGCTTCCTCTCAATCGACATACAAAAGGCATTTGACACTTTGTCATGGTCTTATCTTATTGCCATTCTTCATAGATGGGGATTTGGAGAACGGTTCCTGAAATGGATTTCCTCTCTTTATCAAAATCCAAAAGCTTATGTATCCTACTCGGTTTACCGCTCCGACCCCTTCAACATTGAAAGAGGAACCAGGCAGGGTTGCCCATTATCCCCTCTTCTATTTTCCTTAGCAATTGAACCCCTAGCCCAACTCATTAGATCCAATATAAATATAAAAGGCCTTGAACTAGGCGGTCACCAGCACAAATTATGTATGTTTGCCAATGATGTCTTAGTATTTCTAACCTCGCCCCTACTACCAGCCCCAAACCTCATTGAATTACTTACTAAATTTGGTAAATTATCTGGCTTCAAAATTAACCAACATAATTCACAAGCCCTAAATATTTCATTATCACCTGAATTACAAAAATAATTACAAGACTCCCTTCCATTTAAATGGTCAACAAAACATATATCATATTTAGGATCTCATTAACTGCTAATCCAGCTGATTTATACTCTGCAAATTATCCACCCATGCTAACTCAACTAACCGCCTTAATGAAAAAATTGTCTTCTTTACCGTTAGCATGGATGGGTAGAATCACTGTAGTTAAAATGTCAATACTACCTAAAATTTTATACCTGTTCCGAGTTCTCCCTATACATGTTCCTGCTCATTTTTTCTGTATACTGCAGTACAAATAAGCCCAATTTATTTGGGGTAAGCTTAAACCACAATTACCACAACCTACCCTTTTTATGTCCCGAATCCGCAGAGGCCTAAATGTTCCTAACTTCTCAAAATATTATTATGCTTCACAATTAGCACAAATAGCTAAATACCATACCGCAAAATAAATTCCTCTTTGTGTAGCAATAGAATCGGCGGACTGTGATCCTCTTTCCACATCGAATCTATTATGGCTTTCATCATCCCAACGTCGATCAATAACAAACCCAGTAACAAAACATAGCCTCTCCATTTGGGATAGACTCAAATCCTGGTTTGGTCTCCAATTTCCACTTAACCCACTCCTTTTTACACAATCTCTCCTTCTACCCAGCTTAGGCTTTACCTTCCTCCTTCATGGCCTGGATAAATGTAGGTCTTACACTAATACATCACTTCAGAGATGTAGTGGTTGATGATTCTTACTCTAAGGTTATCAGTGGTGTACCCCAAGGTTCAGTGTCGGGATCCTTATTTTTAATATCTTTATAAATGATATAGGGTCTGGGATTAAAAGTACAATTTCAGTCTTTGCAGATGACACCAAACTATGCAGTGGAATAACGTCCTTACAGGATGTCTCCAATTTACAAGCCAACCTCAATGCACTGTCTAATTGGGCGACTATGTGGCAGATGAGGTTTGAAGTTGATAAATGTAAAGGTATGCTCTTGGGCACTAAGAATATGCATGCATCATACATATTAGGGGGAGTACAACTGGGGGAATCCATAGTGGAGAAGGATCTGGGGGTTTTGGTAGATCATAAGCTCAATAATAACATGCAATTCCAAGCTGCAGTTTCCAAAGTGAGCAAAATCCTTTCTTGTATTAAGAGAGGTATGGACTCCAGAGAGAGAGATATCATTTTGCCCCTGTTCAAATCATTAGTAAGACCTTATCTGGTTTATGCGGTTCAGTTTTGGGCACCAGTTCTCAAAAAGGATATCGTGGAACTGGAGAAAGTGCAGAGAAGGACAACCAAACTCATATAAGGCATGGAGGAACTCAGTTATAAGGAAAGATTAGAGGAACTAAATGTATTCTCTCTTGAGGAGATTAAGTTGGGATATGATCAAAATGCACAACTATATAAGGGGTCCATATAGTGAACTTGGTGTTGAGTTATTCACTTTATGGTCAACCCAGAGGACAAGGCACCCTTTACTCTTAAAGGAAAGAGATTTCATCTGCAAATACAGAAGGTTTCTTCACAGTGAGAGCTGTGAAAATGTGAAATAGAATCCCTCTAGAGGTGGTTCTGACCAGTTCAGTAGATTTAAGAAAGTTTTAAGAAAGGTCTGGATTTTTTCCTAAATGCTCACAATATAACTGGGTACTAACATTTATAAGTAAAGTTGATCCAAGGAAAATCTGATTGCCTTTTGGGGGTCAGGAAGGAATTTTTTTCCCCTGCTTAGCAAATTGGATCGTGATTGGTTGGGGTTTTTCACCTTCCTCTGGATAAACTGTGGGTATAGGATTGGGTATATGGTATTGTTTGATATTATTTTTTATTTATTTATTTATTTTTATGGTTGAACTAGATGGACTTGGTGTAGTTTTTCAACATAAATATGTAACTATGTAACTATGTGAATGCACGTTAAAGGTCTCAATTACATTAGAGGTCAGCATAGACCTTTGCATTACCTTGAGGCTTGTTATACAATCCTTTCATTCACAATACTGGCCAATGTAAATGCTGCCTTATATTGGTGGTCAGTGTAAATCCCTTATTACATTGGTGGTTTCTGTAAGTGCGCCTATTACATTAGTGGTCAGTGTAAATCCCCATGACATTAGTGGTCAGTGTAAATCCCCATAACATTAGTGGTCAGTGTAAATCCCCATTACATCCATGTTCAGTGTAAATATCCATTACATCAGTGGTCAGTGTAAATGTCTCTTTACATTGATGGTTACTGTAAATGCTCCTATTACATTAGTGGTCACTGTAAAACCCAGTTACATTAGTGATCAGTGTAAATCACCATTACATTGGTGGTCAGTGTAAATCCATCCTTACATTGGTGGTTACTGTGAATGCTCCTATTACATTAGTGTTGTGTAATTCCCCATTATATTAGTGGTCAGTGTAAATCCCCATTATGTTAGTGGTGAGTGTAAATCCCCATTATATTGGTGGTCGGTGTAAATTCCTCCTTAAATTAGCGCTTACCATAAATGCTCTTATTACATTAGTGGTCAGTGTAAATCCCCTTTACATCAGTGGCCAGTGTTAAATTCCATCTTTATATTGGTAATCGGTAAAAAAAAATCCAAACTTGCATTTTTGGTCAGTTCCAGATCCTCCTTTACATTGGTGGTCCTTGTTGAAGCCCCCTTTATTGGTTGTTTATGTAAAATCCCCCCATTACTTTGGTTCTCTGTATAAATTCTACATTACATTGGTGATCAGTGTACATTTCACTTTACATTTGTGGTAAGTGCAGAATTGCCCTTACACCGTGGACAGTGTAAATCCCATTTACATTGGTGGTCAGTGTAAATCCCCCTTTACATTGGTGGTCAGTGTAAATCCCCCCCTAACTTTAGTGGTTGGTGTAGAAGTGTCTCCTTACATTGGTGGTCAGTACAAATCTCCTCAAAAATGGTTGTCAGTGTAAATTCCACCTTACATGGAGGTCATTGTATATTCCCCCTTACACTGGTGGTTGGTGTAAATGCTCCTATCACATTGGTGTCAGTGTGGAAACCTCTCTTTATATTGCTGTGTGGTGTAAAATCTCCCGTTACATAGTGGTCAGTGCAAATTCCCCCTCACATTGGAAGTCAGTGTAAATCCCCCCTCACATTGGTGGTCAATGGTCTTGTAAATTCCCCATTACATTAGTGGTCAGTGTAGAATCTCCCACTATATACTTGCCAAATAATTCCAGCTTTGCTCTACATGATTACGAATTTGCCACAGTGTACTGCCTCCTAACTAATCCCACCCCCCACCACCGTCATTGAACCCCTCATCTCCCCAGCATTGCCACTGATCACACAATCCCCCCCAGCATTGTCACTGATCCTAGGAGTTTTCTGTCTATTGATGGGTCTGTTCACCTCCCCAGGCCATGGTGTGCAGGCAGTGAGGAGATGATGTGCTGTAACCCTTAGCAACCAATCAGTGAGCAGTAATGATGTGCTCTAACCTCTTTCAACCAATCATTGAACGTTAAGGATATGTAGTAACCTCTAGCAACCCATCAGTGAGCAGTAATATTGTGCAGTAACCTCTAGCAACCAATCAGCGAGCATTATTGATGTACAGTAATCTCTAGCAACCAATCAACAAGCAGAAGTGATGTGTTGTAACCTCTAGCAAATAATCAGTGAGCTGTAATGTGTGCTGTAACTTCTAGCAGACAGTCAGTGAGCGGTAATGATACACTGTAACCGCTTGCAACTAATCACAATCGCTGCCTGATCTAATTCAGTAAACTGATTTTGAGTTTAGCTGTTATTTATTGTATGTCTCAGAGCAGGTGGAGAGAAAAATTGCATGGAAAGGTGGGGGGGGGGGGGGCAAGAAAATGTTGCCCAGGGTCCAATCAATATTAAAGATGGTCCTGCAGCGGGCAGTATAGAGTATGCATTGTATTTTCAAACATCTGCTTGACATCACTAGGAATATAGCTTTGACTTGTAGTGGAGTGCCTAATTACTCACCATGTTCAGATGCAGGCTCAGGAGCCTTTAACAACTTTTTTCCAAACTCCCGGGGTTACTGCATACTGCCAGGGAAAATATGTTTCTTTATTGTACTCTCTCAGCAGCTCAGAGAGACAACAGTTGATTAGGGATTGGGTGTTTGCCTGTTTGCCGAATAGCGAACAATTTGGGGTGTTCGCGACAAATTCGAACACCCTTTAAAAGTCTATGGGAAAAATCAAAAGTGCTCATTTTAAAGGCTTAAATACATGGCATTGTTATACAAAGTGTTTGGGGGCCTGGGTCCTGCCCCAGGGGACATGTATCAATGCAAAAAAAGTTTAAAAAAGGAATTTTTTTTTGGGAGCATAGATTTTAATAATGCTTAAAGTGAAATATTACTTTAAATGTCATACCTGGGGGGTGCCTATAGTATGCCTGTAAAGTGGCACATGGTTCCCATGTTTAGAACAGTCCCTACACAAAATGACATTTCTGGCTCTAATCATGTGCTTCAAACCCCCCACCCCCATTGGAATCCATGCATCCGGCACCCCAAACTGTAGATTAGGGGGCTGGATGCATGGATAGGGGGCAGTGCCCCTGCGCCCCTAATGGATAGGCTGCCCTGGTGGGAAGCCAACGGTGACTTTTTGGTGTTTCACAGCTAGCTCCCCGCTGTGCATTACTGAGACTTGCTGTGCACCTGTGCTTTCTGAAGGGTCTTGTGGGACTCCTATAGGCGAGCACAGTGGAAGTTGGAGTGGGTACCTGTAAGAAATAGGTACCCGCACCCAGAAGAAATTTTAAGTTAATATAAGGTTTATGATTTGGTGTTTGATTATATTTATATAGCTACGTAGTACATAGTTATCAAGATACCCATAGTTATCCACAGTTATACCTACAGTTGATCCATGACTTCACTCCTTCCTCAGCCATATATTGTAACTTGAAACATCACCATCCTTTTTCTAGACGCATGTCCCTGGAAATATTACTTATCCTAGAAAAGGTGGAAAATTTTGCCACATATCTAACTCAGCATTATATTGTTCCTGCAATTATTTTATCCCCTCTTCAAAAGCATATCAAATAAATATTGTGAAGCGCCAAAAAAATAAAAATAGTACCTAAAACATAAATTAAATATCTATCCAATAGTATGATGAAAATTATAATGACAACATATTAAAAACTTGTGATAAAGATGCAGCTGCTATTGTGTCCAAACGATTAAAGCAATCCTCCAAAATGTGCGGCTCACCACCCACAGGTGACATGTAACTCACCAGGGGTTATGGCTGTATAGGATAACAGCTTAAACAGCTCAAATATGGTGCTCCCAGCTCGCTCCTGCCTTTTTTGAAGACACAGATCATGATCCCAGGTACCTCTTGCAGCCACCCAAACACTATGACAGAAAAGCTCACCACACAAGCCAGTAAACTATAGCCATAGGAAGTTGACGGCTATTTTCGGCCACACTCGGTCATTCTCGGCAGCTTTCAGACACACTCGAGAGCGGCCGAAAGCCACCGAGAATGGCCGAGTACACCCGAAAATAGCCAAAAGCCTCAGAGAACGGCCTAAAGCAACAGAGAAGCTCACAATCTGCGTATTACACACGCACCCGCATTTTTCCCCTGATTTTAAGGGGCAAAAAGTGCATGTTATATGCCGATAAATACAGTATTTAAATCGATTGCACAGGTATATATAAAATGTAATAAAGACAAGCTGATTTAAAGTGGTTCTAAAGGCTCAAGGTTATTTACCTTTATGCATTCTATGCATGAAGGTAAAAAACCTTCTCTGTGCAGAAGCCCCTCCCCCAATACTTAACTGAGCCCGATCGTGAGCCAATGATGTGCACAAGAGCCTCAGCTCTCCAGGGATGCTCCTTCCTCATTGGCTGAGACAGTCAACCACAGCCAGTGAGCAAATGAAGCGAGAGAAAGGGAGGGGCCAATCCAAGGCTCTGTGTGTAAATGGACACGTAGACCAACAGCTCAGGAGTGAGTCTGCTTGCTCTGGGGGCACTCAGCAGGAGGGAGGGGCCAGAAGCACTGGCAGGGGACACAAGAAGAGGAGGATCAGGGCTGCCCTGTACAATGGTTTTGCAGGTAAGTATGTCATGTTGGTTATTAAAAGAAATGCCTTTAATATCACTTTAACTTGCATAAAAAGCCAAATTCCCATTAGTGCTCACTTTTTTCTAAATAATCTTTAACAGCAACCTTTTTTACATCTCCATACAGTATTTGTAAGGATTAGAGAGGCACAATGGTTGGATTAGGCAAGTGACTCGTTTTATTGGGGATTAAACAGTCCTTCATGAGAGTCCTGAGCCCCCCACAAAAACATGTTGGCTTTCTTATTTTGTATTGTGCCTAAAAAAAAAACAGTTGACGAGTCACTCTCATCCTTATAGACTTCTCCAGGAATACTTTTTAATTCTTCATTGCTATAGCTGTTGGGGCAGCCGTCTTGAATGTACCCAGTAGAATATCATACTAGGGTCAAGTTACCTCCTAGCATGTCTTTGGAGGGTGGGAGGAAACTGGAGTACCTAGAGGAAAGCAAAGGGAACACATGCAAACTCCAGCAGCACATGGTGACATTGTCTTCTAAAGAAAGCATGGAGTTACAATCTTGTTTTCATACTAATAATAGAGAATATATAGAATAGATTAATGACTTGAAAAAAGAATGTTTGCATGATTTTTACTTTTAAGTTTGCGTCTCTCTATTTATAATATTGAGATGGCCTTAGTTGTTAAAGGATGTTGATCCTAAAAAAACATAACAAATCTACAAAAAGGTAATACCAGCAGTTCACAGAATTTTAGTGGTATGCTTTACTGGGAGTGGTGTAAAATTACTAAAGCACATTACAAAATCACAGTGAAACTTCATGGTAAATTAATTGTTTTTTATGATAATCCCATGCCTTCCTTTGTTCCGACTGAAGCACAGTTGCTATATAATTTAAATTTTTGTACTAATAATTTGTATGTAAAAAATATTTATGTAATAAAATATGTAAAATATTTGCAAGAGCCTGATGAAACTTTCATGGTATGTATGAAAACACCCATCTATATTCCCCTAATTAAAAATAAAAATGTAAATTTTATTTGGTTCATTACATTATTAAAAGCATAATTAAAGTACCGTATATACTCGAGTATAGGCCGACCCGAATATAAGCCGAGGCCCCCAATTTACCCCCAAAAAACTGGAAAACTTATTGACTCGTGTATAAGCCGAGGGTGAGACATGGCTGTCCATCCCTGTGTGTCCGTCCATCCCTGTGTGTGTGTCCGTCCATCCATCCCTGTGTGTGTGTCCATCCATCCATCCATCCCTGTGTGTGTGTCTGTCCATCCATCCCTGTGTGTGTATCCATCCATCCATCCATCCCTGTGTGTGTGTGTGTGTGTGTATTCATCCATCCATCCATCCCTGTGTGTGTGTGTGTGTGTGTGTGTATCCATCCATCCATCCATCCCTGTGTGTGTGTGTGTGTGTGTGTGTGTGTGTATCCATCCATCCATCCATCCCTGTGTGTGTGTGTGTGTATCCATCCATCCATCCATCCCTGTGTGTGTGTGTGTGTGTGTGTGTGTGTGTGTGTGTGTGTGTGTGTGTGTGTGTGTGTGTCCGTGCAGCCTTGTGTGTGTGTCCAGCCTACCTGTGTCCCAAGCCTCCGTCCCGAGCCGCCGTCGTCCCGAGCCTCCTCCGTCCCGTGCCGTGCCTCCTCCGTCCCGTGCCTCCTCCGTCCCGTCCCGTGCCGTGCCGCCGTCGTCCCGAGCCTCCTCCGTCCCGTGCCGTGCCTCCTCCGTCCCGTGCCTCCTCCGTCCCGTGCCGTGCCGATGGATCGCCGCTCTTCTCGGCGGCCATTCTACAATTCAAAATTCCGCCTCCGCCTGTGATAGGCGGAACACTCAATTTCCCAGCAGCCTGTGTTCCGCCTATCACGGACATCCTCTCATACTCGTCCGTAGTATGAGAATGAGCGGATGTCCGTGATAGGCGGAACACTGACTGCTTGGAAATTCAGTGTTCCGCCTATCACAGGCGGAGGCGGAGAAGGAGGCGCGGCTTTTGAATTTTAATGTCCGCCGTCTGTCTGCTCGATACGCTGATCGAGCAGTCAGACAGCGGTGACTCGAGTATAAGCCGAGGGGGCACTTTCAGCCTCAAAAAAGAGGCTGAAAATCTCGGCTTATACTCGAGTATATACGGTAGGTAATTTGTCATTGCATAAAAGCCTGTCTACTAGAACGATTGCCCTATCGTACTGTATATATTGTATTTATTGGTGTATAACACACACTTTTTTCACCCTGAAAGTCAGGTGCAAATAGCGCGTGCATGTTATACACTGATACTCCAATTTTAGCTCTTCCCCCTTCCCTGTCCTCTCTAGGCTGCAGATAGGCATTGATCAGGCTGCATTGATGGCAATGTTGAGACAGCTGCATTGAAGGCAATGGTGATGCTGCTGCATTGAATGCAATGGTGAGGCTGCTGCATTGATGGCAATGGTGAGGCTGCTTCATTGATGGCAATGGTAAGGCTGCTGCATTGATGTGAACTGATAAGGCTGTATTGATGACACTTGTGAGGCTGTAGATGGGCATTCATCAGACCGCATTGATGGCAATGGTGAGGCTGCAGATGGGCACTGACCCTTATTTTGCTTCAAAGTTCCTTATTTAAAATGTATTTATTTTTCCCCTGAAACATCCATCTTAAAATGAATGTGCGTGTTATACGCCAATGAATGCGGTAATTTTCACACAAAAATGCATTACATTCAGCATTATTTGCATATTGCCAAATGCAGATAGTTATGATAATGATGAACGTTTTTTCTGCTGAAGCATTTTGCTGAAAAAAGCCCACTTCTTCAGAGAATACTTCTTAGTGCTATAATCAGTCTTTATATTTATATAGAAGCACATATTTTAGTTTACAATCAATACATTTAAAACATAATGAGCGGAATTCAAAAAGGTGCTACGCTGCTTTTTTTTTGTGTTAATCCCTTTTGTTAAAGTGTGTGTTCATAAAGCATCTGCGACACTTCTAATCGTTCTAATAGTGACTCATGCACCAAATATAGGTAGTTCTAAATGCATCACTTTAAATTGTGGCACAATGCTTTTGAAAAAAAAAGAAAAAAACTAAAATACTGAAAGTTTATATCTTATGAAAGTAGAGCTAATTAAGACCAACTCTCTTTTATAGTAGAGAGAGAAACCCTGGCACAGACAATTTTTGCGAAAGTGTTAAGCATATGTTATACAAATGGAAGTTCTAGATAGGTACATCATTTTGGCACAGGCTGCACCACTTTTATAGCGTTAGGCGAGATACTTTCACAAAATCTGTCTGCACCAGTTTTTAATCAAATTATTTTTATTTTTTTATTATTAATCATGCATACAGAAATGTCACATTAATCCATGACATATCAAAAATAGGAAAACACATAAAACAAATAAACCTGGCACCTCTCGCACTAAAGTTGCTTAGCATACAATAAACAAAGCATTTTAGAGACATAGATACATTTTACTCAACAAGCTGTTCACCGCTAATTTCAAACTTTAAACCATGGCAGCTTCCTCTATACAGCATCAAGTTATATTTCTATCATGCACTAATTTTGTCTCTTCTACACCTCACTACTCTACTTCTACTATTTTCCTCCATCGAACTCTTCTACCTCACTCCTCTCCACTAGGTAAACCATCATATAGTTGATTACTAGGATCTATCCAGCATGACCATATTTTACCAAACCTTTGGGGTGTACCTCTATGTTTATAGGTTCATTTTTCTCTTTTGAGTGTGTAATTACATTTCTAAACCCATTGTTTATGGGTTGGAGGATCAGCAGATGACCATTTTTGTAAAATAACTTTACGTGCTAAATATAGGGATCTTATCCACATAGTGTGCTTGTCTACTGGCAACATTCCATCAGGAATTATTCCCAGTAGTGCAAGTTTAGGCATTCCTGTTATCTCAATGAAGCATAATAAATTTAAGGTTGCACTGGAAAGGGGGGATTGGAATGACTGTTTTGAGGATAGCTCAAGGCTGGTTATCTATTCTAGAGATAAGGTGATGCAAACTAAGTTTCTACATAGAGTGTATTACACCCCACAGCGGCTGCACAGACTGTACCCTTTGAGAGATCCCCTCTGTAATAGATATCGACAAGAGGTGGGGACATACTATCATATGTCCTGGAGCTGTTCTGAGGTGACCCGATTCTGTGCTGCAGTGTTTGAAGCCATTAATGAATGTCTTGAGCTGTCATTGGTTCAGTCCCCAGAACTAGCGCTGCTTGAAGTTGGAATACAGGAGGATGACCAGTGGTCACAGTATACTAAACTTCTGATCGCTTTCCTACTCTACTATGCCAAAAAAAACTATTCTCCTTAAATGGAATTCTACATCTCCCCCCACAGTGACTTTATGGGAAGATATCATAAATAAGGCCTTACCGCTTTATAAAATAACTTATATTAATAGAAAGTGTCCCAAAAAGTTTGACGGTATCTGGTTGCCCTGGATGGCATGAGGCATTGAATGCCACAGTAAAATATCAGGGTTAGATTTTCTCCCTCCTTCTCCTGTGCTGCCCCCCCCCCCCCCCATGTCTGCCTTCTGTATTTTGTCTATGTATCTCTGAAGGACCAGTCTGATTTAACTTTTATGAGAAATGTCATACCTTTTCTGGATCTTGTTCTAATGGTAACTATGTCTCATGGGAAGTTAATGTAACCTCTTTCACATGTTGTGTACTGCGATAACTCTCATCTGCTCTTCTGTTTTGTACCATGCTTGCTCTTTTTCATTAATAAACTGAAATGTTTAACCGTGAAAAATGTAAGGTTGCAAATATTTTTTCCCAGTAACGATGAAGCTTTGGGCATCGCCAAAGCATGTGGATAAGAGAACCATTAAATAATGAGCATTGCGGGCATAATGGTGTTGTGTATTTTCCACAAGAATAGAGTTTTTGTGGGGTATAATGAGTCCTATGTATAATAAAAAGCTGAGATAGCCTTTGGGAGGATGAGAGGGATGTCCTGGGAAGTGTTTCCAGGACACATGTCCAATCCTCCTCATCTAGATCCTATATGTCTCTTTGCCACCTATTTTCATGTTTTTTAGCATTCTCTATTTGTAAATTAGAGTAAAGATCACCTATTAATCCTCGTTAAATGCAAGAAACCGAAGTTGCCTTTGATAATATTTTAGAGTATTTATGTTTGCACCAGTCTTAATGAATTCCAGGAGGTATTTTATATATCCATAAACCAACTGCTTTACTTCCAGATTAACATATACAATACCAACACCATATCTGCTCTTCATTGATTGGTCAAGGCTTAAGTGGCAGCAAGGTCAATATGAAGATACAGTACTCTGGGATCAGGTGGAATGCAGACCTCAATCTTTCATTATGGGGAGACAGAATGGAGCTAAAACTAACAAATGCCATCAGAGATTGAAGTTTTCTTAGTTCCAATAAAAGCCTCATTCGTTTTTTTTTTTGCTCAGCTAAGCAAAATGAATAAAAAAAAAACGAGGAGCTTGCAAGGAGCTTGCTGTACTAACTATGCTAGAACACACCGGTCAGCAATGGTCATTGTCTGCCAGCAGGGCAGGACTTAGGGTGGTGGGGGCCCCTGGGCTTGAGTCGCTTTCGGGCCCTACCTTCTATACATTACCTTATTTATCGGCGTATAGCAAGCACCCCATGTTTAGGAGGGAAGTTTAAGGAAAAAAACCTCCATTTAAATGCCCATCAATGCAGCCTTATCAGTGTCCATCTGCAGCCTCGCCCATCCATCTGCAGCCTTGTCCCGTATCATTTGCAGCCCTGTCTGTGTAGCCTTGTCATTTGCAGCCTTGCCCCAGTGTCATTTGCAGCCTTGTCATTGCAGTCTTGAAGTTTAAAAATGGCGCCCCCGAGATACAGAGTCCTGTGTATCTCGGCGGCTCTCGGGTCCTCTTGGCAGCTCTTGAGCCGAGAGTAGCCGAGTGTACTCCGCTTGGCTCAGTCACGCCCAGTCCCTGTGTTATGTCCATCATAGGGCGGGACTGAGTGTGACTGTGAGCAGGGCTGAGCCGAGTACACTTGGCTATGTATCTCAGCGGGGCCCCCTATTGGGCGAGGCCCATGGGCTTGAGCCCAGTCAAGCCCAATGGTAAGTCCAGCCCTGGCTGCCAGTACTGATTGGATGCCAAATATATGTTTTTTTTCTAGCATACAGACATTAGGCCAGCTTCTGTCACATTGGCTAAATGTCGACAGGTTTCTATTAAACTGGCTGATACAGGCCTATATTTGGCCAGTGTGCACCAGCCTTTATGGTCCATGCATGACCTTTTACAACTGACATATAGGGCCCAATGCTTTTTTTCAAAAGGAAAGCAACACCATATAACCATTTTAAAGTTTACAATTATTTTGCCATTTTTACCTGACTCAATTGCATTCAATTTGCTTCACAGGTACATAAAAGTCAGAAATAAAAAAAGTGCTAATTTTTGAGTAATTTAAAACAGACAGCTGTTTAAAAAGTAAAATGAAGTATAAAGTAATAAATTTCTATTTGAAGCTGGAGGAAGTGTCATGGTTATGCAGTGATCTTCCTGTGTTTGCTTACCTCCCCTTGTGTCTTCAGACTAGAGGCCAGCCACTTCCACCTGGTGGTTTTTATAACCTCTCCTCTAAGCATGGCTCCACCCCAGGCCCTATCAGGGAGCCCTATATTAACCTGTGCACTGCAGGCCATCAGTGCTGATCAACCATTGTGTATTCCTTTGTGTGTTAGCTTCCTGTTTCCTGCTGTGTGCTCTGCTACTGTTTTCCGTTACCGACTTTGGCGTGTCTTGACTATCCCTGTTTGCCTGTGATCCTGACCTTTTGCCGTGTACCAGACTATTCTTGTCTGCTTGTGGCCCCGACCTTGGCTTTGTCCCTCACCATCCCTATCCTCCTGTTGCCTACTGTGGGTGTGAGCTGGGGGACCCTGGGGGTCGCGACCTGGAGCCAGTTGCAGCCAAGTCCATCCTCACCACCAGAGGCGCTGGTGAACACCTGCTGGCTCTTAGACCCCGCGCCCCAGGGAATCTTACGCTCTAACCCCAGTGGGATCTGTCCCCCGTCTGCAGCAGTCAGCCGTAGGGTCCACAACCTTGCGGTGCACTCCTAAACCCTACAGTGTGCATCTGTCACCTCGCCTCAAGGTGACCTGACAGTTTGATCAGCCATGGACCCGGCTGGCGTGCCGCTTCCTGCAGATGATCCATTGCAGAGCTTAGTTCGCAGACTTGAGACCCAAGAATCGCATCAGACCCAGGTGATGCGATTCCTTCAGGATTTGGCATCCCGTTTTGAACAGGTTCAGGCCTCATTAAGACCCCCGGTTTAACAACCTCAACCACTATCTGCCGCTGCACCTATCGCATCAGTCGCAGCCACACATTCATTACAACTACCAGCTCCGGTACGTTTCTCTGGGGACTCCAAGGCTTGCAGGGGTTTCCTTAGCCAGTGCACAATTCATTTTGAACTTCAGCCCCAAAACTTCCTGTCTGATCGGGCAAAAGTCGCATATATCATATCCCTCCTGTCCGGCGAGGCGTTAGCCTGGGCCGCCCCTCTGTGGGAACTGAATGATCCAGTGGTTTCTAGCCTGTCTGATTTCTTGAAACTTTTTTAGGAATATCTTCGAGGAACCGGGTCGTGTCTCCTCAGCGGCTAGCGCTCTTTTATGTCTCCGTCAAGAGTCCGCATCTGTGGGACAGTATGCTCTTCAGTTCCGTATCCTCACAGCTGAATTGAGCTGGAATAATGAGGCCCTAGTTGCAACCTTTTTACATGGCCTCTCTGATACAGTGAAGGATGAATTAGCAGGAAGATCCCTTCCTGCTGATCTGGACAGTGTCATCACCTTGTGTAACCAGATTGATATTCGCTTTCAGGAGAGGGCCCTGGAAAAAAGACGCCAGCACTCCCCGTTCTTTAGGCAGCCTGAGCACCCAGTCCCTTCTCTTCGATCCGAGGAACACCCCCTGCCTGCTGAGGAACCTTTGCAGTTGTGCCGGACAAAGTTATCTCCTGAAGAATGTGCTAGGCGCAGAACTCTGGGCCTATGCCTCTATTGTGGGGCCAAAGGTCATTTCCGTGATACTTGTTCTCTTCGTCCGGAAAAACGCTCAGGGCTAATACATCTGGAAGGTGGAGTATTAGACCCTGAAATATCACCTTCACCTGCTCGTCTTCTCCTTTCCGTGTTGCTTCATGTCGGTGCTTCCTCTCGTTCGGTCTCAGCACATCTGGATTCTGGAGCCGCTGCCAATTTCATGGATTGGGAAACTGCATCCTCCATGAGACTTACCCTTTTGCCCCTTACAAAGCCATTGGTGGTCTTGGCGATTGATGACACTGTTCTCCCAGGGGGCCCTACCTGCTTCCAGACTCTTCCTGTTAAGATGTCAGTAGGGACACTCCACCAGAAGTGGATATCCTTCCTTGTCTTACCCAATGCTTCATCTCCTATCATATTAGGTCTTCCTTGGTTACGACTCCATTCTCCACACGTTGACTGGTCTGCCGGTCAGGTCCTGGCTTGGGGTTCCTCCTGTTCCTCTTCCTGCCTACTCAAGGGTACTCCAAAGGAGAAATTTCCTGTTACCACCATCCCAGTATCTTCTGCTCTTCCCGCTGTATATAGCGATCTCTGGGATGCGTCCTGCAATAGTCGGACTGATGCACTCTCTAGGTCATGTGGTACTCTGGATGAGGGGCCCACCTATGAACCTGAGTCGATCATTCACTCCAGTTCATATAACCATTTACCTTTGCCTGTCCCTAATTTCCCTTGGACGCACAGCCAGACTAACTTGTCTGCAAGTTCCACAGTTGCTATGCCCTGTGATGCGATTGAGATGGTCACTACACCTGACAATACTATTCAGTCAACCTCTGCACCAGTTATGCCAGTCCAGCCCATGCCCAATGAGCTTCCTGCTTCTTGTTTAGCACCTTCGGTGACCTGGCCTCCCCCTACTGCTACTATGTCCGTTCAAACTCGTTTAAGAGGCTCAATCCATCCTTTGGATAGAATACCTCATTCGGCCAGGAGAGATTTTCAATCTTTTTCTCAGGGTTCTCTGCATTCTGTTTGTGTTGCAGCTACCCAGCTTGACTCTTGTGACATGTCACTTTCTAACCAACATGACCTCAGGGATCCACTGACCTCTGCCCAGTCTGGTGGTCCTGTTATGGATGCTCAGCTCATCTTTAAGGGTGTGGGGGTCCCTGCTCAGACTCCTGATCTTCTCATGCCCTTACCCATTCCTAAAAAGCCTTTTGTCCTCAAGTCCTCTCGTCCTCTCCCTACCTCTGTTTCGGTCTCTGAGGATAATCTAAAATACGAGGTTAGTCAAGTTTTGGATTCCCAGCTCCGTAAAGGCATTCTTCAATACCTCGTACTTTGGAAAGGGTTGGGTCCTGAGGAGAGGTCTTGGATCACTGCATCTGAGGTCTTTGCTCCCTGTCTGTTAAGGAGGTTCCATCTGGAGTTTCCTGTTAAGCCTGGACCCAGGCGGGGGAGGGGAAGGCCTCGTAAGAGGGAGGGTACTGTCATGGTTATGCAGTGATCTTCCTGTGTTTGCTTACCTCCCCTCATGTCTTCAGACTAGAGACCAGCCACTTCCACCTGGTGGTTTTTATAACCTCTCCTCTAAGCATGGCTCCACCCCAGGCCCTATCAGGGAGCCCTATATTAACCTGTGCACTGCAGGCCATCAGTGCTGATCAACCATTGTGTATTCCTTTGTGTGTTAGCTTCCTGTTTCCTGCCGTGTGCTCTGCTACTGTTTTCCGTTACCGACTTTGGCGTGTCTTGACTATCCCTGTTTGCCTGTGATCCTGACCTTTTGCCGTGTACCCGACTATTCTTGTCTGCTTGTGGCCCCGACCTTGGCTTTGTCCCTCACCATCCCTATCCTCCTGTTGCCTACTGTGGGTGTGAGCTGGGGGACCCTGGGGGTCGCGACCTGGAGCAAGTTGCAGCCAGTCCATCCTCACCACCAGAGGTGCTGGTGAACACCTGCTGGCTCTTAGACTCCGCGCCCCAGGGAATCTTACGCTCTAACCCCAGTGGGATCTGTCCCCCATCTGCAGCAGTCAGCCGTAGGGTCCACAACCTTGCGGTGCACTCCTAAACCCTACGGTGTGTGCACCTGTCACCTGGGCTCTAGGTGACCTGACAGGAAGGCTCTTTCAAAGATTTATAAATCCAGGACTAATAACTGTATTTGGTACTTACACCATAATATCCATCACATATGGGTATTATGCGATTCCATTGGTTTATGTACAGTGAACTGTGGTTTCTAGTTCCTCCTTAGCCCACGTTCACATTGGGCTGATTTAACATGCAATTTGAATGTCTGAATCGGTGCAACACCAACTTTGCACAGTCCAAACCAATTCACAAACATAGTTCCTTCGCTACTTTTGGCAAATTCGGGGGTGATTTCAATAGACATCTGTGCATGAACACAGATGTTTCTCAAATCGCCCCTCGAAGCTGGACTGAAATGCTAGTTTGAAATTGTGCGAGTTTAGCAGAAACAGCACAATTTCAAACCCTCATTCAGTGTGAACCTGTAACAGACCTAACTTTAGTGATAGCCAAATCTGACAGACATAAGCATCACCCAAAGTGCCTACCACCCATATTGTACAGGGGGTGATTGAAACTATTTTTAAGAGCCACAAACATCCATCAAGGCGGCCCACAAACAATCTTACCTTCCCAGTCCTGAACAATATTATAATACATAACCTTTTTGCAGCAGTCCATAGATGCACCATATGTGCTTTTTGTTATAAATGTTTGTATATTTGTGTTACAAAAATTGCCAATTAAAGGAGCATATAGTTTAGCCTATGGAATTATATAGAATAGTATATCAAATGCATGTATATGATATAATAGTTGCTCGAGGTAAGTCCAGCTTAGTGGAACTTAGGTGTATTAAACCAAGCTAGTTCTTAGCCTCAGCAACATATAAATGAAGAAAAGTAGAAGACTGCATACTGTGCTCACTAAAAAATATTTTCCTTTAATTAATGTGGAAAACATCTGTCTTTCCTGGAGGCACTTTATGGATGCTTAAATTTACTGTAATTTCTGGTGGGTCCAGTCTTTGCTACCTCATACCCTTGCCACATGGCAACCAATACACAGACTCCAACTTAATGCATGATTTCTAAATTGCCTTCAGAACTACTTACCTGTAAGGTTAAAGGGCTAATCATCCCTGAATAAAGATTGAGAGTGTTGGATGATTTGTGGTGGGAAAAAGCTTCTTATAGGAAACTCACATCCAAGAAGGAAAGGCATGGAAACTCACTAATCAAAGGCCTTGTTCATTCCTTTCATGCCTTCACCTTGGTTGAACATACAATATCTGGAGATTCTCTGCTGTGTTCCTATTAAAGACTTTGCCTTGCTGATGTCCCTTCTAGTTCCTGATCTTGTTCTTCTGCCTCTTATCTCTGGTTTCCTGATTTACTGGCTTGTCTGACTACCTGCTTTGGCTTCTGATCCCTGGCTATGTTTTGACTATGTTTACTGCTTTGTACCATTTTTACCATTATATTAAAAGGTGTGATTTTTAATGTATTTTCTGTATCAGTCTTATTCGTGGTCTTATTTGTGGTTCCTTACACTGAAATGTTGCTTCTATGTATGTTTTAATTGTTGATAGTGTCTCCCATATGCCCAAGCATCCCCTCTGATCCAGGAAGTAGCAACCAATAAAAAGTTAATGGAAATTTTGCCATATAAGTGGCTCTGTAGGAAGGAGTGGGTTTCACTGCAAATTATTGGATAGGGTAGTGGCTTCCATTTAGCACCTGAGAAAACACACTGGTGGTACCCTGTAAACAGACCTCACTGATTGCATTTGCCAAATTGCCAATAGAGAAAACATTGGCTATAACATTTTTATAGTTGCTAAAATTGTCCTTTTTGCAGTATGCCAACAGTGCAATACAGAAGATCTAAAGCATTGTTTTTTTGACATAGCCGAGTGTGATAACATCTGAAAATGTAACAATGTGATCAATACCATTTGTTTGTAAAATTATAAATCATCGTGATGATCCTGATGACTCTCTTTGAAAGTCTGTTTTTCAAGCACACCTGCAAAGCTCCTTAGCTCTGGGCTATTTGAAATCAGACAGATAGATCACAAAGACAGGAATGACAGCTACCTATGAAGTCAGTGCATCAATAATATGAGCTGAGTTTATTGATGAAGCTGCTGCTCTAAACTGACCTATTCAACTTTACCTTAAAGGTCTTTTAACAATATCAGCATCACGACCCAAAGACAATAAAAATGAATGGCTGCAATAAAGACAAAATGCATGGTTCATAAAGTCTACCCTTAAAATATAGGTATACAAAAAGGTAAGGAAAATCATGATCAAAATTGGAAACAACAAATGCATTTCAGATATCTACATTTAAATTCTAAGAAAAAAAAAAATTCTAGACCCTATGCTCAACTTTTGTAATTTGAAATCAGATTTTATTCCATGAATTTGCCATGTGGTATAAACATTTGCATTCAAGCTGTTGTCTCTATTTACTCCTCAGTGCAGGCTTGTCACTGCCATTTATTTTTATTTTACTTTTTAACCTTTTACTTAATGAGGTCAGGTATGCAGGCTACACCATGTAGGTTCACTGACCCCTTTTTGGTCAGCCTCCATTCTTAACTACCTGAATGGATACACATCATTCATTCTATATTAACCAAAGATTGAATGTGATAGATTTACACAATGATGCATAATGGTTATAGACCCTAATCATACTTTTTTTTTTTATTCAGTAAAACAGTGCAGAGAACAGTGATGATAAAGTTCTGTAACTGATTTGTTAACCGCTTGTCGACCATGTCCGGCACATATATACGTCGGCAGAATGGCAGGGCTGGGCAAAGTAACGTACCTGTACGTTACTTTAAATTTCCCACCGTGTGGCATGTGCCTGCCGTGAGCTCCGTGACTGTGCCCGCGGGACCTGCGGACTTGATGTCCAGGGGATACCTGCGATCTGGTCATGGAGCTGAAGAACGGGGAGATACCTATGTAAACACAGCATCTCCCCGTTCTGCCTAGTGATAGGACACTGATCGTCTGCTCCCTGTCAAATGATGGGGCGATTCCTTGTAAACAAACCGGCGTCATGTCATGATGCTGGTTCCTCCCTCCCCTCTCTGTACCAATCGGTACAGTGTGAGAGGAGTGAGATAGGTAGCAGCAGCACTGTGGGCTAGATCTGTAGATTAACCCTGCAATACCCTGCCAATACTCTGCAATACCCAACAATACTCTGCAATACCCAGCAATACCCTGCCAATACTCTGCAATACCCAGCAATTCCCGGCCAATACTCTGCAATACCCAGCAATACCCTGCCAATACTCTGCAATACTTTGCCAATACTCTACAATACACAGCAATGCCCTGCTAATACTCTGCAATACACTCCCAATACTCTGCAATATCCTGCAAGACCCAGCAATGTCCTGCCAATACTCTGCCATACCCAGCAATACTCTGCAATACCATACCAATATTCTGCAATACCCTGCCAATACTCTGCAATACCCTGCCAATATTCTGCAATACCCAGCAATACTCTGCCATACCCAGCAATACTCTGCCATATCCTGCAATATCTAGCCATACTCTGCACTACCCAGCCATACTCGGTGATACCCTGCAATATCCAGCCATACTCGGTGATACCCTGCAATACCCAGCCATACTCTGCAATACTCCGCCATACTCAGCCATGCTCAGCCATGCTCAACCATACTCGGTGATACCCTGAAATACCCAGCCATACTTGGTGATACCCTGCAATACTCAGGGATACCCAGCCATGCGCGGCCATGCTCAGCCATACCCGGCCATACCCAGCCATGCTTAGCCATACTCGGCTGTACTCGGCCTCTGTATATGGCCAGACTGTGGAAGTCTCACACATGTGGTATCGCCGTACTCATGAGGAGTAGGAGAATCTATTTTGGGGTGTAATTTTTGGTATGTACATGCTATGTGTTAGAAATATTGTATAAATGGACAACTCTGTGTTAAAAAAAAAAGCATTTTAACCACTTCCTGCCCGCCGGCCGTCATATGATGTCCTTGACTTTGTGTGGGGATATCTGAATGATGCCTGCAGCTACAGGCATCATTCAGATATCAGCTTTTTCAGCTGGCGATTCCATACACCATAAGAATGATCATAGCGGCTGTTCTGCTGCTTGATAGCTCTTACGGGAGGGGAGAGAGGACATCCCCCTTCCCGCCACCCTCCGGTACTTCTACTGACTCACCGCTTCGATCGAAGCCAGAATCTTTATTTTTAATTTTTTTTTATTTCAGGCTTCCCAGTCTAGGGGTGAGATGTGGGGTCTTAGTGACCCTATATCTCACTGTAAAGAGGACCTGTCATGCCATATTCCTATTACAAGGGATTTTTACAATCCTTGTAATAGGAATAAAAGTGATCAAAAAATTAACTTTTGGGGAAAAAAGTGTCAAACTAAAATAAATAAAGTAAAATGAACGATAAAAAAATAAAAAAATATATAAAGTGCCCCTGTCCCCGTGTGCTCGCATGCAGAAGCGAACGCATACGTAAGCCCCGCCCACATATGAAAACGGGGTTCAAAGCACACATGTGAGGTATCGCTGTGAACGTTAGAGCGAGAGCAATAATATTTAGCCCTAGACCTCCTCTGCAACTCAAAACATGTAACCAGTAAAAAAATTGAACGCGTTGCCTATTGGGATTTTTAAGTAGCAAAGTTTGGCGCGATTCCACAAGTGTGTGCAATTTTGAAGGGTGACATGTTAGGTATTTATTTACTCGGTGTAACTTCATCTTTCTCATTATGCAAAAACATTGGGCTAACTTTACTGTTTTTTTTTTTTTTTTTAACACAAAAGTTTTTTTTTTTTAAAAAAGCATTCGAAAAATTGCTGCGCAAATACCATGCAAGATAAAAAGTTGCAACAACCGCCATTGTATTCTATAGGGTCTTTTCTAAAAAAACATATATAATGTTTTGGGGTCTATGTAATTTTCTAGCAAATAAATGATGATTTTTACATGCAGGAGGGAAATGTTAGAATTGGCCTGGGTGCTCCAGAATGCCTGATGGTGCTCCCTGCATGTTCGGCCTCTGTATGTGGCAACGCTGTGTAAAAGTCTCACACATGTGGGTTCGACATACTCGGGAGTAATAGCAGAATGTGTTTTGGGGTGTAATTTGTGGTATGCATATGCTGTGTGTGAGAAATAACCTGATAATATGAAAAAAAAAGGAAACATTTTTCTTGATTTTGCAAAGAATTGTGGGAAAAAATAACAACTTCAAAAAGCTCACCATGCCTCTTAATAAATACATTGGAATGTCTTCTTTCCAAAAAGGGGTCATTTGGGGGGTATTTGTACTTTTATGGCATGTTAGGGTCTCAAGAAATTAGTACTTCAGGTGTGATCAATTTTCAGATATTGGCACCATAGCTTGTGGACTTTCACAAGGAGCAAATAATATACACCAATTTGTACTTATTTTTACCAAAGATATGTAGTAATATATAAATTGTGGCCAAAATTTATGAAGAAAAATTACAAATTTTCTAAATTTTATAACAGAAACGTAGAAAAATTCATTTTTTTACAGGATTTTCTGCCTTTTTTCTTTTATAGCACAAAAAAAAAAAATCCAGCAGTGATTAAATACCACCAAAAGAAAGCTCTATTTGTGTGAAAAAAGGACAACAATTTCATATAGGTACAGTGTTGTATGACTGAGTAATTGTCATTCAAAATGTACAGTGAGAGCGGTTAAAGGTGAAATTTACTTGGCACAAGAACATTGCAATTGATGTACCAGGTGGAAAACATATCATTAATGTTAGCATCTGTGTATAAAATAAAATATTGGAAAGTGATGCTGTGCAGCTAAATTGCACTGTTAATTGGCACAATTACATTTATTCTACATTACAGTGGGAGAAAAAGTAAGTTATGTTCTAGGAAACTCGTTTCCCACTATGCCAATTTGGTTGTTAAATATCTTAACCATTATTTATTCTTGCAGCCAACTCAGAGACTTTTAATTTGCTACCTGTTGTGTAGGTGTTCTGCAGAACTGTTTCACTTTGCAAAACTGACATTTTTATTTGTTATGTGGCAGGCTGCCACTGGCAGTTATTGCTTACTATTTCACATAGACAGTTTTATACAGCTAGAGGGCACCCTGTTCCTAACAGCTTGCCAGCAATGGTTTTCTGGCTATGCAAAATAGGCCACTTCAATTTATCACTATGGAATAGCTACATAAATGAGAGACACGTGGCAGCCTGCAGAGTGTGTGACATTAGAGGGTGGAATGTTCTGCAACACAGTCTGGGAAAAGGTAGCTGAGAGAGACATCAGAGGACATCCTTTGTAACCTTCAGCCACATTCCTGTTCAGTTCAGTGTCTACAGTCAAGGACATTGCAGAGAAGTTGGGGTAGATTCTATTTGTTTTTTATGTCTGCCTAAAAGGACTAAGATTTGCTAAGTGATAGATTGTAAGTGCCCCATGGTCTTCTTGTGTTACAGTAACCATATAACATTGCTGCCATACATACTGCCATATCTATTCTTCAATTACCTGTTCATCTGATCAGGACAAAGGGTGGTAGACTGTATTGCATAGTCAAGGAAAGGTTGTTCAGCTTCATACAGAAGATACTGTACATACAGATTTTTTCCAGCAGTATTTGCTGGATAAATTGTCTAGGAACATACTTTTTTTTTAAGGTGGACCATCTTGTATCTTTTTAGAGTGTAGTATCTTAAATAAGGTGCCCAAATTTTCAAAATGAAGGACACCCTACTGACCATGTCCACTTTTATCCACATCCACAAACACATAGCCTCATTTGTAGACACACCCACAAAATGACACCACCATTTGTAACGTTTCCTCAAACAATTGGTCAAAGACCTTTGGCACAAGATTTGTTATTATTACAGGTACTTATATATAGCTCATTCAATTTACACGGCACTTTACATATATATTGTACATGCACACCAGTCCCTGCCCCCAAGAAGCTTACAATCTAAAGTTTGGAACTCACACCCATATACCCAGTTTAGACAGGAGCCAATAAACCTACCTGCATGTCTTTGGAGTGTTGGAGGGAAACCCACGCAGGCACAGGGAGAACATCAAACTCCAGGCAGATAGTGCTGTGGTTGGGATTTGAATTGATGACCCTACTGCTTCTTTGCGGAAGGGCTAACCACTTAGCCACTGTGCTGCAGATATTTGGAGGCTCATAGAAAAAATAAAGAGATTTAAATTTTCAATTGAAAGGCACCAATACATGCATGCATAGTTAGGACACATGCCTAGAAGATATAAAAACAGATCTTCACTGCATCTGAGCACCACAAACCAAAAACACTATTTCATTAATTTTTAATATTCTAAGCAAACATCCTTATCCATCTATGTCTCCATGCTTTATTTTTTTTGGGAGAAATCACTGTGAAAACACCCCCCCCCCCCCCCCCCCAGCATTTCTAGCCATGTTCCATTCAGTGCCATGTTTATGGGTGCGTTCAGGGACATGTACTTGCACCTATACATATGTCACATTGGGAGCAGTGGCCTTGCAACATGTAGCAGCCATTGAATAAAGTTGCCTATTATTTAAAATACCATAATATATACTATATAGGAGAGTAGCCTAAGGTGACAACGCAGTTCCTGCATAGATACAGTGTAGTGAGTGAACATTGTCCCTTTAGAACAGTAAGTGTGTTGCTGGCAGGTTTGTTAGATTAATTGGATTAAAACCTATTAAACCATGTATGTTGTACCAGTATTACTTATTTAAATAGGTGGATGTCAGCAAGACATTAGCATGGTAGAGGTCTAGTAGTCAAGGCAGGAATGAACAGGATATGCAACTTCAATAACAAGATGGGAAGTAGTTGTCAAAAAAGTTAAGTTACATCAAGTGTGATTTTCAGTAGTTCAGCTATAGAACTTGCCAAAAATGATTCTATATATATATTTTTTTGTTACATGAAAGATCTGCTTTTAATACTAAGAGTACAGTATTATTTCATGGCATGCTTTCTTTAGAACTAAATTCATTATGGAAGTAGGGATTTGGGCTATGATAACCACTCTCCTATCTTCTTGGCAATCATTTCCTAAAATATAATTTTGATTGAAAAGTCTGGATACCGTCAAATATATTTTTAGATGAAAAATATTCTTAAAATGTCCTCTGATGGGGTATATAAATCAGGAATTAATACAACTTTAAAGAAATTGGCTGTGCCAGCATTCTGCTTCATATTAGCGGTTAGTTATCAATACTGGCCATCTCTACAACAGATTAATGCTGACTTTCAAAATATCATAATATCCAACATGTAGATTAATGTATATGATGTGGTTGAAGCTCTCAGAAATAGCTTATCCATATGGGAAACCTGACTCTTGTGATATAAAGGATGTCGAAACGCCATCTTGGTTGGCCAAGTATGATGTGCACATGGAGAAGGCAGCAAAAGATAGTGTATATATATATATATATATATATATATATATCATCTCACAAAAGTGAGTATACCCCCTCACATATTTGTAAATATTGTATTGTAGCTTTTCATGTGCCAACACTGAAGAGATTGTCAAAGGATGTGTACTAATGCACTAACAAAGCAATCTGTGCTGACTATAAGTATCTACAAATAAATATAAATTGGTAAAATGCTAAATGGAAATAAGAAACAGCTAAGCTTCTAAAGTGTTACCAACACCCATAAAAACTTTGTATATAAAGTGAAGTTGCGCTAATTAAACCAATATAGTAAACGGTGAATAAATGTAACCAAATATTAACAGGGGATAAACATATGCATAAACAGTGATAAGTAATGTTCAAAGAAGTAATAATAATATTCCACACAACATGTGATCCAAATTCATATAAGTAAAAGTGCAATAAATCCTAATGTGAAAAAGAAAAAAGAAAAAATTTGTATAAAGTGCAATATTAGTAAAGAGTAATCCAAAGAATATGAGCAATCCCAAAATGAAATATATATATATATATATATATATATATATATATATATATATACATACATATACACACACACATATATATATATATATATATATATATATATATATATATATATATATATATATATATATAATATAAATAGTCCAATAAAGCAACAGTGGAATAATGAACTAATGCTCTAAAAATGCACTATTAGCAGTGCCTTGTGCAAAAAATGGCATGTCATCCAAAAACGAGGATCATATAGATCAAATTGATAGAAACCAGAGTTCTGTCTCCAAATAGCCCTGCAACAATATCACTCTTTTCCTATAAAGACAAATGGAAACGAGGGGGAAAAGAGCAGGTTTGGGACTCCAACAAAAGGCAATCATATAGTTCAAATAGAAAGAAACCAGACTTCTGTCTCCAAATAGTCCTGCAACAATATCACTCTTTTCCTATAAGGACAAATGGGCGTGAGGGGGAAAAAACAGGTGTTTTTGATCAATTTGATCTACCGGTATACGATCCTCGTTTTTGGATGACATGCCATTTTTTGCACAAGGCACTGCACTTTAATAATAGTGCATTTTTAGAGCATTAGTTCATTATCCCACTGTTGTTTTATTGGACTATTTATATATATATTTATTTTTTATTTCTATTTTTTTATTTCACGTTAGGATTTATTGCACTTTTACTTATATGAATTTGGATCACGTGTTGTGTGAATATTATTATTACTTCTTTTTTTTTTTTTTTTCAATTCTGTTTTTATTTTCAATTATTATAAAGCATTACACATAGTTAAACAATCTCATACATATGAATATATATTACTTACATATATAATAATCACATTTATTATTTTATTTCCTCTTCCCTCCCTCCCTCCCTCCCTCCAAAGAAAAAAAAAAAAAAAAAAGAGAGGAAAAGGGGAAGAATATATATCTGATTTCTCCCCCTCCTCCACTTCTCACTCCTCTCTCCTCTGCAAGTCCCTCCCTCCCCCCTCTTCCCTCCTAATTCCTCAGTCCTTTACCAATTTCCTATGCTGACTCCAGGGAGTCCAGACCAAGAGACACCTTTCATATGTATCTAATTCTTGAGCTAAGAGTATCTCCATTCTCTCTATGTTATCCATTTCTAAAGCCCATTCGTTTATCGTAGGGGATTGAGATGATCGCCAATGCCGCGGTATCACAGTTCTTGCCGCAGTCAACCAGTATCCCAGAAGATTCTTTTTAACGTTTTTATATGTTCTTGGTAACATAGAAAGAAGGGTGACTTGTGGTGTATTTGGAATTACCTCCCCAGTGATTGTTGTATATAATTGCATAAGCTTTTCCCAAAATCTGAAAATTAGGGGGCATTCCCACCAGATGTGGAGCAATGTACCCTTGTGTCTATGGCACCGCCAACATATATCTGATTTTTCTGGGTATATACGATGGAGTGTCACTGGGCTCCAATACCGTCTTGAGAGCAATTTATAATTCGTCTCTTGTGCTTTAATCGACGGTGATAAACAGTGAGTGAAACTAAATGCCTTCTCCCATTCCCCAACCGCAATCTGAGCGTTGATCTCATTAACCCATTTATTTATATATTCTGGGGGCTCCGGGTGATTTTTAATAATAAACATCTTATACAGTATTGATATAACATGCTTTGGTTTCTGATCTTGTGTCAAAAGAGTTTCAAGTTCTGTTAGATCTCTACCCAGAGACTTATTTGAATGAATTGTACACCAAAATGATCGCAACTGCCAAAACTCCAACATTTGCATAGGTGATGGTCGCTGTGTAGAGAATAGATTTAATAAAGACGGAATTGTCCCCTGGCTTAGAATATTGCTCAATCTATAATGGGATTCCCTATTCCATATAAGAAAACTTGTCCTATTTAATGCCGGTGGAAAAAAAGGGTTGCCAAATAAAGGTGTCATAGGTCCTTCATAGGAGGAAAGTTCCAATTTTATAACTGTTTTTCCCCATATATTCAGCACATGGGATGTGAGGGAGGGCATAGATTCTTTCAACTCTTGATTTAAATTGCTATCAGACAGATCTAACCATGGTAACGCCTTTAAATCCAGTTGATTTAACCCTTGTTCTATTTTTACCCATTGTTTGGTTTCCGAGCAGTAAAACCAGTCCACCAGTCTAGTCAAAACAGCCGAAACATAATAATAATATAGATCAGGTGCACCCGCACCTCCTTTCGTTTTAGGTAATGATAATAATTTCTTTTGTAATCTTGGTTTTTTATGTCCCCAAATAAATTTTGTAAAAGCCGATTGCAGAGTGGAGAAAAATGATCGAGGAACACTAATTGGGATAGTTTGAAAAAAATACAGGAACCGCGGTATTATATCCATTTTCAGTATATTAATCCTCCCAAACCATGAATATTGCTTAACATCATATTTTTTTAGATCTTGTAGGGTACGTTGCAGAAGAGGAACATAGTTCATTGAATATAAATACTTTGAGTCCGGGGTGATTTTAACACCTAAATATTTTACAGCTACAGAGCAAATCCTAAACATAAAATTGGCTCTCAACCTTGCAACCTGTTCGGGTACGAGCGACACGTTGAGAATTTCTGATTTTGATACATTTACTTTAAAATTGCTCAATTTTCCAAACCGCTGGAATTCAGCTAACACAGAGGGAATTGCAATGTGTGGATTAGTGATATAAAGTAGTAAATCATCAGCAAACAAAGCCATTTTTATTTCCCTCTGTTTTATCTGTACACCAGAAATAGAGGGGTTCCGTCTAATAGCCGTCGCTAAATATTCCATTACTATAACATAAAGTAAAGGGGATAACGGGCATCCCTGGCGGGTACCATTTTGTATATTAAAACTTGTTGTCAATGAACCATTAATTTTTATTCTGGCTGCCGGTTTAGTATAAAGTGCCATGATCTTATGCAATATATTCGACCCACCCGATCAAATGCCTTTTCTGCATCAACTGAAAGAAGGCATACTGGAATTTTAGCCCTTTGTGCATAGTTCATCAACAAAAAAGTTTTGATCGTGTTATCGCGTGCTTCTCTATTCCGAACGAATCCTACCTGGTCCGTATGTATTAAGCTTGGGAGGAGTGGTTGAAGACGGAGTGCAATCAGTTTAGCATATATCTTTAAATCTATCCCAATCAATGATATAGGTCGATAACTAGAGCAAAGTGTTAAATCCTTTTCTGGTTTGGGGATCAAAGTAATATGAGATTCCAGGGTCTGTATTGGAAATTGGTTCATAGAAGAAATAGAATTAAACACTTGAAGCATAAACGGGGCTATATGCTCTTTAAACGTCTTATAGAATTTTGATGTAAACCCGTCGGGACCTGGGCTCTTATTTGTTGGAGTATTAGCAATTACTTCTAATAGTTCCTCGAGCGAAAATGGAGAATCCAAAGATTCCCTAGTAACACTATCTATTGTCGGAATAGCGTTTTCCCGCACATATTCCCCAATAATATCGTCTCCAGCTCCCTTATCCTCCAATAATGATGATGGAGTTAGATTATAGAGGCCTGAGAAATATTCCCTAAAGGTTTGTTGGAGCTCACGTGGATCCAATGTCAGTTCTCCTGATGATTTTTTTATACTTGGTATAAAAGTCTGTGATTGACGTGGGTGTAACATATCAGCCAACATTTTCCCACACTTATTCTCAAATCTATATCTTCCCACTACCCGTCTTTGTCGGTTTGAGCTCTGAGATGATTTGAATAGTTGTAGCAAAGATATCCTTGTGGAGAAAATATCGGCTGATATATCTGGAGAATGATGGGCTTTATGTCGAGTTTCCAAAGAATGAAGTTTTAATAACGTATTTTCGATAATTTTAGATTTTTCTTTTTTAAGACGAGAACCATGTTGAATAAATACCCCTCGTATTACTGCCTTTAAGGCCTCCCATTTCAAGGGTAAAGCAGTTTCATCCTGTTCATGGTCGGAGATAAAATTATCAATCGCCTCTGCAATTGCTTTATAACAGTTTTGATCTTGCATAAGTGTATCATTCAAACGCCACGACCAATTAGTACCCTGAATCTGGGGGGGTGCTATTGTTAAAAATACTGGTGAATGGTCGGACCAAATGAATGAACCGATATCTATAGACGGGTTCCATTCCAATATCTTAGGACCAGTTAAAAAAAAATCTATTCTGCTATATGTTTTATGTGCTAAAGAAAAATATGTGTAGTTACGATCTTTAGGGTTAAGGGTCCGCCAGAGATCCATCAACCTATGTTCGTATAGTTTGTTTTTAAGTGCCCTCAGACGAGCATGTGAGATATTTGATCGTTGAGCTGACGTGTCTAGTGAAGGGTCCAAAGCTAGGTTAAAATCTCCTCCCACAATAACCGTACCTTCTGCAAAGTCTGCTAAGAGGCCAAGATAACTCACAATTGTCTTAGTTTGATCATAATTTGGAATATAAAAGTTTGCAATTGTGAAGATTTTATCCCACAATCTAATTTTAAGAAACAGATATCTTCCATCTAAATCAGCTCTATATTCCAAATTCTGAACTGGTAGGTGCTTATGCAAAGCAATAGAGACCCCTCTTGATTTTGAGCTCGACATAGTGCTATGGAACCATTGCGAGTAGTGTTTACGAGAACACACTGGAATATTATCACTTCGAAAATGGGTCTCTTGAAAAAGTATAATATCTACCTTAGCTTTATATAGACTATATAGAATCTGACCTCTTTTTGATTTATTATTAAGACCTTTAATATTGTAGGTACATAATTTCAATGTCACTGGTGAGGAGAAAATCGCTGCCATAACAAATTATCAGGGGACTCAAAGAACACGAAAGAAAAAGGGGAAAAAGAAAGAGGGGAGAGAGGGAACGAGAGAAAAAAAAAAAAAAAAAAAACACACACCCCGGCGCAGCAATTACCGAGTTGTGCTCTCTAAAATTGGAGAAGCTCCTTCTCCCCGATTCCCAAGTTACCCAGGGAAACGTTAACTAATTACCCCAAAAAAAAAAAAAAAAAATAAAATAAATAAATAAAAAAAAAAAAAAAAAAGGAAAGAAAAAAAAAAAAAAAAAAAACCCACCCAGTAAGGAATCTATCCCAAAAAAACACCAAACCCTACCCGAGGGACGGTGATTCCTATGAGGGAAAAAAGTTGAAGAGCATTGAGGATGGCTCTATGCAGTGACAATGGGCATCCACAACCAACATAATAATAATAGTCCGAGAGAAAAAAAAAAAAAAAAATAAAAAAATAAAAAACAAAAAATAAAAATAATAATAATTCTTAATACATTATGAAATTCAATGCCTACTACTCCAATTACATTTGGGATCGCCAGCTGTTTTACTCTGCCTGATTAAATTAAAGATTTTCAGATTGAATGTTTCTATTGTCCTCCCGAGGTTGCGATCTTCTAAACTGTGTATAAGTCTTGGGCCACGTTATTAATGGAAGATCGTGTAAACCTAGGGTAGATTGTATTGCAGGAATATCTGAGGGATCACGTAGATTTAGCCACCTGCCATCTTTCTTAATTTGTAGCTGAAAAGGGAAATTCCATCTATATACAATGTTACGATCTTGCAACATTTTTAGTAAAGGCCTTAACGCTTTCCTCTTCTCCAGAGTAAATTGGCATAGATCTTGTAACAATTGTATATTTGCTCCATTAACATTAATTCGTCCCCTCTCTCTTGCCCTTCTCATAATCTCCTCCTTATCCTTATAGAAATGTATTCGACATATTATATCTCTTGGTTTATCTGGATCTAATTTACGGGGTCCCACTGTCCGATGTACTCTATCCAGTTCCAAATTTGATTCCTCAGGTTTCCCCAACAATGAGGTAAAAATTTGGTTAACTGTTATACCAAGCTCCTCATTCCTAACTGATTCTGGCAAACCCCTGATCCTAATATTATTTCTTCTATTACGGTTGTCTTGGTCCTCCCATAATTGAAATAGTGTATGAATATGGGGCTCTTGGGCATCTATACGCTGTTCCTGAGATTGTACACGATCCACCAATATATCTACAGAACGTTCAACTTCTATTATTTTCTTCCCAGTTGTCTGTAATTCTTTATGCACAGATTGAATCTCCTTGTGGAAACCATGTTCTAGACGCTGAATAAAAGCTTCCATTTCATGGCGAGTGGGCAGTGCTCTTAAATAAGTCCGTACATCCCCTACTTCTGATCCCAACTCTTCACTCATCGTGTCACCTTTTGGATTCCCATCTATATTCTCACTATCCATTATATTCACTGGATTATATCCCCCTAACAACGGGGGGGGGGGGTGGGGTTGAATATTGAGGGCCACCCTCGGGTCCTCCCACATTCATATGCATATCTAATACGCCTATATCTGAGGTATTAGACACTTCGTTAATATCTACGGATTCTACAGATCCAATCGGTTCTTGTAACTCCAAAGCCGATTCCCACATGTTTTTTATGGCATCTGCACTATCCATTTTTGCTATCTGTGCGTTTTTTCCTGCCCCAATGCCTAAGGAGCCCAACGGTATTACAGATGACACTGATGGTTTTATTATTGATACTACTGGTGTTAGTATAGTTTTCTCTGCTTGTAATGATTGTATATGTGTATCCTGCATAGCAGCAGAGGCCAATGTTCCCCTGCTACTATCTATTGTTGTCTTCGATGTACGTGATCGTGTCCGGCCACCTACTGGAAAAAACTCTGCTATCCCTTGCTGAGCGTTAGAGGAGACTATTAATGGATGTTTAGATATATTACCTATTGTACCCTTATTGCACACAACCGGACTCGCCGGTTTACATACTGTATTATACTCTCCTCTCCTCTTCCTCTGTCCCATTAGGTATTCCCAGTGGTCACTACTTTAGAGTCCTTTTCAAAGACAGCTTATCCACGCAATCTACCTTCTGGTATAGCTATTGTTATTGAGTGCAGTCCTCCCAATGTTAGTAACTTATGATCACTTCTATTGTCAAAACATGAAAGTCAATAGTTTCAGCATTAACAGCTGAATCTATGACATTCTTATTTTCTAAAATATTAACAATATCAGCAATTTTAGCGACATTAGCAATTTAGCACCAACGAAAAATTAGTAGTATCTAAATTTCAGAAATATATCAGCAATTGGTCACCGTCAGCAGTTGAGCACCGCCACCCGCTGAACACCGTCAGTAGTTGAGCACTGTCAGCAATAGAACATTATCGGCAGTTAAACGCTATCATCAATTAGGCACTATCAGCGATTGTGCGTTGCCAGTAATTGAACACTGTCAGCAGTTGAACACCGACAGCAGTTGAGCACCAACAGCAGGTCGACACTGTCAGCAATTAGACCCTCTCAGCAAACACTGTCAGCAGTCAAACACTGTCAGCAGCTGAACACTGTCAGCAGCCGACCACCGCCAGTGGTCAAACACCGTCAGTGGTCAAGCACCGCCAGCAATCGAGTAATATCTGCAGTTTAGCAATGATAGCAGTTAGGTACTATCAACAGTTAAGCACCAACAGCAGTTGGACACCAGCAGCAGATATTATCTAATATAGAAAACTGTCAACAGCTGGACCCAGTCAGTAGATGAACACCGTCGACAGTCAAGCACTGTCAATAGCCAGACAATTTCAATAATTGAACGATATCAGTAATTAAACAATTTCAACATTTGAACAGTGGCAAGATTTGAGAAATTTCAGCAGTTAAACAGTGTCTATAGTCGTGCGATTTCAAAAGCTTAAGCAGTTTTAACAGTTAAACGATTCCCACAATAGAGCGATTTCATCAGTTGAACTGTTCCATCAGTTGAATAATTTCATCAGCTGAACAATTTCAGAAATTGAGCGATTTCAGCAATTGAGCGAGTTCAACAAGTGAGCGAGTTCAACAAATGAGCGAGTTCAACAAGTGAGCGGGTTCAACAAGTGAGCGGGTTCAACAATTGAACGAGTTCAACAATTGGGCGAGTTCAACAATTGTGCGAGTTTCAGCAATTGGGCAAGTTCAGCAATTGAGCGAGTTCAGCAATTGGGCGAGTTCAGCAATAGAGCGATTTCAGCAATAAAGCATTTTCAGCAATAGAGCATTTTCAGCAATAGAGCAGTTTCAACAATCGATCAATTTCAACAACTGAGCGATTTCCGCAATTATGCAATTTCGGCAGTTGAGCGATCTCAACACTTGAGCAATTCCAGCAATTGAGCAGTTTCAGCAATTGAGCAGTTTCAGCAATTGAGCAGTTTCAGCAAGTGAGCGATTTTAGCAAATGAGCATTTTCAGCAAATGAGCGATTTCAGCAAATGAGCGATTTCAGCAATTAAGCAATTTCAGCAATTAAGCGATTTCAGGATTTGAGCGTTTTCAGTAACTGAGCGATTTTGAACAATGCCAGCTTTTGAACCCTATCAACAGTTGAACCATATTAGTGGATTGCACCACGTCAACCAGATCTTCAGTTACAAAATGTCAACAGCTGGTTAATGATAATAATTAAGCAGAATCTGCAATAGTTGAGCGATGTCAGCAGTTTAACAATTAAGCGATATCAACAGTCGAGTGATACTAACATTTGGGCGATATCTGCGATTAAACGTTGTTAACCATTAAGCGATATCAATAGTTAATAGTCGAAATAGCAATGATTGCATAATATTAGCAGTTTTGCATTGCTGGTGAGTCTACATTTAGTATCAGCAGTTTAAATTGCATCGGTTCAACAACGCCAGCATTTCTCTGTTCACAATAGAAACTAAACTAAAATAATAGTATTAGCAATATTATTATTCTCCTAAATACTAATGTCAATTGCAGAATTAATTTATAGATGTTACTTGATGGCAATAAATCTGTGATGCCTGCGATGCCTGCGATGCCTGCGATATCTAAGATAACAGTCAATGTAGTATTCTTAACTTTGTCGGCCACATGAAGAAGTCAGCTTCACCAAATAGCAAATAGTTCTCTGATAGATTTACTGGGTTGAAAGTGCTATCTGGAGGCATCTAAATCAGCAGCAGGGACCTGTCTCACCAGTTGCTCAAGTCCATATCCACATCAAAAGTACAACGAGGCCATCCACACCAGCAGAGTTAACAAGCCCGACAGATCAGGCAGCCTTCACTCACCGCCCGCCCAAAGTCCAGCGTCCTCACTCCATGTGCTCCACTCCACTCCACTCCATGTGCTCTCTGCCGAATCCCCACAGGTCCTCCAAAGGATCCCTCAGACACCTCAGCCACCGCATCCGAGAGACATCAACACCAACACTGACGAGGGCCAACGGAAGCCGTCAGGGGGCGGCGGGAGCCGGCCAACAGCGATGGAACAGCGGCAGCAGCGGTAACGGCAATAGCGGTGGTAGTAATGGTGATAATGGTACGGTGATGGTACCACTATGCTACAGCAGCGGTAGTGTTGGTAGCGATAGCGCTAGTGTTGATAGCGGTAGCGGTAGCGGCAGCGGTGGTATCGATGATAGCAGCAGTGGCGGTAGCAGCAGCAGCAACTATTTCAAAAAAGTCCAGCCCAAGTCACTGCCAGAGCTCGGAGCACGTCTAGCACGCTCCCTCTTCCTCCATGCTCAGTCACTTCCTCCCCCCTTCTTTAAACATTACTTATCACTGTTTATGGATATGTTTATCCCCTGTTGATATTTGGTTACATTTATTCACTGTTTAATATATTGGTTTAATTAGCGCAACATCACTTTATATACACAACACTGAAGAGATTACACTTTGCTACAATGTAAAGTAGTGAGTGTACAGCTTGTATAACAGTGTAAATTTGCTGTCCCCTCAAAATAACTCAACACACAGCCATTAATGTATAAACCGCTGGCAACAGAAGTGAGTACACCCCTAAGTGAAAATGTCCAAATTGGGCCCAAAGTGTCAATATTTTGTGTGGCCACTATTATTTTGCTGCACTGCCTTAAGCCTCTTGGGCATGGAGTTCACCAGAGCTTCACAGGCTGCCACTGGAGTCCTCTTCCACTCCTCCATCACGACATTGTGGAGCTGGTGGATGTCAGAGACCTTTCACTCCTCCATCTTCTGTTTGAGGATGCCCCACAGATACTCAATAGAGTTTTGTATTGCTTGGCCAGTTCATCACCTTTACCCTTTACTACTCACTAAGGATGAGCTGAACACCCCCGGTTTGGTTTGCACCAGAACCTGCGAACAGACCTAAACTTTGTGTGAACTTTAGAACCCTATTAAAGTCTATGGGACTCGAACGTTGAAAATCTAAAGTGATAATTTTAAGGGCTAATATGCAAGTTACTGTCCTAAAAAGTGTTTGGGGACCTGGGTCAAAAAATTTTTTTTTCAAACTGAAATTTTTTCGGGGACAGTGATTTTAATAATCATTAAAGTGGGGGGCGGAGCCGGCCGGCGGAGTGTATGGCTGCCTAGACACACAGCTCTCGCCGAGAACGCTCTCCGGAACGATCTACAGCAACGATAGGCACCGAAATTTCACAGTGACAGACAGCGGAGAGTGGGCTGACTCAAAGGAACATGCCGCGGAAAAGAAAAGACCGCAAGGAGCCTGGCAAACTCACGGACTTTTTCGTCCGCTCCAGCCGCATGGACAGACAAGATGGCGCCGGCCATGTTACCAGGAATGCGTGCCCGTCCTCCCCGCACGGCGGAGGAGGCTGGAGAGGAGACAGCACCTCAGCGGAGGAGAGGAGACAGGGCTTATCAGCTTCACAAGCCTCATCTGCCTCCAACAGCCCTGCAAAGACGAAGCAGAGAGTCTTAGATACCTCACCCTCAGGCTCAGAAGCAGAAGGTAAGGGGGTGGACATAGATGACACTTTGGAATTTCAGGATGCCATTGCAGCTTTCCCCACCAATAATGCCCCAGTGATGGATTCCACAATGAAGGACATGTTGCTGTCCCTGCGGAGTGCCATTCATACAGATATGTTGCAACTAGTTAAACAGTGTAAGACTGAGGTCAAAGCTGTAAGCAGCAGAGTGACACACATTGAAAGTAAGATGGGCGAGTTTACCACAACTTTTAATGCAATGGTGGATGCGCACAACGACCATGACGATGACATTCAATGGCTCAAATCAAAAGTCGCAGACCTTGAAGACCGTTCCAGGAGGAACAATATCAAGGTGCGGGGGATCCCCGAAACAGTCAAACCCCAAGAATTAATGGCTTACTTGGCAACAGTCATGAAAGAGACTTTACCAGATCTTCCGCTGGAGGAATTAATCATAGACAGGATTCACAGGCTGCCAAAACCCAGGCACATTCCTGAGCAACTTCCTAGAGACACCATTGCTCGCATCCATTATTATCACGTTAAGGAAAAATGTATGATGGCAACCAGGAATGCAGCTCAACTACCAGAGTCCATGAAAGATCTGTCTTTTTTTGCAGACCTGTCGGCCCACACGATGCAGAGGAGACGCAACTTGGTGACCATCACCAAGCCGTTACGGAACCACAGAATTCCCTATCGGTGGAATTACCCGGCTAAGCTGGTGGTGGCACGTGGAGATCGAGAATACACCATATCAACTTTGGAAGAAGGTATCAGGCTACTAGAAAAGTGGAACATTGTTCCAAACTCAGATGGCAACTCCCAATTGGTTGATTCGGATAACAGACGAGAGTCCGTCCACTGTACCTGAAATTACTTAAGGTTGGTGCCTATGTTATTTTTTCATGTTTCAAGCTTCATGCATTCCGGAGAGCCATACCGGCGGAATGAACTAGTTAAACTTTCCCCTAAAATTAGCGGGTACCTACCTGCTCAGATTTCGTGAGAAATCGCATCTTTTTATATCAAGTGCGGGCAAGCACGTTTACTTGTTTATTTTTTCTTTTCTTTTTTTTTTCTTTTTGCTTTTCTTTATTATCCTTGCGTTCTGATTACTACATCTTATTGCTACACAGTTTGGGTCCAGTTGGACAGTTCGTCACAAGCTTCAAACAAGGCAATATTTCTGAACAGACTAAACTTCCTATTGAATACTAGTGTTTGCTACCTATTTCTTACTGCCTACACGGATCACTGAGTATACCCCACTGCATTGATCGAGACTTATTTGTTTCCGTCACCTCCTGCTCACATCATTTGTAGGGATTCTAGTCAACGAAACGAGATTTCCACTACCGTCTACCTATTACTGTTTTTTCCTTGAATATGGCGTTTAAAATTACCTCCATGAACGTTAACGGATTGAACATACCTTCCAAAAGACACATGCTATGGAGAGAGGCCCAATCTCAAAAATGTGACATACTGTGTTTACAAGAAACGCACTTTAAGGCTCAAGGGCACCCTCAACTATCTCACAGCCAATACCCGCATTGCTATTACGCATGTGCGAAATCCAAAAAGAGGGGGGTAGCTATTCTAATCAACCAATCGCTGGCATTTAAATACAAATCACATCATAGTGATATAGAGGGCAGATACATTATTTTAGCTTGTGAGATAGATGATGTGGCGTATACTATAGTTAACACATATGCTCCTAACAACAATCAGATTGCTTTTCTAAACAAGTTGTGGAGAAGGGTTCAAAAAAAATGTATTTGGTCATGTCATCCTGTGTGGGGATCTGAACGTTGTCTCGGATCCACAATTGGACGTGTCCAGTTCTGGCAGCAGGAAAGCGCTCAGATCGTCTCTATTGGGGTTTTCTAGTAAAAACAATATGTATGACGTTTGGAGATGTCAGCACTCCAATGAAAGGGATTTTTCATTTTTCTCTAAAGTTCATATGACGTACTCCAGAATTGATGTGTTTCTAGTAGACAAATTTCTTTTGCAAAAGATCTCAAAGTCTGAAATAGGACAGATATCTTGGTCCGACCATGCGCCGGTGTCTGTGACGGTGGGCACTCACGGCATTTCAACAAGAGCCAACAGGTGGCGTAACGATACCCTGCTGTTCGCAGACCCGGTGCTTGCGGCGGACATAGAGAAATCACTCAAAGAATTTTTTGAGATCAATGATTCTCCTGATGTAGATTCTTTTAATCTTTGGTTGACACATAAAGCGTACCTAAGAGGGATTTTAATAAAGCACAGTGCAGCCATACGGAAGAAAAGGAAGCAGCGAATGGAAGACATCCTGCATGATATTACTCAATTAGAATTACAAAATAAAATGACACCTTCCCTGAACGTTAGTTCAAAACTGTCTAAAGCTAGAGAGGACCTTAGGAATTTACTAATATCACAACACGTCAGAAACACACACAGACTTAAGGCTAACTTTTATATGCATGGTAACAAAGCTGGTAAACTACTGGCAAACCAGCTTAAAGATAAGGCTACCAGACAAAAAATTCCCTTCTTGATCCACCACAAAACCGGTTCTAAACACATTAACCCTAAGGACATTGCAGACACATTTAGAGACTACTACGAGGATCTATATAATATAGGAAAGGACCCTAACTCAAATCAACCCACGTCAGAACTTATTAATTCCTTTTTACAGGGTGTTTCGCTCCCTTCGATCCATCCTATGGATCTAGAAACGTTAAATTCCCCATTTACTGAGTTAGAAATCAAAGCAACGATATCCACATTACCTAACAGTAAATCACCGGGCCCGGATGGATACTCGTCAGAGTATTACAAACAGTACAAAGAAATTTTAGCACCATATTTAAGGAGGGTCTTCCACAAAGCTGCTTCCTCAGCTTCCTTCCCCGAGGAAATGCTGCAGGCTACAATTGTTACGTTGCCTAAACCAGGGAAAGAACCAACCAAGGCTCAAAACTTCAGGCCTATATCGCTATTAAACACAGATGTGAAATTATATGCAAAAATGTTAGCGAACAGATTGGTAAAAATCTTGCCACGTCTCATAAACCAAGACCAGGTGGGTTTTGTGGAAGGCAGACAGACTACAGACGCTACTAGACGCATACTTAACATTATACATCATGCAAATGAGTCACGTCAACCCTCTGTACTCCTGTCATTAGACGCCGAAAAGGCCTTTGACAGGATACACTGGGGCTACATGTCAAAGGTTCTGGAAAAATTTGGATTTGAAGGGCAAGTGCGGTCTGCAATTAATGCATTATATTCCACCCCATCAGCCACGATTTTTACAGAAGGTATTTTTTCTGACCCATTCTCCATATCTAACGGCACACGACAGGGGTGTCCCCTGTCACCTCTAATATTTGTACTTATGATGGAACCTCTAGCCGAAAAAATAAGACACCATCCGCAGATACATGGAATACAGATTGGAAAGGAGGACCATACAGTGACATTATTTGCGGATGATGTCATTTTATCACTATCTAACCCAGTTCATTCACTTAAAGCCGTTCAGGATCTACTTACCCAGTTTAATGCAATTTCATATTATAAAATTAACTCTTCGAAATCAAGCATTATGGGCTTGGCATTGCCGTTAGCTATGGAGAAATATTTACAAGACTCAATGCCATTTATGTGGGCTGATAAATTCCTCCCTTACCTAGGCATCTCAATTACAAAGCAACTTCCACACTTATACCAAGCTAATTTTGAACCGCTCATTACTGAATTTACCCAAGAAATGCTCAAACTGAAATGCTATTACCTATCCTGGTCAGGCAGGCTGGCTGCATACAAAATGATACTACTTCCTAAACTATTATACTATTTTAGAGCAATACCTATCCGGTTGCCGACCTCCTTTTTCTCTAAAATGCAAGGCGCATTATCTAAATTTTTGTGGGAAGGAAAAAAAGCCAGGTGCCCTCATGCTATTCTTAATAAACATAGAGAAGCAGGTGGCATGGGAGTCCCTCTCTTAAAAGATTATCATACGGCAGCTATTTTAGCACAGGCAGCAGCATGGTATGACTCAGCATGTCCAATGCACTGGAGTAGAGCAGAACAAGTCTATGTAAAAAAAGGAGAAGTATTGAATTTACTATTGTCTAAGGCCCTTCCTGCCTCAAAAATGTGTGAAAATCATCCCATAATCCATGCGACCCTAAAAGCTTGGGAATATTTTTTGCAAGTCAAAAACACCCATGTTAAACATACATCGATACCCATTCCTCTTAAGGCCCTTGTACTAATAGCTCCGGACTTGCAGGTTCAAAATTGGGAAAAGGCGGGCATCCAATTCATAGCAGACCTATACGAATCACGGCATCTGAAATCATTTAGTAGTTTGCAATCTAAATATTCTTTACCACACACAGAGTTTTTAACATTTGCCAGCATATCCCACATGTTGAAAGGCTCATCTATTTTGTCATTAGACATCCCAGAAGCTGTTCATAAATTATGGACAGCTGGTCCAGCTAGGAAAAAAGGCATTTCTTGTATCTATAACCTATTGAACAGTAAGACATATCTTGACATCCCTAATCAATTCCTTAAATGGGAATCAGAATTGAAAGTCACCATATCACGGGAGCAGTGGAGCCGCGCGATTAAAAATAATAATTCCTACACCAAATGTTCCAATTACAAAGAAACAACATTGAAATTACTCCTCAGATGGTACAAGACGCCTTACATACTAGCAAAATATGACAAAAAATTGGATAATCTCTGTTGGAGAGGTTGTGGCCAGGTAGGCAACCTGGTACATATGGTCTGGGCTTGCATCTCTCTAAAGAGTTTTTGGACAGTAATTTCAAATCTAATAGCTGAAGTAACAGGTATACTAAATAAGCTAACAGCTGAGCGAGCAATCCTGAGTGTTGACTTAGACATCTATCCCAGCACCTGCCGCACCTTGGTGCTACATATCCTTCAGGCTGCACGCCTGGTCATAGCTCGTCATTGGAAATCCACATCTCTTCCCTTGATCAGGGAAGTTATGCAATTAGTGAATGATTCTTATGCATATGAAAGAACATTAGCATGGAAGGAAGGAAACCAAAAAAAAATAATGTCTCAGTGGTCCCTATGGGACAAATTTATTAAGCCGAGTTAACTTGTTAAAACAAAAATTTGGAATATTGCTTTGACGTACTAGTTATGATAGTTTACTCTTGAACAGATAAGTTACTAGTGTTATCATAACCGCCTTTAAATTTATTAAACAGGGATCTGTTTATTTTCTCTTATCTCTTTTCTATACCCCTGATTACCTAGAGGTTTTACCACAGGACAGCGTTAAGCACATGAGGGTTGTTTATGATATACTGTTTCTTTTTTTAAAACACTAAGCGATCTTTGTGTGATTCTTGTAATTGCTGAAAATAATAATTAATGCTGTTGAACTCGTTACTACATTTCTCATAATTGTTTATGTAACCTTCATTTGTACTTTTATGTGAAAATTTAATAAAAAATATAAAAAAAAAAAAAAAAAAAAATGATTAAAGTGAAACAATAAAAGTGTAATATTCCTTTAAAATTCGTACCTGGGGGGTGTCTATAGTATGCCTGTGAAGGGGCGCATGTTTCCCGTGCTTAGAACTGTCCCTGCACAAAGTGTCATTTCTGCAGGAAAAAAAAGTCATTTAAAATCACTCGCGGCTATAATGAATTGTCAGCTCCCGTAATACAGAGAACACTCATTGAAAGTCATTGATAAAAACAAAAAAAAAAAGTGTGGGGTTCCCCCAAATTCAATTACCAGGCCCATCAGGTCTGGTATGGATATTAAGGGGAACCCCGTGTCAAATTTAAAAAAAAATTGACGTGGGGGTCCCCCTAAAAATCCATACCAGACCCTTTATCTGAGCACGCAACCTGGCAGGCCGCAGGAAAAGAGGGGGGGCAAGAGAGTGGCCCCCCCTCCTGAACCGTACCAGTCCACATGCCCTCAACATTGGGAGGAATTTTTCAAAAGTGTGTTTGTCTTATTTAACTATTTTTTACACTTTCTTTGTGAAATGGTAGGGGTACTTCTGTACCCCTTACCATTTCAAACAGGGGGGGGGGCTGGGATCTGGGGGTCACCTTGCTAAAGGGGGCTTCCATATTCTGATAAGCCCCCCACACCCGCAGACCCCCACAACCACCGGCCAGGGTTGTGGGGATGAGGCCCTTGTCCCCATCAACATGGGGACATGGTGCTTTGGGGGGACCCCAAAGCATCCTCCCAATATTGAGGGCATGTGGCCTGGTACGGTTCAGGAGGGGGGGCACTCTCTCATCCCCCCTCTTTTCCTGCGGCCTGCCAGGTTGCGTGCTCGGATAAAGGGTCTGATATGGATTATTAGGGGGACCCCACGTCAATTTTTTTAAAAATTTGACGCGAGGTTCCCCTTAATATCCATACCAGACCTGAAGGGCCTGGTAATTGAATTTGGGTGAACCCCACGCTTTTTTTTTTTAATCAATGACTTTCAATGAGTGTTCTCTGTATTACAGGAGCTGACAATTCATTATAGCCGCGAGTGATTTTAAAGGACTTTTTTTCCCGTAGAAATGTCACTTTGTGCAGGGACAGTTCTAAGCATGGGAAACATGGCATACTATAGTCACCCCCCAGGTACGAAATTTTAAGAAATATTACACTTTTATTGTTTCACTTTAATCATTATTAAAATCACTGCTCCTGAAAAAACTGACATTTTTAAAACTTTTTTTTGCATTGATACATGTCCCCTGGGGCAGGACCCATGTCCCCAAACACTTTTTAGGACAGTAACCTGCATATTAGCCTTTAAAATTAGCACTTTAGGTTTCAATCTATTGTCGCCTGCTGAGAACCTCTGTAACGGGGGGTCACTTTGAGTCGGTAAGGAGCCAACTTATGTGTATGGTGGTGGCAAAGAGAACATTCGCACCTTGGAAAGTTTTGTCTGGAATTCAGTCATCCACTGTAAATCCATCACGGGTGGTCGGTTAACCACATGGACATTATGCATTATTAATAATTTTTATTTTTATATGGACACTATACAGTGTTGTGTAATATTGATTAACTCATTTTTATTCATTTGCTTTTTCATTTGTTCATCACATTATTTAAGTTTATTTTGTTTTGCATCCTTCATGCTTTGTAATTTTTTATTTTAGTTTAATACACAGTGGCTTTTCTCCTTGATACGAACACTGGAGATACATAGTTGTATCTCATTTGTGTTGGCTAGTGTTGCACCTGTATACACATGCACAATTTGCTGAAGTGATTTACCCCTCAGGTGTAACAACTTGAGGTTTCCAGTTGTTTTCACTTCTGGATTGGTACACATATATATCTTTTTGCGGTTCACACCAATCTTTGTTTATATAGGTTAGCACAATTCCCTTTTTTTTCACGTCAGGGAAATAGCCAGATCCCTGTGAGCAACAGTGCAGGGATGGCGAACCAGCACAGGCAAAGGCGCGCTGGCATGCATCGGCCACAGGGATGCGCAGCGTCATGACTAGGCAAAAGCGCAGCGCCATGACCAGGCAAACGAGCACGCGCAACAGCGCACGTTCGCCGTAATCTGGTCGCCACTGTCTATTTAAGCCCGCTGCTCACAACCATGCGTTGCTGGTTTGTCTTCAGCTCCCCATGTGTTCCTGTGCCCTGTATTATCTGCTGATCTGATCTCTGGTGTACCGACCCAGCATGTTTTAACCTGCTCTTCCCGATCCTCTGGCTTGACCCTTTGGCTTGCACCTGACTTCCTCCTTCCTGCTCCCAGTATCTGACCCCAGCCTGGCTATTGGACTCTGCTTATCCTGCTTCCTATACTAGGACACAGCTGACCTTAGGTCATTCTGATCCTGGACTGTCTCTCTGTGAATGACCCCTGACCTGGCTCCCGGCTCCGCTATTCAGTTACTCCACTGGTCTCTGTCTCCTGGACCTTCCAAGCACACCTGTCTCCAGCAACCCAGTACCCATGCTTCTGTGGGCACCACACCTGCTGTTCCACCTTCAGTGGTGTGCTGCGCTTGGCTGCATGGGGAGCCCTCCCAGCATCTCGGCCTCCTACCAAGCTCTTGACAGGTTGGCATTGTGGCTTGCAGTCCAACAAGAAGTGCCGGTTCTGCCGGCCGGAGAAACTGTCATGGTCGGAGGTAGAGGGGAAGCTGTCGCCAATAAGGGACCATCAGCCCTATTACCAGGGGCCACAGTGAGTAACTGGAGCAAGTACAGGAGCAGCATTCTCACCAACCGTGGACGGTGCAGAATTAGAAAACTTCAGTGGGTCTCAAGCCAGGGACCCAGCCAGCGGAGGACACTTGGAGAGCAGTCTAGTGTGTCAAGCCAGGGACCGAACGGGCCAGTGTGGTGAAGCTTGAGAGGTATCTTGAGTGCCAAGCTAGGGACCCAGCAGAGAAGCGGGGGGTGACGCTTGAGATACCAATGTGAAGATTGGAGGGGCTCAAGGGATTCAGTGACAGTGAATCATCTAGTCTAGTGAGAGACTGGGAGCTCAGTGAGCTGAAGAACTACAAGGAGTGATTGTAGTGGAAGTGAAATAACTGTTACACTTTGTGTTAGGAACTGTTAAAGATTGTTGCCATAGGAGACAGCATTCCTCCATGCAGATGTGGCATCTGTCTGTATGCCTTTCCCTGCAAGGCTGTCCTCCTGTTGAAGTCTCTGAGTCTGCCAGTTGAACTTGCATCTACCAAAGGGTGTCCTGACCCTAACCCTCTCTCCCCAAAAAAGTTTGTTAAGAGAATTAAACTTTATTTTGCATTCAAGAAGTGTCTGGCACCCAATAACTTTAACTACTCTGCACCTACCATGTCTCACAAGCAACCATATACAGAAGGATGTCAGATGTCTTTGGCCCTGGAGGTTCTCATTAGACCGAAGGAGGCCTGGGACCTTGCTACACTCACTTTTGTGAATTACTGTATATATCTATATATATATGCATTGCTACAGATAATAATTTTGAATTGAGTATTGTTAAAAACACTACCAGCATCACCACTGCCGAAAGAACCAGTATAAGGCCTTCTTTACACAGGTGATTGCATGCACGCACTAGATTCCAGCAGCCAGGGCAGGACTTACCATTGGGCTTGACTGGGCTCAAGCCCATGGGCCCCACCCAATAGGGGGCCCGCAGGCCCCGCTGAGATACATAGCCAAGTGTACTTGGCTTGGCTCGGCTCCGCTCACAGTCCCGCCCTATGATGGACATAACACAGGGACTGGGCGTGACGGAGAGCCGAGCCAAGTACTCTCGGCTCCGCTCGGGACTGCGAGAGGACCCGAGTGCCGTCGTGAGGACCTGAGAGCCGCCGAGAGGACCAGAGAGCCGCCAAGATACACAGGACTCTGTATCTCGGCAGCGCCATTTTTAAACTTCAAGACTGCAATGACAAGGATAAACTGACAAGGCTGCAAATGACACTGACAAGGCTGCAATGACACTGGACAAGGCTGCAGATGGACACTGATAAGGCTGCATTGATGGGCATTTAAATGTAAGTTTTTTTCCCCTTAAACGTCCCTCCTAAAAGTTTTTTTTCCTTAAAATTCCCTCCTAAACTTGGGGTGCGTGTTATATGCTGGCGCATGTTATATGCTGATAAATACGGTAATGTATAGACGGTAGGGCCCGAAAGTGACTCAAGCCCAGGGGCCCCCACCACCCTAAGTCCTGCCCTGCCAGCAGCGATTTTATGGGGCAGGTGAAGAAAGAAGTTAATTGGTAGGGGAAAATAAGTAATTCTTGGGGGGGCATTGGCACAGTTTGAAAGTCTCTTTTGTTTTTGCCAATGAAACTCTACTCCCAATGTCCTCCACTGGCCTTGTGACACTAAATATTGGCATCTCTTTACACCAGTGCAGCATGTCAGACAAATGCTTTTGCGGCTTTCAATATTAAATGTAATCATTGATTTAGATACCACAAAATAATAAATATATTTATTTTACTCACTCAAAGTTTTTCAGTGATTTTTAAGATCCACTTTGAGATGGAAATGTACACTATATTGTCAAAAGTATTAGGATGCCTGCCTTTACACACATATGAACTTTAATGGCATCCCAGTCTTAGTCCATAGGGTTTAATATTGAGTTGACCTAGCCTTGGCAGCTATAACAGCTTCAACTCTTCTGGTAAGGCCGCCCACAAGGTTTAGTGTGTCTATGGGAATGTTTGACCATTCTTCCAGAAGTACATTTGTGAGGTCAGGCACCGATGTTGGACGAGAAGGCCTGGCTCGCAGTCTCCGCTTTAATTCATCCCAAAGGTGTTCTATTGGGTCGAGGTCAGGACTCTGTGCTGGCCAGTCAAGTTCCTCCACCCCAAATTCCTATATATATTCATGACTTTATAGACCTTGCTTTGTACAGTATTCCAAATCATTTGGTGGCGGGGGAATTATGGTGTGAGGCTGTTTTTCAGGGGTTGGGCTTGGACCCTTAGTTCCAGTGAAGGGAACTCTTAAAGAATCAGCATACCAAGACATTTTGGCAAATTTCATGCTCTCAACTTTGTGGGAACAGTTTGGGGATGAAGCCTTCCTGTTCCAACAAGACTGCACACCAGTGCACAAAGCAAAGTCCATAAAGACATGATGAACAAGTTTTAGGTGGAAGAACTTGACTGACCTCAACCCAATTGAACACCTTAGGGATGAATTTGAGCAGAGACTTTGAGACAGGTCTTTCCGTCCACATCAGTGCCTAACCTCACAAATGCTCTTCTGGAATGGTCAAACATTCCCATAGACACACTGCTAAACCTTGTGGACAGCCTTACCAAAAGAGTTGAAGCTGTTATCGCTGCAATGGGTAGGGCAACTCAGTATTGACCCCTACAAACTAAGACTGGGATGCCATTAAAGTTCATGTGTATGTAAAGACAGGTGTCCCAATACTTTTGACAATATAGTGTATCTTACTCTAAGATAAAATATTTTCAATTTTTGCCCTTTTAACCACTTGAGAGTCGATGGCATATTTTATGTCCTGCTCCTCCGACCCATTATATGACCCTTATTACCACCATTATCAGCAAATACTAGTTGTGAAAATGAAATCCAGGACTTTGTTGAACATAAGATATGCACCTGCGCTCTATAGTAAATATTTAATACCCAGCTGCTGCTTATACTGTAGATGTACACCTAATACATCCAACTATAACAAATCTTATATAAAAGTGAAATGCTCAGTTAGAGTAGTGTAGTATGACTCTTGCACATTGTACACCTGAAGCTACCCCTTATTGCTGGTGTTGTTCAGTTTCTGTAACACAGACATCTGGAGCAGTTAGAGTCGGTGTATTGTGCCACCTGCACAGTATACACCTGAAGCTACCCCTTATTGCTGGTGTTGTTCTGTTTCTGTAATACAGGCATCTGCAGCAGTTAGAGTGGGTGTAGTGTGCCTCCTGCACAGTATACATCTGAAGCTACCTCTTATTGCTGGTGTTGTTCTGTTTCTCTAACACAGGCCTCTGCAGTAGTTAGAGTGGGTGTAGTGTGCCTCCTGCACAGTATATACCTGAAGCTACCCCTTATTGCTGGTGTTGTTCTGTTTATCTAACACAGGCATTTGCTGCAGTTAGAGTGAGTGTAGTGTGTCTCCTGCACAGTATATACCTGAAGCTACCCCTTATTGCTGGTGTTGTTCAGTTTCTGTAACACAGACATCTGCAGCAGTTACAGTAGGTGTAGTGTGCCTCCTGCACAGTATACAGCTGAAGCTACCCCTTATTGCTGGTGTTGTTCTGTTTCTCTAACACAGACATCTGGAGCAGTTAGAGTCGGTGTATTGTGCCACCTGCACAGTATACACCTGAAGCTACCCCCATTTGCTGGTGTTGTTCCGTTTCTATACCACAGACATCTGGAGCAGTTACATTCGGTGTATTGGACCTCGTGCACAGTATACACCTGAAGCTACCCCCAATTACTGCTGTTCTCATCTCCCTGCAGGCTTTAGTGTGTCTGGAAGGCCAACAAGGAGAGGCAGACAGTCACAAGCCAATAAAAGAGGGCAAGCAGGCTCTGTGTCTAGAGGCAACAGTGCTGGTCGTGGACACAGTGCATCGTCATCAGCACGTGGCCATGGGACACGCTTGTCCTTATTTTCTGCAGCTGGACGTGTTGAGCCACAATATGCTGAAGACTTGGTAGAGTGGATGACCAAGCCCTCCTCACCCAGGCTCAGGGTACTGGCAAAGCAGCTGCTAACACGTCCTCTTCCCTCGTCTCAATGTCATCATCAGTGACTCCTTCCCTAGACCCACCATGTCCTCCTGAGGAGTCCCCTGAACTGTTTGAGCACAGTGTTGGGTACATGTTCCAGGAGGATGCCCAGCGTTTTGAAGGCTCTGATGATGATACCCAGCAGAGGAAGGCAGTTGCGTGAGCGCAGAGAGAGGGAATGCTCAATAAGGACAGCAGTCATGTTCCACCAGCTGCAGCATACTGCCAGGTTTGTTCCAGTGATGAAGAGGGAGTGGATGATGAGGTCACTGACTCCACGTGGGGGGTGCCTGATAGGAGAGAGGAGGAGGCACATCTCCAACGAGGCAGGATGCCCTCTGGGGGCTAGCTGAAGGGCAACACACCGAATGAATCACACCACAGAGCTCTGCCTGTGCAGGGCGCTGCCTCTGAGTGTTATTCCAAAAGTTCTTTGGTGTGGGCCTTTTTTGAGACGAGTGCATCAGATCGCACTGCTGCTATTTGCAACATATGTCTCAAGTGTATCTCGCGTGGCCAAAACATCAGCCGCTTCGGCACCCCATGCTTGACCAGACATATGTTGACCTGCCATGCAGCTCGTTGGCAAGCGTACCTTAAAGACCCACACCAAAGAACAAAACTGACCTCTCCTTGCTCCTCATCAGCTGGGATCTCCAACCCCACTATACCTGCAGTCCTCTCTGAACCTGCACTGAGAGGAATGAAGGTGTAGAATTAGGTGTGTCACAGCCAAGTACTTGCGGGCACTCTGCTAGCAGTACACGACATCCGATTGTACCAGGCAAATTTCCCTGCCCCAGCTGCTGGACAAAAGAAGTTCACTCCCAGCCATCCACATGCCCAGCAGTTGAATACTAGCTTTACTAAATTGCTAGCACTTCAACTGCTGCCTTTTCAGTTGGTAGACTCAACGCCCTTCCGTGAGTTTATGCAATGTGCGGTTCCTCAGTGGCAGGTTCCCAAATGCCACTTTTTCTCACGGAAGGCGATTCTGGTTCTCTTCTGGCATGTGGAAGGCAATGTCCTTGCCTCGCTGGACAGTGCGGTCAGCGGTAAGGTGCATATTACCGCTGACTCATGGTCCAGCAGGCATGGACAGGGACGTTACCTGTCTTTCTCGGCCCATTGGGTTACTCTTCTGGCAGCTGGGAAGGATGCAGGAAAAAGGTACAGTAGTGTTGGAGGTTGTTCCGCCACCACGCTTCCAAAATGCTACTACTGGTTGTGACACACATCTCTCCTCCACCCCCTCCTCTTCTTCTTCCTCCATGGCCTCTTCCTGTTCTTTGTCCTCGGAACCAGCGGTGCTCCGTAGGCGTTCAATTGGCTATGCAAGTATGCAGGCAAAACAATTGCCATGCCATGCTTGCGCTGGTGTGTTTGGGGGACAGGAGCCACACCGGGGCAGATGTGGTCTCCGGCACAAGTGACGGAGACCACATGTGGTCATTTTAAAACATATTGTTCAGACACTGTGAACTGTTATCACCATCAGAAAATCCACGTGAGAAATGTCATGCAACCATTGCTAGAAAACATGCACATAGTAGACCGGAAGTGGCTGCCAAGAAGTTTTGGGACATCAGCAACAATGAGACACAAAAAAGGACAAAAAGAGGTAAAAACAAGAATTGTGCTAAAAATAAAGCTGTCATTTGTTTAAAATACACTGTGCTTTAACAAAACAATCTTCATTTACTTACAGTTTATACCCACTTTAAATCTACTGTACAACATGCTGATTTGGTTTCACTTTGACAAATTTACTTTCAGCTGTTGTTTTTTTTTTTTCTGCTAGACTACTATATAAATGTAAACAAAACAGCACTAAAATAATAGCATGTATGGAATTTCTTCTAGATGAATATATAGCATAACCTTGTGGTTAGATTATTATACTTTTTGTGATTTTACTGAAGGATGAATTTGTCACAATGACAAAGTTTCAATACGTATATGGAACTGATACCTAAAATGTTCAGTCTTGCTGAGCCACTAATGGAAATCCCAGATTTAGTGAATTATTAAATGCCTCTGGGACCAACCTCTATTGATCCTGAGAACAGAATATAGTACACTTGTTGCTAGCCAGGAAAATAGGGCTGTTATTGGGAAAAGGACACAGAAGGATAATTATATATGTGCCTATACATTTAGTTATTTGCTTTGATGCTTTTTTTCTGCAAGGTCCTAATACCCCTTGATTTTTATTTTTTTTACACTTATTTATTAATTTTAATGTACTTTTTTTATTTCTTGATTTTTTTTTGTTCAATGTAGTTTTATTTATAATTTCAACCCTTTATAGTTTAATTATATTTTCTCTTCTAATAATTATTATTCTAACTTTCACTAAAGCTGTAGAAATCAACAGGTACGTTGACAGCAAATAGTGTATATGTGTTGCATATCAGTTTTCAACAATTCTCAACATGGAGAAATGACATATTTTTCAATAAGAACTATTTTCTTCATGTAGCTGTACCCCCGCAGGGGCTGCTGATTGACTCTAAACCCCACTGGCTACCCCGACTCTGCAGGTCCTCTCTCACCTCTGGCACCTCAGGTTCCATTTTCTGGGAGGTTTGTAATGTTATCAATGAGAGCCACACACACAATATTACTGAACAAAAGATTACAGTGATGATACACTATACAGTATATATATATATATATATCTATATATATATATATCTATATATATATATATATATATATATATATATATATATATATATATATATATATATATATACATGGAACCCGTCACTTCACCAGCTGTAGTAATATATGGAGTCTCACAAAAATTGTCAAGGAACCACTTAGGCAATTTACTAAGGAACTGTTTAGCACAATAAACACTGTGGTAACTCAGATATAGAGAATGACAATAGAAACTAGTCATTGTGTACATGAAACAAGAATTCAATAATTGTCATGGAGAGTATATGCAGGCAGGTCCACAGTGGGACAAATGTTCAATATTATAAACACTTATATTAAGCACCTTCCCACTATAGCCCCAATGCACACAACAGACCCAAATATATTACATTCACATAAACAGGATAATGCAGTATAATATTGAATCTTATACTCTAGGGCTCCCCCTAGACTGCAATTTAATGTTCATAAAGTATAGTGACACCCTGATGTTTTGTTGAGGGTGGCAAGAGTTCTTTATCTTCAATTATTCTTCAGCTAGCCCTTTGTTTTGAACTGCAGTTATTTGTAATTAGGGATGAGCCGAACACCCCCCGGTTCGGTTTGCACCAGAACTTTCGTACGGACCCCAAATTCGTACGAACGTTAGAACCCCATTAAAGTCTATGGGACTCGAACGTTCGAAATTAAAAGTGCTAATTTTAACGGCTAATATGCAAGATACTGTCCTAAAAAGGGTTTGGGGACCTGGCTCCTGCCCCAGGGGACATGGCTCAATGCAAAAAAAGCTTTTGAAAACGGCCGTTTTGGCGGGAGCACTGATTTTAATGACGATTAAAGTGAAGAAAAAAAAAAGTGAAATATTCCTTTAAATATCGTGCCTGGGGGGTGTCTGTAGTATGCCTGTGAAGTGCCACGTGTTTCCCATGTTTAGAACAGTCCCTTCACAAAATGACATTTAACAGAAATAACGTCATTTAAAACTGCTTACGGTTTTAATGTTATATCTGGTTTCTGCAATATGGTTGAAAATCATTGAGAAAAATGGCATGGGTAGCCCTCCCAGCCCCTTTGGGTCTTGTACGCATATTAAGGGGAACACCGTACCCATATTAAAAAAAGGAAATACGTGTGGCCCCCAGGCCCTATATACTCAGAACAGCAGTATACAGGCGGTGCAAACAAGACAGGGACTGTGTAGGTTTGTTGTGTTAAGTTGAATCTGTTTGTAATTTTCAACTGGTACATTTTTAAAGTGTAGCTCCAGTCAAAAGAACTATTTTTAAGCTTTTTGGAAAACATAGGGAAGGGTTATCACCCCTGTATAATTTGTTTTGCCGTCCGTCTTTTTCAGAGCACGCAGACAGCACGCACAATCTCCTACCGCTGACTGCAAGCTCTATTTAAAACAAGCAAGATAGTTAGCTATATAGGTGGATATAGCGGTGTATACTGCATTCAGAGCACGCAGACAGCACGCACAATCTCCTAACACTGACTGAAAGCTCTATTTAAAACGATCAAAATATTTAGCTATATCGGTGGATATAGCGGTGTATACTGGGTTCAGAGCACGCAGACAGCACACACAATCTCCTAACACTGACTGCAAGCTCTATTATAAAAGATAGATATATCGCTAGATATATAGGTGAATATAGCGGTGTATACTGCGGTCAGGGCACGCAGGCAACAACCACTACAGAAGAGCAAGAACGAAAAATCGTCCGATAACGATCGGTGTATACTGTGTTGAAGGTACACAGAACACCCACTAACTGCTACAGATGCCAACACACTACACAAGGCCGCCACGCTGGCAGCCTTATATAGTGTGGGGCGTGTACTACACAGCCTGAGCTATGATTGGCCACAGGCATTCTGTGGCCACAGGCATTGTGGGCTGTGAGCGCCACACGAATTTGGCGCGAACGGCCCATAACGTTCGGAATTCGCCGAACGGGCGAACAGCCGATGTTCGAGACGAACGTATGTTCGACTCGAACACGAAGCTCATCCCTATTTGTAATACACATGAGAAAAACACAAAGAACAGACTTTAGAATAATGAACTGGGAACCATTCCTTTGGTGGCGATGAACAAACAACACTCCTGTAACTTTTCCTTGTGAACTGTGCATGTAATGCAGTACCACATCTACAGCATGTGTTGTAATGAACCCCAGAGTTCCGCTGTGCACAGCTGATGAATAAGCAGAACCACCTCTGTGGAACTACAAGTTTCACCAGCAGTGTATTCTATTGGTCTGGGCAAGTGCCCGCTCACCACAACAGGCCCAGGTGCTGTAGGATTCCTTCCGAACTCCTTTCCTGAGATTTCAGTCTGATCCAAAACCGGTGCCGTCACACTGCACCGCTCCTTCAGATGGCTGATGGCTGGAACACAGGAAACTTCCAACAATCTTGGGTCTTCAGGTCTGTCCACACGCTGGTCCAGCTGGCAGTGCTCAGGAACTGCTCAGAGGCCAATCAATTCAGCTCTGCGCCTTACAGGCCGCAGGACTCCCAGTCACACACAGAGTCACTTCCTCATTAAACTACATCTACCACAATGCTTTGTGGCGTGGCTTTACAGAAACCAAACAAAAGCCTTAATAGCATAAAATAGAAAGGACACTAGAGGGAACCAAACTCTCTTGTAACCATCACAACTGTGATACTTATTTTAGCAAAGCATGGCTACATTCACATAAATTATGAGGAAACCAGACTGATATACAATGAAGATATGCCCTCTCAGGCCCAGTCATGTCCTATCTCTACAAATTAAGACCATGTGGCGGGGAGGAGAAGTGGGGATGATGCTGCGGTGTTGTGAAGGTTAATCAACTACTCCACTAATGCTCAGTGAGTGTGGGGGGGGGGGGGGGGGCTGAATGGGAAAAACAGCACACCCTGTCATCTTCAGCCCACATTACATCCCAGTACTACACAATTAATTGCTATTTTTATCTGATTGAGTGAAGTAAAATGAATTTTTCCTAACAGAACTTTAATTTGTTTGTTAAAAAATAAATTTTTTAAAAAAAGATTAAAACTTTAATTAAAACAAAAAATATATTTGGGACATAAATCATTTCAAGCTATAGTATACTAGAATGTGTGTTGGCATAGAGAGAATTTCTCTATATGGTATCCTTAACCACTTAACCACTACAATACAGGGCACTTTAGCCCCCTTCCTTCCCAGCCCAATTTTCAGCTTTCATCGCTCTAGCGCTTTCAGTGACAATTGCGCGGTCATGCTACACTGTACCCAAATGAAATTTTTATCATTTTGTTCGCACAAATAGAGCTTTATTTTGGTGGTATTTATTCACGACTCCGTTTTTTATTTTTTGCGATATAAGCGCAAAAAAGCGGAAATTTGAAAAAAAAACAATATTTTCTTTTTTCTATTTTAAAAGAAATCCAATAAAATCAAATTTTGTCACAAATTTAAGCCAAAATGTATTCTGCTACATGTTTTTGGTAAAAAAAATTCCGTTAAGTGTATAATAATTGGTTTGTGTGATCACGGACATATGTACGCAAATGATCATGTACATATGTGTGCAGGTGATCACGTACATATGTGTGCACATAATCATTGGGACAAGTGATTTTAGTGGGACATATGTGGGGGACATGTTTTTATTATTATGGACATGTGTTTTTATTTTTTGGGGACATGTATGTTTTGGGGACATGTGTGTTATGGGGACATATGTGGGGACTGTGTTTACACTGTGTGGTGTGTTGTGTGTTTACACTAGACTGAAGATCAGTGAGTAAAAAGCTGTAAAAAACAGCTCATACTCACTGATCATCAACCGGCTGTTTGTATACATCACATGACGGCCGTGATTGGACACGGCCGTCATGTGATCAGGAGGGCCAATCACAGAGCCCTCCTGCCGATCTGAGATGCGTCGTGTCCCGGTGACACGGGCGCATCGGGATCGCGCCGCTGTGCGGGCACGCGCACGCGCGATCCCGCTCCTCCTGATGGACGTTCCTGAACGTCCTATCAGGAGTAGACGGCTCCCACCCGGCCGTATATGTGCATTGGCCAGGTGGGAAGTGGTTAAGGACCGCCGCATGCCAATGTACGTCATTGCAATGGCATGTACAGGCACAAGCACGTACATGTACGTGCTTGGCTTCCAGCAGGTGGGGGGTCCGATCGGACCCCCTCCCGCTGGATGCGGCAGTCTGGTTCGCTTCAGGAGCGATCCGGGATGAGGGGATGGCCGTTGGTTTCTGGGCATTCCCTCTCGATCGCTCCTGGTGAATGAGAAGCTTCCTCCCACTGTGTATTGTATACACAGGCAGGGAGGAAGTGATGTCATTCTCCTCGGGCGGTCTTATTGACCGGACTACGAGGAGAGGACACAGTAAGTCTGCACCAAACACTACACTGACACTAACTAACACATAGGCACACAAACCCCCCCCCCCCTGATCACCCCCCCCGATCGCCCCCGATCCCCCCCCAGTCACAGTGTCACTGATTGCAGTGATCATTTATTTACTGATTACTGTTCAGTGATCATTCAGTGTCAGTTGTAAAAGTAAAAACTGTCAGGGCAGTTAGTGTTAGGTCCAGGGTAGCCCCCTACCAGCCCCCAATAAAGATTTAACCCCCTGATTGCCCTTAGAGTTAACCCTTTCACCCCCCTTTGCCAGTGTCACTAAGCGATAATTTTTCTGATCGCTGCATTAGTGTCGCTAGGTAGCTAGTTATTTTTTTAGGTTCACCGCCAGGTTTTTATAGCGCTAGGTGCCCCGATATACTACCCAATAATGGATTTAACCCCCTGATTGCCCCTAATTAACCCTTTCACCCCCTTTTGCCAGTGTCACTAAGCGATCATTTTTCTGATCGCTGCATTAGTGTCGCTAGTGTCGCTAGGTAGCTAGTTCTTTTTTTAGGTTCACCACCAGGTTTTTATAGCGCTAGGTACCCCGATATACTACCCAATAACGATTTTAACCCCCTGATTGCCCCTAGTTAACCCTTTCACCCCCTTTTGCCAGTGTCACTAAGCGATCATTTTTCTGATCGCTGCATTAGTGTCGCTAGGTAGCTAGTTATTTTTTAGGTTCACCGCCAGGTTTTTATAGCGCTAGGTACCCCGATATACTACCCAATAACGGTTTTAACCCCCTGATTGCCCCAAGTTAACCCTTTCACCCCCTTTTGCCAGTGTCACTAAGCGATCATTTTTCTGATCGCTGCATTAGTGTCGCTAGTGTCGCTAGGTAGCTAGTTCTTTTTTTAGGTTCACAGCCAGGTTTTTATAGCGCTAGGTACCCCGATATACTACCCAATATTGGTTTTAACCCCCTGATTGCCCCTAGTTAACCCTTTCACCCCCTTTTGCCAGTGTCACTAAGCGATCATTTTTCTGATCGCTGCATTAGTGTCGCTAGTGTCGCTAGGTAGCTAGTTTTTTTTTTAGGTTCACCGCCAGGTTTTTATAGCGCTAGGTACCCCCATATACTACCCAATAATGGTTTTAACCCCCTGATTGCCCCTAGTTAACCCTTTCACCAGTGATCACCGTATAAGTGTTAAGGGTCAGGGTCTGCGTCGCCCCAGGCAGCGCTAGGTTAGTGCCAGTACCGCTAACACCCACGCACAAAGCATACACCTCCCGTAGTGGTATAGAATCTGAACAGATCAATATCTGATTTGATCAGATCTATACTAGCGTCCCCAGCAGTTTAGGGTTCCAAAAAAACGCATTGTTAGCGGGATCAGCCCAGATACCTGCTAGCACCTGCGTTTTGCCCCTCCGCCCAGCCCACCCAAGTGCAGTATCGATCGATCACTGTCACTTACAAAACACTAAACACATAACTACAGCGATCGCAGAGTCAGGCCTGATCCCTGCGATCGCTAACAGTTTTTTTGGTTTTATATTTAAATCCGGAAGGCAGTGTTTGGTTTTCGGGGTCAGAGTACGTGGCTAGGCTCCCAAAAAGTCCCCCACATGTGGTATCCCTGTACTCTGGAGAAGCAGCAAAATTTATTTTGGGGTGTAATTTGACTTATGCCCATAGCATGTGTGAGCAATATATCATTTAGTGACAACTTTGTGCAAAAAAAAAAAAAAAATTGTAATATTCCTGCAACTTGTGGCAAAATATAAAATATTTCATGGACTCAACATGCCTCTCAGTAAATAGCTTGGGGTGTCTACTTTCCAAAATGGGGTCATTTGGGGGGGGGGGGGGTTGTGTTATTTTGGCATTTTATGGCCTTCAAAACTGTGATAGGTAGTGAGGCGTGAAATCAAAAATTTGCACCCTTATAAACCCTGAAGGCAGTGATTGGTTTTCGGGGTGCCGTACGCGGCTAGACTCCCAAAAAGTCCCACATATGTGGTATCCCTGTACTCAGGAGAAGCAGCAGAATATATTTTGGGGTGCAATTCCACATATAACTATGGCATGTGTGAGCAATATATCATTTAGTGACAACTTTTTGTAAACTTTTTTTTTGTGTCATTATTCAATCACTTGGGACAAAAAAAAAATATTCAATGGGCTCAACATGCCCCTCAGCAATTTCCTTGGGGTGTCTACTTTTCAAAATGGGGTAATTTGGGGGGGTTTTGTGTTATTTTGGCATTTTATGGCCTTCGAAACTGTGATAGGTAGTGAGGAGTGAAATCAAAAATTTGCACCCTTAGAAATCCTGAAGGCAGTGATTGGTTTTCGGGGTGCTGTACGCGGCTAGACTCCCACAAGTCATTTGGGGGGGGGTTGTACTGCCCTGCCATTTTAGCACCTCAAGAAATGAGATAGGCAGTCATAAATTAAAAGCTGTGTAAAGTCCAGAAAATGTACTCTAGTTTGTAGACGCTATAACTTTTGCACAAACCAAAAAATATACGCTTATTGACATTTTGTTTACTAAAGACATGTGGCTGAATACATTTTGCCCTAAATGTATGACTAAAATTGAGTTTATTCGATTTTTCTTATAACAAAAAGTATAAAATATCTTTTTTTCTCAAAATTTTCGGTCTTTTTCCATTTATATCGCAAAAAATAAAAATCGCAGAGGCAATCAAATACCACCAAAAGAAAGCTCTATTTGTGGTAAGAAAAGGACGCAAATTTAGTTTGGGTACAACATTGCATGACCGCGCAAAAACCAGTTAAAGCAGTGCAGTGCGAAATTGTAAAAAGACCTCTGGTCCTTAGGCTGTTAATTGGTCTGGGGCTGAAGTGGTTAACACTTTCAAGCCTTGACACAGCAGGATGCAAGAAAATGCAAGAAAATGTATATTTTAGGTACATGATCAGCGCAAAAACAAGTAAGTTAGAACCTTTGTCAGGGTTTTTTATTTCTGTCTATGTACCACACTTTCTGTCCAGGTGAAACTTTTTCACATGCCCCCTCTTGTATTTGAGAAACAGAACCAAAAAAAGAAACAACACAATAAGTTGTAAGCCTTTCCCATTCTACCATATAAGTGTACACATTAGTTCATTAGTTCTAAATGCTGCTAGTTTTGGGAGTTGCACTTTATGCACCAAGAACACAAGTCAATTGCATAACTCACCTGGGTCTTCATAATTTGCCAATGGCTCCCACTGCTGTCAATCACAGCCAGTGAGCTAATAAGGGGAGAGTGGGGATGGGCCTCAAATGCGAGCAGGCATCATTGCTCCCATAGCAAGCGGCTTGCTATTAGGGGAACTGGACAAGGGGGAGGAGGAGCCAGGAGCGCCGACAGGGACCTAAGAAGGAGAGCATTGGGGCTTCTCTGTCCAAAACCATTGCACAGAGCAGGTAAGCATACCATGTTTGTTTTTGTTTTTTTAAACTATGCCTTTAATATCACTTTAATTTAACTTCCCAGAAAAGAACACCAGATTGCATACACAAATGTGCATGTAAGTGTTCACAGAATTGCACATACCTCAGGTTTCAGTGAAGGTTGAGGTCACTGCTGAGTGTCTGCAACCATTGTCTACTACTCAATGATCAGTAAGTTTACCAACATATCTAGGGACTTCTTATCTTGACAAGAAAATGAACTGAATTCTTAAAAGAGAAGTACAGCCAAAGCTTGTTTGGTTTTACTTTTGCTCAGGAGTATCACAGGAGTGCAGGTTGTTCTGCATTCCTGTGACCCTTACGTCCGCTGTGTGCTGATGTCACATGGCCAATCCAGGCAGAGAGCTGCTGACTGACAATCACCAGATCTCTGCTCAGGGAGCTGTGAGAACCGACCGATCTGTGGTCGCTCGGTTCTCTGTGTTAGAGGCACCGGGGGACAGATGCAGGTTTGGACCGATGTTGCATCCACCAAGGTATGTGTGATTATTAAAACAAATAATAAATCCCAATACTTCTCTTTTAAAATCTTATCTTCTTCTATTAAAATACTAAAATATCTACTAAAATTAACAGAAAATGTGACTTTGCTAATTAAAAAAATTAAAAAAGATTGAACTGCGTTCACCTTAGATCAATGGTTCTCAACCTCAGTCCTCAAGTACCCGCAACAGGACATGTTTTGGTAATTTCTCTTAGCTAAATTAGCTGTCCAAAATACCAAGCCATTGACTCTGATTTTTTTTGTCTCAAAAGTTTTTATTCAATTTTTCATAATACAATGAGTCGGTGACAGTGGATATACATTAATGTTTAACCAAAACGGTAATACATGTGGTAAGTCACAACATCATAAGCGATATATCTACGGTATCTGAGAACCATATAACCCAAATGCAGTTATACCATGAGAAATATGATTAGTTTGTTCTAAAGAAATGGAACTGTTGAACACAGATAAAAGAAAGAGAACAAAAGAGAAAAAAAAAACATAAAACATCTTCATTGTTGAGAAAACGCTAGAAAGACATAACAGGTGTTTTCTAGTCCGTTAACTAGGATAGTAATAAGAATATGGGACACACACAGTGGGGTAGGTATCACCCCTGAGATACAAAGAAGTGTTAATGAGCTATCTGGTATCTAGGACAGTGGTAGACTGGGTCAGGAAAGCGGTGAAAATCGGCCATTACCTGAGAGAAGGTAGATGTTCGCCTGGGCACCCCCTGAGGGATCTATGCTGTGCCCGAGCGAGGCCACCTGCCCCTCTGCTTATGTTCGCTTTCGAAAGTCATTTCACCATTGACTCTGATTTAAAGCACCTGTGCAGGATAAAGGAAAACCTGCAAACATGGCCTACTAGGGGTACTTGAGGACTGAGGTTGAGATCCACTGCCTTAGATAACCAAGTGAGTGCAAGGTAACAAAAAAGCAGGATTTTTGCTTGCACATAATAAAATAATTGGGGTTAAAATAATGGCAATGCTACAAGGTGGTTTTATCTTACAATTTTTTTTTTTTACTTGTACAATTTTGGGTTGAAACTGATAGGCATGTGTCATTTTTTAATCTTGCTAATGTAAAACAGTTTCACCTTAAGGGAAGAAAGCAATCTCTGTGTTAGCAAGTCAACCTCGCAGAGTGAAATCCACAGCATGTCTCAAAAAAGGCTGTAAAAATTAGGCATCCATCTTATTTGTTCACATGCTTTGCAGTTATTGTAAAAGTTGTGGATGAACCAAGCCCTTCTATCATGTACATAACTAAAGGTTTTATTTTATCAAAAAGTCTGTCGTCAAATACAAACATGCCGTCAGTTCCAGAATCAATGTAAACCATGTTATGAAAATAACGTAGCTCTCTGCTAGATACAAGAGTTGGTGTTATATTAAGAAACCAGTCATGTCTAAAATAGTTACAAGTCTGCAGAGTATTGCAGATGGGGAAATGTTGAGTGCTTATAACAGGAAACAATCAACATATTTGGCAGAATAAAACAAATAATACAAATGTACAAGTAGCTAATGATGTCAAGGTTAGGATTTCAAGTGGCTAAAGCTAAACTCCAGGCAAATATAACAAAACAAAAGTTTATGCAGTTATATATTAATTTAAAAATAAATAGCAAATGCCATTTTATATGCTACTATTGTAAGTATTGTATAAAAACCTTCTGTAGATGTTTAAAGTGATTGCAAACCTTGATTTTGTTTTTGTAAATAACAAACATATTATATATAAATTATACCTACCTGCTCTGTGCAATGGTTTTGCACAGAGCTGCCTCAATCCTCCTCTTCTCAGGTCCCCTCCAGGGATCTTGGCTCTTCCCCCACCAAGTGCCCACCATAGCAAGCCCCTTGCTATAAGGTCACTCATGCCGAGCCAACTCTGTCTGTCCATTGACACACAGAGCGCAGCTTGGCCCAGCCCCCACTACATCCTAATTGGCTGTGATTGATAGCAGTGGGAGCTAATGGCTCCTGCTGCTGTGCCTGAGCCAGTGAGGAGGGAGAGAGCTGAGAGTCGCTGCTCTCATGCACTACACTGGGTCTAAATCTATAGGCCTCAGGTAAGTATGGAGGGGGGGAGCTGCACTCAGAAGGTTTTCTACCTTAATGCAGAGAATGCATTAGAACCACCTTAAGGTTAGAGTTGGGCCAAACACCCCCCCCCCCCCCGTTTGCTTCATGCCAGAACTCTCAAACATCGCAAACGTTCGGACCTAAACCTGCAAACCCCTATTAAAGTCTATGGGACCCGCACTTAAAAAATATAAAGTACCCCCTTTGAAGGCTTATATGTTATTGGCCATAAAAAGGGCACAGGGCCTGGGGACCAAGGTTTTTCCCTGGGGGGCATGTATTAATACAAAACATTTTTTTTAAAAGATAGTTTTTGAGGGAGCAGTGATTTTAATAAAGCTTAAAGTGAAACAATAAAAAAGAACAATTCCTTTAAATACAGTCCTTAGGGGGTCCCCCAATCTGCCTGTGAAGTGGGCATCTGTACCATGTATAGAACCTGCTGCGGCAAAACTGACATATATAAAGTAAACAAAAATGACATTTAAATTGATTTTCCCTGCAGGTTTCTTTATTTTGTAAACAATGGTTTGGGGAGACAGTCTGTATGATGAGGCCACAATTTAGTCCACTCGGAACAAGATTTCGAGATTTTTTGGGATAAATCATGGTGTCTCTTTGGCAGACTTTGGATGGAAATAACAAAGTTTTGCACAACAGTGAACAAGGCTTATGTGAAGAAGCCAAATCATAGAACACTCAGGCCCAAGTTCATGAGGGAACATGACTGCCAAATTGTTGTTTATCAGTTTTATTCCCTATGTGTAGGCTCATGTTACTGCTTCCTCAACCTCAGAACCAACATCCGAATCAAATAATGTCTGTGCATCGTCAAGAAGCAAGTGGCTGGCGCTGTGTTCAAATAATTCAGAAAAAAAAATGTAAAAAGTAGAAACAACAGTGTCACAGTCAGAAAAACTGCTGCTGACACTTTAAAAAGGGGGCAGGGATGGGCCAAAAAAACACCCCCAAATAACCGCAGCAACTAAAAAAAGGGCGTATACAGCACTGTATACAACACTAAATGTTATGTATTGCTGTGTTAAACACTGCACTACACTAACACTACACTCACACTACACTATACTCAGACTATACTGACACTACACTGTCACACTACACTATACTCACACAATATCTACACTACACTAACACTACACTGCACTGACACACTACACTGACACTACCCTACACTCAAACTATGCTCACACTATACTCAGACTACACTAACACTACACTGACGCACTACACTGAGTCACAGAAACACACTAGTAGCTCTATCTCCACTCCAACCAGTGATGGCTGTTGTTTTTTATGGGGAGAGGGGCAGCAAAGAACCACCCACTGTCCTTTTATACTGTGGGGAAGGACTATGAGCACTGAGCCATGATTGGACAAAGTCATCATAACTTTGTCCAATTATGGCTCTGACTGTGCTCTGTGCCCTGATTGGGCAAAGTGTTGTCCCTCACCAGCGGTCAGGTGCATTGCTTCACCAAATTAGGGCCCTAGAATGCACTGTGCAGCACACAGTGCATGGGGTGCTCGGTGGGCGAACATCCTGCCGAGTGCCCTACAAATTCAGGTGTTCTTCGAACAGCGGAACAGGCGATGTTCGGACCAAACTTTTGCTTGGCTCAAACTGTTCACCCAAATCTATTTAAGATGAGCTAAGAAGATAGCTTCTTGTGACTGGTCTAGAGCTGTCAAAAATGGGGGCAGGGTAGGAGTGTAAGGAACTCTGTAAGCAAAACATCTATTACATAGAAAAGGACTCCCAGAGCACTCTGAAGATCTGACCCACTGCACTCCACTCTCCTCCCCTGCCATCACCTTAGTAACAAATAGAGGTTCTGAGTAGGGAGGGTAACAAAACCAAGAAAAACTTAGTTAGCTGGCCAGCTGAGAAAAGAGGCATGCCTTGTCTCCAAAACACGTTCTAATTGGTTGTTCCTCCACAAGGTTTGTCAGGTTGTTCTTCGGCTCTTGACAGCTTGCTCCCCAGCATCCTCTGACATCCTTCCTTTGGAGCCACCGCAGCGGCGTGGATTACAAGCCCAGCCACGGGCTGTTGTTTTGAGCTCTCTCTGGTTACACACAACTGTACACCTGACACCTTTGTGATTGGAATCTTTTTTGTGAATATTTTACTTGTTCATAAAAAACTGTGCTACACCAAGTGGTTGCCTGGTGCCTTTCTCCCCATTCTCCTCTTCTTTAGTTACAATGAGAGATGCAGGTGATCCCATAGCACAGCCATGTCTGTAGAAGTTATCCTTGTATTTGAAATACTTTAGATGTTGATGATTCAAAGATCCAGCAAATCACATACCTGGCCTAGCTTGGGCTCTTGTTGTAATATTTCTCTACCATGTATTGTAGTATACATTTTTATGAAAGGTGGAGTAGCTCTTTAAGTTCTCTGGGATATAAATGTGTGCTTTTCCATATAAGGACAACAAGGCTTTCTATGTTCATGTAAATAGCACACAATGACCTCTTCTGTTATTGTTGGATTTCATATTAATCTTTGTGCTGCATCTGCCTTTGTTGGTCACCATTACAGAACATCATGACCTTGGCATATACAAATTCAAAGCATACTTTCTGAGAAGCCAATATCATCATTTTTATCATATTGCAATTAAACTAATGAAAAATGTTAACATGATAGTATGTGTTTTTTGTGAACCCACAAGCTGGTTATGCTATGAGTAAAGTTTGCTTTTTGACAAATGACAGAAATAAAACATCTAAAGATGTTTACATTCTAGCTACTTTGGCTTACTTTTAAGTTGTCTGGTTTGTATGTAAATTCATAAGCAACATAACATGATTTGTGCTTTTCGAAGCACGGTCAAATTTATGTATAAAACAAAAATGCAAATTTTTTAAAACATTTTAATTACAGGTACTTATATAGTGTTTTCCATTTACGCAGCACTTTACATATATATTATACATTCACATCAATCCATGCCCTTTAACCGATTGCGGACCAGCTGCCGAAGTTTTACTGCGGCACGTTGGCTCCGCTGAGCAAAATCACGTCATATTACGCAAACTCGCGATGCTTGCATCGATTGCTGTATTAATGCCAATGGTCCCAAAAATGTGTCAAAAGTGTCCGATGAGTCCGCCATAATGTCGTAATCACAATAAAAATCACATGATCGCTGATTATGTGATTTTGCATCGCAGATCGCCGCCATTACTAGTAAAAAAATAAATATTAAAAAATATTAATAAAAATGCCATAAAACTATCCCCTATTTTGTAGATGCTATAACTTTTGCACAAACCAATGAATAAACGCTTATTGTGATCTTTTTTATCAAAAATATGTAGAAGAATACGTATTGACCTAAACTGAGGAAAATGTTTTTTGATATATTTTTGGGGGATATTTATTATAGTAAAAAGTAAAAAAAAGTTTTTTTTCAAAATTTTCGCTCTTTTTTTGTTTATAGCGCAAAAAATAAAAACCGCAGAGGGTATCAAATGCCACCAAAAGAAATCTCTATTTGTGGGAAAAAAGGACGTCAATTTTGTTTGGGAGCCACGCCACACGACCTCACAATTGTCAGTTAAAGCGTCGCAGTGCCGAATCGCAAAAAGTGCTCTGGCCTTTGGCCAGCCAAATTCTTTGGTGCTGAAGTGGTTAACCACTTCCCGACCAGCGCACGACGATGTACGTCGACAGAATGGCATGGGCAGGCATATTGGCATACATGTACGTCCAATCTTCAATGCCGCCCTGCCATCGGGAGCGCCCCGCTCCCGTGCCGGTAGGGACCCCCGTGAGTCCGGTCGCGGGACCCGCGGACTCGTTTGCCGCGGGCATCCCCACGATCGTCTCACGGGACTGCTGAATGGAGGAAATGCCGTGTAAACAGCATTTCTCCATTCTGCCTAGCAACTAGTGACGCTGATCTCTGCTCCATGTAATTGGAGCAGAGATCAGTGTTCACTAAATGAAAGCCCAACCCCCCCACAGTTAATAACACACCCCTAGGAACACTTAACCCCTACACTGCCACCCACTGGTTAACCCCTTCACTGCCGGTGTCATTTACACAGGAATCACTGCATTTATATAGCAGTGATTACTGTATAAATGACAATGGTCCCAAAAATGTGTCAAAAATGTCCGATGGGTCCCCCACAATGTCGCAGTCACAATAAAAATCGATGATCGCCGCCATTACTAGTAAAAAAAAAATAATAAAAAATTATTAATAAAAATGCTATAAAACTATCCCTATTTTGTAAACGCTATAACTTTTGCGGAAACCAATCAATCGCTTATTGCGATTTTTTTTTAACCAAAAATATGTAGAAGAATACGTATCGGCCTAAACTGAGGGAAAAAAATGTTTTTTTATATATTTTTGAGGGATATTTATTAGAACAAAAAGTAAAAAATAATGAGTTTTTTTCAAAATTGTCGCTCTATTTTTGTTTATAGCGCAAAAAATAAAAACCGCAGAGGTAATCAAATACCACCAAAAGAAAGCTCTATTTGTGGGAAAAAAAGGACGACAATTTTGTTTGGAAGCCACGTAGCACGACCGCGCAATTGTCAGTTAAAGCGACGCAGTGCCGAATCGCAAAAAGTGGTCTGGTCTTTGACCAGCAAAATGGTCCGGTCTGAAAATGGTTAAGGAGCTTACAATCTAGGGTCCCTAACTAGCATTCATACATACACATACTACCAGCCTGTTAACCTACCAGCATGTCTTTGGAGCGCAGGAGGAAACCCACCGCAGACATAGGGAGAACATTCAAACTTGAGGCAGTTAGTTTCGTGGCTGACCCAATTCAAACTGGCGACCCTAGTACTTCTAGGTTGAAGTGCTAACCACTTAGCCACTGTGCTGCCCTACTCAACATATTCAACATGCAGTCAAATCCTGAAATCTAAGGCTATTTTCTCTCAGTGGTTCACATGGCTCCTGTTTTCTTTCCTTACTTTGTTGTTTGTCATCCTTTGTAAACTTAAAGTCCCTCCCTGGGTAGCAGGAATGTCTTACACTGCTTGTACTAAATGCAGCCCACAGGCTCTCTGTGTGCAGCCCACCATGTCTTGGGCTTTTTCTGCCACCAGTTGTGTACCTCTGGGTGCCAGGCGATGAAACGCTCTCTGCATTCGGACACCCCATACTGAAATGAATGCAGTAGTGTCAGACAGAGTGATCTCTGTCTGAAAAAAATCAAGTATAGACCCAGACTAAACTAAAGAGCTGCACTTTTGCATTCTTGTATATTGAATAAACTTCATTGCACATCAAGCAAATTCAGTCATTGCACATCTCTCTCCACAAGCCCCTCTCTCCTACCTCTGTAGTCCAGGCTTCATTGGGAATAGAGAGAGAGAGCAACATGGGAGCATCTGATCAGGTAAGTAATGGAGGAGGGGTTAAAAACACTGACTTCCATGGGGGTGGGGGCTTGTTAAAAAATACTACTACTGATAATCAATTATAGTGAGAGGTTAAACACTGTGGCTGACAAATGATGAGCAGTTAAATAGCACTACATTGACCATCAATTTTTGGGATTAATTGTATTTCCAATGACACCAGTGCTGGGGGGGGGGGGGGGGGGTATTATTGTAGTCAATAAAACCAATGCTGGGGGTTATTATTGCTGTCATTGACACCAATGCTGGGGATATTTTTACAGCCACTGACACTAATGCTGGAGGTTATTATTGCAGTCACTGACACCAATGCTAGTGACTTTTATTTAATCCACTGACACCAATGCTGGGGATCATTATTGTGGTCACTGAAAATTGTGTTTTTCTTTTCTTATTTCCACAAGCACCAATGCTGGTGGTCTTTGACATCAATAATAATTACAACTTCCTCCCAAGTGTATATTGTACCAAAGTTGCATATATTTGCACATAAAGCCACACTGCTGCATGAAGGGAAACCTGCGTTACATCAGAGGGGAGCGGGGTCACCCGTACATCACTGGAGAAGCCCAGGTTTCCCATTGCATCAGAGGGGGGTGGGGTCAGGTGATGAGTGGCCCCATCCTCCTCAGTTAAGACTTGTCAGGCTGCCGGGATTCCTGCAGTGTCTCCAGTGGAGACAGGATGTGCTGAGCTGAACCATCGGGAGAGATCACAGATCGCTGGACCTCGGAGAAGAGATCACCCATCGCTAGACCCCAGAAAGATGATCAGCCATCGCTGGATATCAAGAGTGGATTACCACCGCTGGAATTTAAAAAAATATATATATATATTTTTAATAAAGGACTTATCGCAACGGTGTCTGTGTGTTTTTTTAACAATTTTTTACACTTTCTTTGTGAAATGGTAGGGGTAAAATGTACCCATTACCATTTCAAAGGGGGGGAGGGTGGGATCTGGGAGTCCCCTTGTTAAAGGGGGCTTCCAGATTCTGATAAGCCCCCCACCCCCAGACCCCCAAAACCATCGGCCAGGGTTGTGCGGATAAGGCCCTTGTCCCAATCAACATGGGGAAATGGTGCTTTGAGGGGTCATAGACCCCCAAAGCATCCTTCTAATGTTGAGGGCATGTGGCCTGATACGGTTCGGGGGGGCGCTCTCTTGTCCCCCCCTCTTTTCCTGTGGCCTGCCAGGCTGCGTGCTTGGATAAAGGTATGGATTTTTGGAGGGAACTCCACGCCATTTTTTTTTATTTGACCGGGGGTTCCCCTTAATATCCATACCAGACCTGAAGGGCCTGGTAATTGAATTTGGGGGGAACCCCACGCATTTTTTTTATTTTTTATCAATGACTTTCAATGACTGCTCTCTGTATTACGGGAAGCCGACAATTCATTATAGCCGCGAGTGCTTTTAAATGACTTTTTTTCCTGCAGAACTGACACTTTGTGCAGAGACAGTTCTAAGCATGGGAAACATGCGCCCCTTTACAGGCATACTATACACCCCCCAGGTATGAAATTTAAAGGAATATTGCACTTTTATTGTTTCACTTTAAGCATTATTAAAATCACTGCTCCCGAAAAGACGGCCATTTTTGAAACTTTTTTTTGCATTGATACATGTCCCCTGTACCCAGGGCCCCAAACACTTTTTATGACAATAACTTGAATATAAGCCTTTAAAATTAGCACTTTAGATTTCTCCTATTTCTCCTCGCCGAACGGGCGAACAGGCAATGTTCGAGTCGAACATGAGTTTGACTCGAACTCGAAGCTTATCCATATTGTTTAGTTCTAATTTTATGAACTATAAAGCTTTTTGATATGCCTCCTGGTTACAAATGAAGGTATCTTTTTTTTTTTTTTTTGCAGTTTGCCTGTGACTCTATTTCGGATCATTACGAGTAATGTGCAGTGTTTGGAGCTGAACAGGGAAGTGGTGATTCGCATCTGTGTCTGGGCACCGAGGAGAGGGTGAGAACATCGCTTACAAGCTTGCACACCTCGGGTCCGCCGTGGCCACAGTCCAAAGTTTCTGCTGTTCAGGAGTGAGGCTTGCTGTGACTTTAATATCTATTTGCTGGCTTTTGAACTGAAATGTGAGTGTAAAAGTTGAAGTGTTTTTGTGTTTTAATTAATTGATTCATACGGTTTGACACTATTGGAGCACCTTTATTTTACATGTGAATATTGCTGATAAGAGCTTAAGCCTGATACCAAAGTGCAGGTATTGGGAGTCAGTGAGTGCATTTCTTAAGGAAGTGGAATCACTTTGGTGTGGTGGATAGAATAAGAAGAGACATCACTTGAAAGGATACTTTTAGACACTCTCATGAATTTTATCTTAATTTTGTTTGTTCTGTGACACATTTGGTTCACTTATCACAGGGTGATACAATTGTTGTTCTCACACATGTTGTTCATACCATTTAATTGTTGTCACGTTTCTTGGAGTTAGTTTTAATTCATAGTTAAGCGCCACTATTTTTCCTTTTTTCTGATTTTAGTTTTAAAAGGTAAAATACCATTATTACCATCTATTTCAGATGTTTGTAATCTATAGCTAAAACAATCTCACCTTTTTTTATTTAATGGAGATTCTGACAATAATTTTTTTATGTGCACAAATAATGGAAGCATTCCAACATTTACACAAGATGATGTACAAAATAAATAATACCATCTAATAATTTAATACCTTCTGTTTTGAGAAAATATGTACATTGAGGTGCCTTTTGCAAGGTTCAAGTCCATAATCTATTCTAATTCTGCATGTGAAAATTCAATAAAAAAATTGGTCTGGTTGGCAATTTATGCTTTAAAAGTTGCCAATCAATTTTCATTATTTTGAACCAGGTACCTTGTGTGTCTAGTGGTCATTGTAAAAGAAAATACATTTCAAAGAATTACAATTCAACTATGTGGTAAAAAATGTTTTATAGAAACACGTAGTAAAAAATATATTGCATATAGATTTCAAGAACTATTCAAAATATTATGCATTGCAATAATGTTTGTGTATTGCTATTAATTTGCAAGGTCAGTGGACAGAGAGTGTTGAGTAAGGTATCTCAGGAAGAGCATCAGCAATCTGTCCCAGACTTGATGTGGCTGAGTTGCTGTCATCTATGGGCCCATCAACCTGTTGATCTTGTCAGAAATTTAGAGCTGTTCTATGTCCTCTGCACAGTTCCTGTGTTATTTTGAAGAGTCTGCTAAACCCTCCTGTTATCTTGGAATACAGAATAATTTATGTTGGAGAGATCTGAGAGTGGCAGTGGCTCAGTAGTTTAGCACAAGACACTGGGCAATGCTGACAATATACTGTATATTCTAATTCCTTTTTACTGCTGCTGTGATCTGACTTCCCGTTAGGGGGTAGCTATGTTCTCCATGGTACCTCTGTATATAGAAACATAACCACCCTTTAATGCATGCTCCTGATATGGGCTATGGACTATAGGATTTGTAGTCGTTTGAAGTTACTCCACCATAGTTCTTTGCCATAAGGCGCCATGTTGAACTTCCAGTGACCAGTATGAGAGAGTGAGAGCAATAACACCAAATTTAACACACCTGCTCCCCATTCACACCTGAGACTGTGTAACACTAACAAGTCAAATGACAACGGGGAGGGGGAATGACTAATTGGGCCCAATTTGGACATTTTCACTTAGGGGTGTACTCACCTTTGTTGCCAGCAATTTAAACATTAATGGCTGTGTGTTGAGTTATTTTGAGCGGACATCAAATTTACACGGTTATACAAGCTGTACACTCACTACTTCACATTGTAGCAAAGTGTAATTTCTTCAGTGTTGTCGCATGAAAAGATATAATAAAATATTTACAAAAATGTGAGGGGTGTACTCACTTTTGTGAGATACTGTATGTTAAGTAGTGAGCAGTCAAGACATGCATAGGCTGGCTCTCAGCTAGCTAACCTGAATAATTTTCAAATTAACATAACAGTCAATGCTAATAATGTTGCACACCATTGCTCTGCAATGTATATGTTATTGTGTGTGCTTTCCCAGAGCTTACTCTATAACCATGGCTGACAAATATTTCACCTGTAAATCTGTGCAAATCTTAGTTGTTTGTAAACAAAACCGTAGTGATTTGGCTGATCTGTTCTCGCTGACAGGTTCACTGGAAGCATTTACACATTTTTCACCAATTAATTCCTGTAGATAGATAGATAGATAGATAGATAGATAGATAGATAGATAGATAGATTTACTTCACTTTCAAATGCAACAATAACAATTTCCACTAGATGTCGGTACTGTGTAATACTTGAACATTACTTTACATTTACACGTTGGAAACTTTTGTGTAAAATATGTATTAGTATAAATTGCCACAAGATGTCACTGTTGTCATTTCACTTTCAGTTTACTAAAACACTTACTGACTGTTATTTTAGAAATAAAAAGTGAAATGTAGACCAGGCATTCTGAATCAGTTTTTTTTTTGGGGCTGTCTAAATTTGCTCTAGTATGTGTATTTATGTAAAATATTGACCTTAGATTGTAAGGCAGGGACCGATGGGATTATATAATACAAGTAAAGCACCATGTAAATTGACAGCACCATATAAATGCCTGTAATAAATAAAGAGCATAAAGTAAATTTTAGGTTTTAGGTTTTACTGAACAATTAAGGGACTTATATAATGTTCATACCTCTCACCTGTTTTTAAAAGTAAACAATATTGCATTTTCAATGAGGCCATATTTACAGTTAATATTGTAATATATTGTAATATATTGTATATATTGTAATATATGCCTAAAGAAGTCTTGTCCTAAAAGGCAAGATCCACTTATTAGCCCCCCACTAATCAATCACTGCATTAAAGTGGAAGTAAACTCAATCGACTTTATACTTTTTTTTTTACATTTATTCAGTTGTTTCCTGGTTTCTGGTGTAATAAATGGCCCTTTTATCTTAATTTCCACTTTAACGCAATTTTTGATAGGCCATCTTTCAAGCTTCTCTACAGTGTTTTTTTGATTATTACATTCATATAAAAATGTATAAATCACCTGCTAGAAGGACCTCACAGTGGCTCAGTGCAATGGCTCTTTCTCTTTATTACTGTTTATATAAAATATCAGCCACACAAAGAAAGAAGTATCTACAATAAAGTAGTATCTACAAAGAGTAGAACAACTTATAGACACATTTGTTAAGAAGCACATTTGTCTGATTCTTTATACAAATACCATTACATACTTAACATAGAAACAAAATAAAATATGTTATTTTTTTTATATACCCAGCTGCTCTATATATCTAAAAGACATAAAAAAACAAAACAAAAAAAACAAAAAATTTTTTTTTTATTATGATGGCTTGCATCATAAATCATATTTAATTAAAGGGGTTGTAAAGCTTTGTTTTTTTTATTTTCTAAATAGGTTCCTTTAAGCTAGTGCATTGGTTCACTTACTGTTTCCTTTGATTTCCCTTCTAAATGTTTTTTTTCTTTGTCTGAATTTCTCACTTCCTGTTTCTCCTCAGTAAACTTCACACCATCATCCGAGTGGTGTTTAGTCAGACAGAACAGCTTACTGAACAGCTTACTGAGGAGGAAAAGGAAGTGAGAAATTCAGACAAAGAAAACAAACAAACAAAGAAGGGAAATCAAAGGAAAAGGTAAGTGAGCCAACAATGCACTAGCTTAAAGGAACCTATTTAGAAAATAAAAAAACAAACCTTTACAACCCCTTTAAACAAAAGAATAATGTTAGTGTGATAACTATCAAAGCAATATAATTCTTTATTTTAGTGAGAAGGTGAGGATGCAAGCACCCATTTTCCAAATGACATTTCCAATTAGAAAATAAAAATTGTTATCTAGCTTCTTGTTGGTACAGATGTCATGTCCATGCCTTCTCCTTTCCTTTCCTCTATAGGAAAGGAAAATTATTCTAAATCTTTTTATTTTCTTTAACCACTTCAATACTGCGCCATAGCTGAAAGATGGCTACAGCATGGCTCTGTTTCCTTTCGTACACAGCTGATCACAGATCGATGTAAAGGGCCAAGCACAGAGGCGCTTTACTTTGTGATCAGCTGTGCCTAATCTAACGTGTGTGAGTAAAAAAGTGTTTTGTTTTTTTCTTGCACATGATTGGCTAATCTTTGCAAAGTAAATTTTCACTTTGAGACTGAACATGCTTTACTCCTAGTATATCAAGCCCACTTCGGTTAATTTAATAAAAAAAAGTGAAGACTGTTGACTGTCAAGTGTATATCCCATTTGAAAAGTGAATTGAATAAGGTAAAGCTCTGTTCCCTCTTAATATCCAAGTGCTAGCAAAAATCCTGTTTTTTTGTTTCCCCAGAAACCCAATACTGGGCACTTTCACCCCCTTCCTTCCCAGACCAATTTTCAGCTTTCATTGCTCTCGCACTTTGAATGACAATTACTCAGCCATGCTACACTTTAACCAAATAAAAATTTGATCATTTTGTTCAAACAAGTAGAACTTTCTTTTGGTGGTATTTATTCACCACTGTTTTTTTTTATTTTTGTACGATATAAGCAAAAAAAGAGTGAAAATTTTGAAAAGACTAGGCCACCAGAATTGTTAAGAAATAGCCCAAATTTGTTGATTCTTCCCTGGGTGGCCATCTGCCTTGGAAGAATGGTAAGTCTGGAGCAAAGCAGTGCAGAGACTCTCAGGGACTAAGCCACGGTCACAAGGTTTCTCGGGAGGAGAATAGATCTGAGCGGCAAGAGTTCTGTCACCCAAAGATGAAGTGAGACTGGTACAACCAGTGGCCAGAATACAATCGGGAGGTATCCCAGGAGCAGGAACTGACACCACCTTGGAAGCCGAGGAAAACTGTTGCGACAATATATCAGCCCTTACATTCTTAGTACCGGATAAAAATGAAACTATGTAATTGAATCTTGACAGAAAAAGAGCCCATCACGTCCTTCTGGGAGATAAGCGTTTTGCCTCAGATAAAAATGTGAGAGTCTTATGGTCAATCAAAATGAGGACCAGCATAGTAGTACCTTCGAGGAGATACCTCCATTCTTTAAGATCTAAAATAATAGCTAACAATTCTCTGTCCCCAATCTCGCCATTGCACTCGCAGGAGACAATATCTTAGAAAAGTAGCCACAAGGATGCATAGCACTCTCAGAGGAAGGACGTTGAGATAGAAGGGCACCAACTTCAGTCTCAGATGCATCAACTTCAAGAATGAAGGGTAACGTAGGATCAGGATGTGCCAGGACAGGAACTTAAACAAAGGTAGCCTTAAGAGACTCAAAGGTTTTAATGGAATCCGGAGATCAATTCTGTGAGTTACTGTCCTCTCTGGTCATATCAGTCAGGAGTTTGACCAGAGAAGAGAAGTTATGAATAAACTTCCGATAATAATTGGCAAAGCCAAGAAAATGTTGTAGCAAATGTAGACCTATGGGTCGAGGCCACTGTAGAACTGCAGATAGTTTCTCTATGTCCATCAAAAAACCAGCAGTAGAAATTACATAACCCAAAATGTTGATCACTGGGACAGATGTATTTTGCTGTGTGGGGGCACTGTGTGGGGACACTGTGTGTTCCACTGTGTTGGGACACTTACTGTGTGATCAGTGAGTGTAAAGTGCTTTGCACTCACTGATCCCCGCCAGCAACACAGAACGTTTCTCCTCCTCACTGACTGGCTCCATGTGAGTGTCAGAAACCGTGAATCAGGCTGAGACAGAAGTACAATTAAATCACACTTGTTTATTAATAAAAATAAAAAGGTAAATAGAAAAAGCTTAGTCAAGCATAACCCGAGTCCAGTAACCAGATTGGGTAGTCAGCCAGGCCAGAAGTCAGGGATCCAAGTAGAGCACAGAAAACAGGATAAGGAGCTAGAAGGGTTGTCAGCAAGCCAGTCTTTAAAAAAAACGCAGGAGATGGTTTCAGTGATGTGACCAAAGCGAAGGCAGAGGTAAAGTGAGCTGGAAGGCTTTAAGTAGGCAGGTCAGACGAGCATCATCAGGAACAGTTGGTAACTGTGGAGAGAGAAGAGAGCTGGCAATTAGCCGACAGCTGAGCGGCCAGCCCAGAGAAGGAAGGGCTAAGCCAGCCCTGACAGTGAGGAGAAGAAGTGCCGATCAACCAACAGCCAGCTCTGTTTACATCACATGATGGCTGTGATTGGACACAGCCATCATGTGATCAGGAGGGCAAATTACAGATCCCTCCTGCGATGTGTGCGGGGGACACCGGCAAACTAGGATCACGCTGCTACGTGGGAAAGCGGCTGCACAGTCGTGCTCCTTCTGAGGAACATTCAGGGACGTCCACTCACCAGGATGAAATGCCCACCCGGCCGTTTATGTACAGTGACCTGATGGAAAGAAGTTAAAGTAATGCACACAGGTTCCGTTAATCACATGGTACAGATGGGCTGTGATTGGCCCTGTCTGTACCATGTGATCATTGTGGCCAATCACAGCTAGAAACACAATTGTACACAATGTACACATTGTTTACAATTGTTATGTGATCTGCTGTGATTGCTACAGTGATCTGTCATCGGCTTTGCCCAGTGGGCAGAGCCAGTGACAGATCAAGCAGCAGTGCGGCCCATGGGGTGTGAGCGAGGTGCATTCAGGGAGGATGTCATAAGACATCCACCCAGAACGGTGAATGTCCCAACTGGCTGTCATTTGTCTATAGGCTGGGCAGGAACTGGTTAATTACTAACATTTATTTTGCAACAGGAACATTCAGCGTAGTAGTAGAACAGCCTCTTTTCCATTAGTAAATTAAGCTCAGCTTTGCAGTTGCCATTGTTGTCTCTCTGTTACACCTTGCATGACTGTGTTCATTTAATAGACATGACTACTTAGTAGTATGTGCCTCAGTGTAGACTTTTTCTGGCGTACAAGCTCCGCCCTAGCACCCCATGTCTTTGTAGCCAATCCTGACAGAGTCACTTAACATATCTGGGTTATGTTAATGCCCAATAATAGGGTCAAGGTTCCTTTTTCCTGAGGGGGAGGTTTCAAGGGGCCTTCTTTTTTCCTTGCTAAACTGTATGTAGAACTACCCCCTGTAGGAGTTGCTGAAGTTAGGGTTCCCCGCTGCTGCACAGCAATTCACACCACATTTCATTCTTTCATCGACACACAGAATATGAGTCTTTGGCTTGAGTTTTTTCTTTCCTATGCCAAGTGCTCAGCAGTGCCCATCTGTGCCCCAGAAGTGCCACATCTGTGCCCCATCAGTGCACATCTGTGCCATAGCAGTGCTCTACAGTACCCCATCAGTGCAAACCAGTACCCAGCAGTGCCACATCTGTGCCCAGCAGTGCCACATCAGTGCTCTACAGTGCCCCATCAGTACCATATCTGTGCCCCATCAATGCCACGTCAGTGCTCAGCAATTCCCCATCACTGCACATCTGTGCCCCATCAGTGTCACAACAGTGTCCAACAATGCTCCATCAATGCACATTATTAATTAACATACGAATTATGACTACAGCGCGGTTGGACACACTATGCCATCCTCCCAGGAATGCGCTCCCGCGCGCCCCCTGGGGCGAGCATTCAGGAGTGTGCATGCTCTCCGGGTTCTTAGGACCCAGCACATCATGGATCAGGGAAAAGGGCCAATCCCAGCGGCCTTTTATCACATGATTGCTCTATCCAATGATGGAGTAATCAATGTCAATAAACTGGCGTCATGTCCAGTTCTCTCCACTGTCACATGGATTGTGTGAGCAGAGGAGGGAGAAGCTGCAGTGTGAAGCTGCATGAGTTATTTCTTTCCTATTCCAAATGCCCAGCAGTGCCCATCTGTGCCCCAGAAGTGCCACATCTGTGCCCCATCAGTGCACATCTGTGTCACAGCAGTGCTCTGCAGTACCCCATCAGTGCACATCAGTACCCAGCAGTGCCACATCTGTGCACATCTGTACCGCATCTGTACCCAGCAGTGCCACATCTGTGCCCCTTCAGTGCTCTACAATCCCCCATTAGTATCACATCTGTGCCCCCTTAGTGTCACATCAGCAACCAGGCATGCCCCATCAGTGCACATCTGTGCCCCATCAGTGCCATATCAGTGCCCCATCAGTGCCCTATCAGTGCAATTCTGTGCCCTATCAGTGCCACATCTGTGCTACATCAGTGCCACATCTATGCTGTGCTCTACAGTGCCACTAAAGTGCCCATCAATAAATACTCATCAGTGCCACCCTATCAGTGGATCCTCATCAGCGCCCGTCATTGCCGTAAAAAATGCGTAGGTAAATGTGTTTTAATTTAGTTTCCACATTTTCCAAAAACTTGTGGAAAAAAATTACATATTCAAAAGATTCACAATGCCTCATAGAATATATGTCGGGTGTTTGCTTTCCAAAATGGGGTAATTTTGTGGGTGTTTCCACTGTTCTGGTGCAGATGCTGGTCCAGGGCCTTCAAAATTGTGATATGTTATCAGGAAATGAAATGTGTAATTTATGTCCCTAGAACACCTGATGGTGCTCCCTGCATGTTGGGCCTCTGTATGTGGCCAAGTTGTGTAAAAGGCTCACGCACGTGGTATCGCCATACTTAAGAGGAGTAGCAGAAGGTGTTTTGGGGTGTAATTGTAAGTATGCATGTGCCGTGTGAGAGAAATATCCTGCTAATATGACAATTTTTGTGGAAAAAAAAAATCTTGCAAAGAATTGTGGGAAAAGAATTACAACTTCAAAAAACTCACAATGCCACTTACTAAATATCTTGGACTGTCCAAAAAGGGGTCATTTGGGGGTATTTGTACTTTCCTGGCTTGTTAGTGTCTCAAGAAATGAGATAGGCCGTCAGTAGGGGTGATCAATTTTCAATGATTGAATGATTGAAGTTTGTAGACTCTATAACTTTCACAAAGACCAAATAATATATACTTATTTGGGTTATTTTTACCAAAGATATGTAGCACTATAAATTATGGCCAAAATTTATGAAGAAAAAATACTAATTTGCAAAATTTTATAACAGAAACAAAGAAAAATGCATTTTTTTAACAAAATGTTGTTTCTTTTTTTTATTTATAGCACAAACATAAAAAAACTCAGTGGTGATTAAATACCACTAAAAGAAAGCTCTATTTGTGTTAAAAAAGAACAAAACTTTCATATAGATACGGTGTTGCATGATTGAGTAATTGTAATTCAAAGTGTGAGAGTGCTGAAAGCTGAAATTGACCTGGTTAGGAAGGGGAGTTAAGTGCCCAGTGGGCAAGTGGTTAAATAACAGTGGGCAGGAAAGACCTAAAAACTATATCTGGCGTCGAGTAAACTCGCTGTTTTGGCACTACCATTGCGCTAAGAAACCCTGACGTGTCACATGTATTCATGTGATATTTGTAACACATAAGTCATGAATTGCTCTTATTTTTAAGTGCTAAATTCTTATGTATGTAAAGCCAAAACTTTTATTTTTATTTTTGGAGAGTAGAGAAGGATTAGAAGCCCTGTTGAGTTTTTACTTCTGTACTGGTCTCTGTTGAGATTTCTTCTCAATTACTGCCACAAGGACAATGGCTTCACCAGAGAGAAAATGAGGGAGAATCTACAATAGGGACAAAGATAGCAATAAAAACCTGATAGTGGTTCTACCCTTCCTGTACACTACTCAAATAAATAAATAAATAAACATCCTGTTTCTTTAACCACTTCAGGAAGATTTGAATGCTCAATGGCCAGGAAATTTTTTACGATACAGCACTGCATCGTTTTAACTGACAATTGCGCGTTCATGCAATGCTGTACCCAAACAAAATCAACACCTTTTTTTTCCACAAATGGAGCTTCCTTTTGGTGGTATTTTATCATCTCTGTGGTTTTTATTTTTTGTTATAGGCAAAAAAAAGGGATATTTTTAAAAAACACTAAATTTTGTAATTTTTGCTATAATAAATATCCCCATTTTTTTATTTTTAAAGCAAATTTTTTCCTCAGTTTAGGCTGATATGTATTCTTCTACATATTTTCGGTAATAAAAATCACAATAAGTGCATATTGATTGGTTTGTGCAAAAGTTATAGCGTCTACAAAATAGGGGAAAGATTTATGGCATGTTTATTATAATAATTTTTTTTCACTAGTAATGGCGGTGATAAACAATTTTTATCAGGACTGCAACATTATGGCGGACACTTTTGACACATTTTTGGGACCATTGACAATTATACAGCGATCAGTGCTATAAAAATACACTGATTACTGTGTAAATGTCACTGGCAGGGAAGAGGTTAACACTAGGGGCTAACTGTGTTGCCAAGTGTGTCTTCTAACTGTAGGGGTATGGGAGTGACTGGAGGAAATCACAGATCGTGGTTCCTAGCTAGTAGGAACTCACAATCTGTCTCTCCTCTCCTCACGGAACAGGGATTTGTGTGTTTACACACACACGTCCCTGTTCTGCGTCTCGTGCCCATGATCGAGCATGGCCAGGGGTCATCACGACCGCCGCCAATGCACATCGTCACCCCCGCAGTGGAGCGGGCACCTGCTATCCGGCTTAAAGGGACCAACGTACAGCTACGACGGTTCGTGGGATCGTGCCGACCTGCCGCAGTATGATTATAGCGGCTGGTTGGCAAGCGGTTAAAGCATTTTAAACCACAATGTGCTTCTGCAGTGCCCCTTTTCCCTTTCTATGTTGTAATATATCTGGTTGGTCCTGCCTGCTCCTGTGTCCCTCTTAGGCCGCGTACACACGGGCGGACTGTTCGCCCAACCTTGTCCGCTGAACAGTGTTTGGGCGGACAGTCCGCTCGTGTGTGGGCTTTCAGCGGACAGTTTCAGCGGACAGTTGGACGGACAAAGTCTTTCGGAAATTCCGAAAAACTGTCCGCTGAAACTGTGTTTGAGCGAACACTCCGCCCGTGTGTGGGCCTGTCCGCTGTACTTTCGAAATGAGCGGACTGTTCCCGCTCGGAAAGTCCGCCCATTTCGAGCGCGTGTACAGGTAGGCGGGGCCCGCGAAGGAGACGTCGCGGGCTCCGCCGCCTGGAATGGGCTTAAATGGGAACCCCAAAGCCGAAAAAAATCGGCGTGGGGGTTCCCCCAAAGTCCACACCAAACCCTTGTCCGAGCACGCTACCCGGCCGGCCTCCTGAGCCGTACCAGGCCGCGTGCCCTCAACATGGGGGGGTGCCTTGGGGAAGGGGGGCCGCGCGGCCCCCCCACCCCAAAGCACCTTGTCCCCATGTTGATGAGGACAAGGGCCTCTTCCCGACAACCCTGGCCGTTGGTTGTCGGGGTCTGCGGGCGGGGGGCTTATCGGAATCCGGGAGCCCCCTTTAAGAAGGGGGCCCCCGGATACCGGCCCCCCACCCTATGTGAATGAGTATGGGGTACAATGTACCCCTACCCATTCACCTGTGAAATAAAGTACAAAAAAAAACACAACAGGGAAAAAATATTTTATTGCACAGCTCCGGGGGTCTTCCATCTTCGGGGGTCTTCTCGCCGGACTCCTCCGCTATCTGTGTGTAGCTCTTTTACTAGCGGAGGAGTCCGGCTTTCTTCCTCCCCGCCGCCGGCCTCTTCTCCCGACTTCGGGGGTCTTGTCCCCCTCTTCGGTTCTTCTGCCGGGCCACCGCACCTTCTTGTAGCTCTTTTGCAGGCGGTGGCCCGGTCTTCTGTCGCCGCTGCCTTCCGTTCTTCTGTCGCCGCCTTCGGTTCTTCTGCCGGGCCACCGCGCCTTCTTGTAGCTCTTTTACAGGCGGTGGCCCGGTCTTCTGTCGCCGCTGTCGTCGCCGCCGCCGCCGCCGCCTTCCGTTCTTGTTCTTCTTCTTGTTCTTCTTCTTCTTCTCCTGGAGATGTTGACTCGACGAGCTCTCCGGCCGGAATGCCAGAGCCGCGCTGTGCGGTCACTTATATAGTGACAATGGGGCGGTGTCACATGGTATATGTCACATGGGTTGGTCACATGGTGACCCCGCCCCCTTACGATGTCATAGTCCCCATGTGACATCAACCCATGTGACCAACCCATGTGACATATACCATGTGACACCGCCCCATTGTCACTATATAAGTGACCGCACAGCGCGGCTCTGGCATTCCGGCCGGAGAGCTCGTCGAGTCAACATCTCCAGGAGAAGAAGAAGAAGAACAAGAAGAAGAACAAGAACGGAAGGCGGCGGCGGCGGCGGCGGCGGCGACGACAGCGGCGACAGAAGACCGGGCCACCGCCTGCAAAAGAGCTACAAGAAGGCGCGGTGGCCCGGCAGAAGAACCGAAGAGGGGGACAAGACCCCCGAAGTCGGGAGAAGAGGCCGGCGGCGGGGAGGAAGAAAGCCAGACTCCTCCGCTAGTAAAAGAGCTACACACAGATAGCGGAGGAGTCCGGCGAGAAGACCCCCGAAGACGGAAGACCCCCGGAGCTGTGCAATAAAATATTTTTTCCCTGTGTTGTGTTTTTTTTTGTACTTTATTTCACAGGTGAATGGGTAGGGGTACATTGTACCCCATACTCATTCACATAGGGTGGGGGGCCGGTATCCGGGGGCCCCCTTCTTAAAGGGGGCTCCCGGATTCCGATAAGCCCCCCACCCGCAGACCCCAACAACCAACGGCCAGGGTTGTCGGGAAGAGGCCCTTGTCCTCATCGACATGGGGACAAGGTGCTTTGGGGTGGGGGGGCCGCGCGGCCCCCCCTCCCCAAGGCACCCCCCCATGTTGAGGGCACGCGGCCTGGTACGGCTCAGGAGGGGGGGCGCGCTCGCTCGCCCCCCTTTCCTGGCCGGCCGGGTAGCGTGCTCGGACAAGGGTCTGGTGTGGACTTTGGGGGAACCCCCACGCCGATTTTTTTCGGCTTTGGGGTTCCCCTTTAAGCCCATTCCAGGCGGCGGAGCCCGCGACGTCTCCCTCGCGGGCCCCGCCTACCTGTACACGCGCTCGAAATGGGCGGATTTGCCTCCGCCTTACGTGGGCGAGTCCGTTCATTTCAAAAGTTGAGCGGACTGTTTGGCAAACAGTTCGTTGAAACAGTCCGCTCGTGTGTGGGCAAGTCCGCTCATGCAAATTTTGAGCGGACTGTTTGCCGAAACTGTTTGACGAACAAGGTTGGGCAAACAGTCCGCGCGTGTGTACGCGGCCTTAGTGTGCTGACCACAGTAACCATGGCTGCTGATCCATGGTACCGTGGTCAGGTTACGTGCCTCCATCTCTTCCCCTCTCCCCCTCCCTCTCTCCCTTTCAGCTCGGGAGTCTGTGTAGTGAGCCATTTCCTCCCTGTCTCTCCCTTCATGCTGCTATTTTGACTGTAAAAAGTTACAAATTTCAATTCCTGCCAACCCCTCTGCAATAACAACATGTCCTACACAGTGAGTGTTTTGTTTTTTTTTAATTCTGCAGCTAAATGCTTTTGTTCACATTGCTGATGTGTGGTCACGTGACTGCCCGGCTGATGTCAGAGGGGAAACTCAGCCTTTCCCACTGCAAAAATAAACACACTTGTAGTACATCATGTTATTGCGGAGGGTCTGCCAGGAATTGGAATATCTGACTTAACACCTACTTTAACAAATTGAGCACAATAAAATAAACATTCCCCAGTGAACTATATGTCAAACTTCTTACCCCAGCACTTGCAATTTACAACTTTCAATGCTGCTGGCTTTGCTCTCGCAGTGCGGCTTCTCTGAACATCCAGTTTTCACAGGAAAGAGTTAACAGTGGAAAGTGCAGTCTGGAACCAGTCAGTTAATTGGGAAGAGGGATGTTAGTCAGGGAATGCCTTGTCATCCAAGGCTATGAGTTTTTTGTTTCTGATGATACACACAGTGTAGGGAGACACAAATCTAGTCCCTGCATGCAAGGGTGGCTCCATAGGATGCTGCAAGAGAAAGTAGCCACCCTGACTCAGTAAACCGGCGGCAGTGATCATGGCTCCAGCGGTCGGTCTGTACGTTGACAGCGAGGGGGGGGGGGGGGGTTCACACACTATATAGTGGCTGCAGCCACCGGGATTGTGTGTAAAACTGACAGGTAGGCTTCTGCCTGTCAGGTGAGAGCATTTATGTGGCTCTTCTACCACCAGTCGCTCATACATACCCCCAGCACTGGTGCTGCCTCCCAGCACCACGCTCCACCATGCTTACTGGGCTCTGCTTGCCCATTGGTGGGCCTGGGAGCTCCATGGCAGGTGCCAGCAGCTGGAGGAGAAGGAGAAGAGCAGACATAGGTCCACTCTCCTCCCCTTCTTATTGTGACCCAGAAAGCAACGTCTCTGATGTCACTTCCAGGTCAAGCTCTCGGTGTCCCCGGCTAGCTCAGCTGGGAAATAATGTTTTGCAATGTGATCTGCATTGCAAAACATTTATCGGAGCACAGGGGAGACATGCGTGGTCTTTTAGACCCCGCATATCTCAATAAAGAGACTCTGTCACCTAAAAATCATCACATGGGGGAATTTTGGCCCCTACGTGATGGGAAAAAAAAGTTAAGTAAAACAATTTTTTTTCTTTTGCAAAAAAATAAAGTTACACCAAGCACTTACATTCCCCCCTCAAAAAATGTTGAGGCCTCCCACCCCCACATATACACATGCACTAATGTAAACGCATGTGTTGGGGCGCCTACGCGTTAAAAACCTCAATTGTTATACACATGTTACATATCGCCGTGCACGCTGGAGTGAGAGCAATAATTCTAATTCAAGACCTCCTCCGTAACTCTAAACTGATACCTGAAGAAGGCTTTTGAAATGTCGCCTTTAGAAAATATAGGGTACTGAAGTTTGACATCATTTCACGGGCGCACAAAAATTTAAGGTTTGGAATGTTGGGTATCTATTTACTCTGCAACTTCGTCTTTTATATTTACACAAAGATTTGGCTAATTTATTGGGTGTCATGCTTGTGGCTGTCAGTCTTGCTATGCCTCATGGGACTTGTAGTTCTGCAACAGCTGGAGGTCCGCTAATTGCATATCCCTGCTCTAGGGTATCTTTTTTCAGAAAATATATAATATTTGTGGGTTTTGTGTAATCTTCAGGCCTAAAATGATTTTTAAAACATGTGTGCAAAAAACGCAAAAACGGCTCTGGCAGCAAAAGAGTTAAATGACATTCAGTAATTTTTTCAATTTTCCATTTATTAAATCTTCTGCCCTTGTTGTTAACTTTGGATAGCATTTTTCTGCCAGTAAATACGTTATACAGCCCACTTCCTGTTTCTTGTCTGGCCATTAGCCTAGGCTGAGAGTATGCCAGGAAGGGAGGGGGGATGACTCATAAGAGGACCAATGAAAGCTGGAGGGCTGCAGAGCTGGAGGTGTGTCTGTGTAAATTCAGGAAGTGAACAGGCAGCAGCTTCAGCTGCCCACAGTTAAAATGGATGCAGCCAGACTCAATGGAGGGAGATTTCTGCAGCATATTTTGCAAGCACAGTATCACAGTATATATTAAATAATATGCAATGTGGTTGGAGGGAAGCTTCAGAATGGCAAAGATGTTTTTATTACAAATTATGTGAGCAGACTGCAGTCCTCTTTAACCATTTAAGCCCCGGACCATTTGGCTGGCCAAAGACCAAACCACTTTTTGCTAATCGGCACTGCGTATGCTTCAACTGACAATTGCACGGTCATTCAATGTGGTTCCCAAACAAAATTGACGTCCTTTTTTTCCCTACAAATAGAACTTTCTTTTGGTGGTATTTGATCACCTATAAAAAAAAGAGCGTCAATTTTGAAAAAAAACACATTATTTTTTAATTTTTGCTATAATAAATACCCCCAAAAAAGATATAAAAAACTTTTTTTTCCTTAGTTTAGGCCGATATATTCTTCTACATATTTTTGGTAAAAAAAATTGCAATAAGAGTTTATTGATTGGTTTGCACAAAAGTTATAGCATTTACAAAATAGTTTTATGGCATTTTTATTAATATTTTTTTATCTTGTAATGGTAGCGATCAGCAATTTTTATCATGACTGCGACATTATGGCGGACACTTCAGACAATATTGACACATTTTTGGGACCATTGGCATTGATACAGCGATCAGTGCGATTAAAATTGCATTGATTACTGTAAAAATGTCACTGGCAGTGAAGGGGTTAACACTAGGGGGCAGTGAAGGGGTTAATGTGTGTCCTAGGAAATGTTCTAACTGAAAGGGGGATGGGACTGTGCAGGGAAACTAACAGATCACTGTTCATGCTCTGTATGAACAGACGATCTGTCAGTTCACTCCTCAGAGAACCAGAAACTGTGTGTTTACACACACAGCTCCCGGTTCCCCGTGTGCCCCGAGCGATCGCGAGAGCCCGGCGGTGATCGAGACTGCCAGGCATTCGCATTGGCTCGGGGAGGGCAAGCGGCCCCTAATGGCCGTTTATGTTACCGACATAGCATAACGGCGATTCAAGCAGCCGGGCCATGTTGCCACACTACAGAACTAGAACATATGCAAGGATTAAAAGATAAAGAAGCTGCATGCTCAGTGACTCAGTGACTCAGTGACTCAATGACTAAATCAACTGCTGAAAGTTCTGTGAAAATTCACTTCAGTTACCCAATCATGTTCAAAGCAAATAAGTAAACGGGAATTTTCTTTTCATCTGATTGGAAAATGTAAGTGAAGTACAGATAATTCATTTTGTGAAGATTCGTATTTTCTTTAGTAAACCAGCCTTAATCTTTAACAATTTCCCAGACTGCAGTAAAAACTTGACAGGTACTCCAACCCCTTCCCCACTCTATCCATAAGGCTGCTTTCACACTGGGGCGGTATTTAGGCGTTACAGCGCAAAAAATAGCGCCTGTGTAACGCCTGAAAAAAAACGGCCCCTTTAACTCCAGTGTGAAAGCCGGAGGGCTTTCACACTGGAGCGATGCGCTGGCAGGACGGTGAAAAAAGTCCTGCTAGCCGCATCTTTGCAGCTCCTAAACCGCTCCTACCCATTGAAATCAATGGGATACTGCGGCAAAACAGCCGGCAAAGCGCCGCTGCAGCGGCGCTTTGCGAGCGGGTTTAACCCCTTTTCGGCCGCTAGCGGGGGTTAAAACCACCCCGCTAGCGCCCGCACACCGCCGCTAAAACGACGGTAAAGCGCCGCTAAAATAGCGGCACTTTACCGCCGACGCCGCTCCCGCTGCAGTGTGAAAGCAGCCTTAGTAAAAAAAGTTTTGACTTGATGTACACTTTGAGGCTGATTTACTGAGGAGTTTGAAAATGTTCACACAATAAATTACATCCAATTATCAAGTCGCCTGAAAATAGAATCCCTCTTTACTTAATTCATCTGAAAATATTTTAGTAACTGATTTGAATCCTCACACAATTCATTGGGGTTGATTTACTAAAGGCAAATAAGCTGTTCACTTTAGAAGAGAAGCTGCATTTTGCAAAGGAATTATCCCCAGAGCCTAGTGAGTGTGGTGACATTTCAGTTTGCATAAAATACACAATCATGTACAAGGAAAATAAAAAAGGCAACATTTTTGCTTGCACATGATTGGATGATGGAAGTCAGCAGAGCTTCACCCTTATTCACTAAACTATGGGGACTTGCAAAGTGAACAGTCTATGCACCTTTAGTAAATCAACCTCATTAATTAAATATTCTAAAATCTTAAATCAGCCTTTTTAGGTATGCTAATGCTTACCCACTAATCAAAATCTATCGCACACTGGTCTGAGTGAATTCTGATTGTTTGCTATTAGCCTATTCTTCTTAAAAATGAGGTCAACATTTTTTTTTTTTATTAATTTGGCATGGTAAATTGTAAGATAAGAGACATTCTTGTAGGCCAGTTACTGCCTGATTTTTGGTTTGCACAGAGTTTAAAAAATGCAAATTGGAACATTATGTGGCACAGAAATATACGATGGGGATTTATAGACCAAGCCTAAAATATACTCAATGATATGTGTAGCGCTGGCTCCTGACGAGCAGGCGCTATGTTTTTTTCCAAAGTAAATTTTCCTGAAACCACAGTTGGGTTTTGGGGCTAATTTTCAAAATGTCTGGTTTCAGTACCAGTCTAGCTGGATTGCACTGGCTTCTCCTTGACCGCAGGTGTCGCTGTCACCGTCGGCAAGGTTAGAAGCTCAGTCTAGCTGGGTGTATTGAATGCCACTGATTCCCTCAAAACCAGCCCAGTGGGAGTGTTCTCCTGCTGTTCATTCTGGGGGGTGGTATTTAAGGTACCGACATCACGTGCTTCAGGGTTCCGGAGATTATTTTCTGCCTGTTCAGTTCTGGTGGTCCTCCTGACCAGCCCCGTGGCCTGGGGTGCGGAACCATGCATTTCAAGTATCAGGGCTGACTGGCCCGAGGCAGAGCAACTGCAGGGACAGGCCTGAATGGAATTCAGAGCCTATTGATCCAAAGGTGGTCCGGTGCTGTCTCATCTGAAGGGAGAGGCCCAGCAACTGGAAAACCCCTGGGAGGACTCTTCGGGAGAAGGCTGTGCACAAGGCTGGCTTCTCTGAAGGAGCCTGGAGGCTAGGTTGAAGGACGCTACCTGGATCAACACTCATACGGTATCACCGGATTGGCTGAGAGATACGGGTACCGTATGATAGCTTGTTTAAATTTTCCACGCCCCTCAGTAATGCTCAAGTCTGTGGCAGAGACTTAGTCAAACACCCTACTGGCTTCTAGGCCTAGGGAGAAGAGGTCTATCCAGAGGTTGTAAAATCCAGTTGGAAATGGTCTTTATTTTCTATAAGGACTTCCTTTGATTTTTGCAGTCTAAAGCACCTGAACTCGCTCCTAACCCTCTACCCTTATTGAAAGACTCTGTTGCTGTTTCAAATAAATAACCCAAAAGAAGATTCAGTGTCAGTTTCCACATTTCTTTGGGCCATCTACCACGGGAATCCCTAGATGGAGAAGCAGACAAAAAGGTAACGGTAAGCACAATAAAACCAGCAGCTCCTTCGGAGGTCAGTGCTACATATGTATACTTACAATATATGTTAGGGATTCAATAAAACCCTAACTACCCTTTTCTGGCACTGTGGTCCTTTAAATTGGCCTGCGCCACATCAAAAAATTCTTGACACTGGTTTTTGGTAGCTTTGCTGACACATGTGGCAAATTCAGGAAGCTCATAATAATAATAAAAATAATAATAATATCAAGGCACCATTTTCAAAAATGAATACTGCCAGTTTTTAGATAATGAAACTGGAGGTAGTTAGACCGACTTTAAGCTGACATACAGAGACAGGCTAGAGTGTCTGTCTCTGTACATATATTACACATATATTTGCTGCCACTACCCCTTCCCCTCTCCATCTGTCCATGGTTGTTAAGGAGCCTGTCTGCTGCACAGCCAACAGCCTTCTAATAGCCAGTAATGCTACAGTGGGTGGTGCCTTGATCGGGAATCTGAGACACTCCCCCCCCCCTGCAGGTCTTGGCTCTCCTTGTGTTTGACAGCAGGCAATGTGCAGATTCTTTATCCAATACCAGACTGTCTATTGGCTAAGGATCCACCCAGTGCATGTTGTCAATCACCAGACGAGTGGAGCTGATGGGGAGCTGGTGTCTGTAAATCCCAATCTGGCTCTGCCAACCCAGCTTCCTGTTTGTGTGACAGTCGCAGTGGCAGTTAAAAGCTTAGCTGCAGTAAAGAAAGTGGGGGTTATTTACGTAAAGCAAATACACTTTGCACTACAAGTGCAAACTTCACTCGAAATTGCACTGAAAGTGCAGTCACCATAAATCTGAGGGGTAGACCTGAAATGCTGATTTTATTATCCAGTCATGTGCAAGCTAAAATGCTAATACTTTATTTTCCTTGCATGCCCCCCTTGGATGTACAGAGATCTACAGAGACTGCACTTCCAAGTGCACTTTCAGTGGATTTTCATTTCGTAAATAACCCCCAAAGTGTCTCTATGAACACTCTGATCTTAGTGTGCCTCCACACGCTGTACTGTATGTGCTTCAGATTCATGTACCTGTCTATAACAGGTAACTGAATCAGTTGCCCACACCAACAACTGATGTGTGGAGACATGCTGGAATTATTAGGGACTCTTTATGAAATCCCCTTAATATTTTTAGAGAATACAAAATGAGTACGTTTAACAGAGCAAACTGTAGAGCTTTTACAACATCATGCTTTATGTGCAGTAACCAAAAGGAACCTCTTACATCAATTTAAGGCATTTAACACTTTCACAGTGAAATTTGAAAAAGTTCCACTTTATGTTTGTTATGTGTTCCCATTCATACAGCATACCTAACTTTTTTATACACAGTATTTCTTACCTTTTAGATGTTTTTTTCAAGAGGAGGTATCATGGCTTTCAGCAAGTTTTTACATTTTTATATTTTTTTTGCAAAGTTAGAGTGGACATGTTACAAGTTTGTCCTCATTAACATACAATGCAAGAAACTCAGGCTCTACACCTTTAACGCTTTGTTAGAACAGAGGGGGGGGGGGGATTTCTTAAAACTGGAGTACTCAGAATCTAGTGCAGCTGTGCATTGTAGCCAATCAGCTTCCAACTTCAACTTGTTCAATTAAATCTGAGTTCCATCCACTTTCACAGGGTGGTCCCAAACTAAAGACCACCAGCCCACCCCTCATTTTTGGATCTCTCTCTCTCTTGCACTCTCTCATTTTTTTATACCTTCTAGCTTGGCCACAGGACATCATGTCCTCTTCTGTGGCTTCACCCCTGCTGCCTTTTGGGACATGTGTGCGTCCCAGAAGATGAGCTTGCCATTAGCAAAGCGCCGCACAACTCGCACAGAAGGAGACCGGCTGTGAAGCCTGAAGGCTCCACTGCCAGTTTCCCTTAGTTGGAATGGTTGTACCTGCACCGGAGCCGGTGGAGGAATCGGCCTCGGGGGGCTGACATCAAGGGCTCCCTATGCAGGTAAGTGTCCCTATTAAAAGTCAGCAGCTACAGTACTTGTAGTAGCTGACTCTTAAAAAAAAAACTTTTTTGAAGCTGGAACTTCACTTTAAGCTTTGACAATAAAACTTGAAGACTGATTGGTTTCTATCTACAGCTGCAACAGATTTTGCACACATTTAGTAACCCCCCCCCCCCCCCAATGTGTTCAAATCTAGTTACTGTACAATAGATAATGAAGATCGGCCAGCGCAGTACAGGCAGAGGTAATTATGGCAAACACAGTTGCCCAGCCCCCTCCATAAACAAAAATCTACGTAGGACTTTTTCTTGCTGGAGGGTCCAAAACGGAACACCTAAAAAAAGGTAAGATGCAATTTCAATTTATCTATTTATTTATTTATTTTGAGTTAAGGTATGTGAATGATGACATGTAACAAATATAAAATAGGTGTTATCCCAATTTGGCTTCAAAAGTGGAAATACACTTTAGGCCCCTTTCACACGGGTGGACCTTATTTCCATTTTTCATCCATCCATTTTGGGATGAAAAACGGACATACATGTATCCCTATGGGATAGCGGATGTCAGCGGATGATGTTCATCCGCTGACATCCGATGACATCAGTCTCCACTATGCTTTGAAACTGATGATGGAGGAAAACCCTATTTTTCCATCCATCTGTGGATCGGATTGGATGAAAATGGACAGACGGTTAATTTTCATCCGATCCCCCCATAGAGGAAAGCGGAGATCTGACCGGTCCATTTCTGCACAGTGTGCAGAGCCGGGCTAGTCATCTGCCGGCTCAACGGGGATCAACGGAGTGATCTCTGCTAAGCAAGGGGATGTCCAAAAATGGATCTTCCCGGGATCCACACGTGTGAAAGTGGTTTTAGGGCTCTTTCACACAAGACTGATCTGTGATGATCTGCCCCGTGGACATCTGCTTATTCAGCGGGGATCGCTTTGCATTGTCGATCCCCGCTGAGCAGACAAATGACAGATCTGTCTCTGCACACTGCGCAGGGACAGACCTGTCAGAGTGCCGCTCTCCCCTATGGGAGTTCAGATAACGATGGACCGCATAGTCTGTCATCATCCGATCCACAGATGGATGGAAAAGTACGTTTTTCCTCCGTCACACTTTTTCGAATCAGAGTGGGTCGGATGTCAGCAGACATGTCACTGCTGACACCCGACGCTCCATAGAGGTCTATGGAGCATTCGTTCAGGTGCGCCTAAAAAACTGACAGGCGAACCTGAACGGATTGTTCGTCTGAAAGAGGCCTTAGGGTTGATTTACTAAAACTGCAGAGTGCAAAATCTGCTACAACTGTGCATGGTAGCCAATCAGCTTCTAACTTCAGCTTGTTCAATTAAGCTTTGACAAAAAAAAAACTCTGGAAGCTGATTTGTTTCTATGCAGAGCTGCACCAGATTTTGAACTAGTTTTAGTAAATCAACCCCACAATGGCAATAAAAGATAATTGCTGATTTGAAAAATACCTTGTATATATCACCCATTTTTTATTGACTTTGTACAAGCGTGAATTGTACTTGGCTTGCACATATGTTCTGAGCACTCATTGGGAACAGAAGTTGAAACCTTTAATCTAGAGTGTAGGAACAGGAAAAATCTGCAATACTGTGAAGACACATTCCGCTATCTTATCTTAGGAAAGAAACTTAAAGACTGTACAGCAAATGAGGAGAAACAAGCAGATTTATCACTAACATAACATTCACTAGAATCTGCCATTACATCACTGCTTTCTAATCATTATTTGAATTCCAGTGCTAATCATATCTGGCATTTCCAAAAAAATATTTTCATTTCAGATTCTTTCTCTGTCACTCCAATGTAGACAATGCGTAAGATGTGAACAAATAACCATTTTAATATCAGAAGTGAAACCACAAGAAATAAAAATAAAATAAAAAATCATCTGTTTTATAAACGTTTATAGAAAAATAAAGTATTGATTTATTGTACAGTGAGTTGTAATACTGTTTGACCAACAAATGGTAAAAATACTTTTTCAAAAAACAATATTTCAAAATCAGTTAAATGATTAACATACAGTATGGATTATATTCTCAATATACAAAAAGAGCTGTAAACCGAAAGAACACTATAAAAACAAAGCGGTTTTATTTAGTAAGGTGGCTGACAAATCAGGAGCCAATCAGAAATTCAAGAATCTTCTCTTAACTAAATTAAACACAGTCATGTCAAATCTGATCGGTTGCTTAGGATTACTGCATTCAGTGCACCCTTTCCCTCTGCAGTGTCTATATGAATAATATTAACATAAATGTCTGGACATTTTTTTTTTTGTTTGTTTCAGATAGAGTCAGAAAGATTAGAACCCCCTTGCATGATTTTAGTATTATCTGGGTTTCTGTTACAGAGATTTCCCTTACTTGTTGACCTGGTGACAATGTTGTCACCGGACAGGAAGTGAGGGAAAAATGGTGACACAGCCACCAGGATCTAATCCTTTGTTACTCTATCCAAATGAAAAAAAAAAAAAAAAGTTTTAAATAAACAAATGTTTTAAAAGGCAGATTTATAAAGCAGTTAATGGACCTTTACCAAACATTTGGTGCTAGTGAATTATTATGTTATATAAAAACGCATGCACCAGGTGGATTCACAGAATGTCACATTCATTACTTTATAAATATACATCTATGTTTTTAATTCAATACGACAGTGAAAAGTGCAGTACCTAAATGCAAATGCATTTAATCACAGTACCCAATCAGATTAAATTTGCATTGTCAAAAATAAGTTGCTATGGGTACTTGTTAAATTTCCTTTACACTTTAAACTGCCTTAAAAAAAAAAAAAAAAACAGCCTAGCTAGTAAAGCTCTTTTATTTATTTCCTTTCCAAAGAAAATTGAAAGTCATCTGTGTTTTATGCAATAACATGAGCAGCTGCTAATCCAATGCAGTTTAGTTATAATATGCACACTTAGAAAAGTGCTACTTCTTAAAAATTAAGCTAAATTAAAGCTCCAGTTTTCAAAAGTTTGTCCTTTTTTTCAGATAAACCGAACATGTCAGTAAACAGTCCTTGGTACACTGTATTTGTTGCAGCAGCCTTTTATATCCGGAACTTTACGATCATTAGATTTATTACAAAATATAACATTTCCTATGCTGTACAAATGTCTCTGTGTTGTTCTGGTTAAAGAACAACTCAAAGATAAAATGCTGTAAGACATCACAGACATCATACTTAAAGTAATACATATTTAGACAACCCCTAAAAAATATATTATAAATCTACTATCTTTGTCATGGCTATAACACTGCTTGGAAAAACAATACTAATACTTCATTCATTACAGTGGTTATGTGTTAAGGCACTTGAATGGAGTGCAATTATAATCAAATCCAGTTTAATAAAAAGAAAATTGCTTATAAGGAAGTGCATTTTAGTGGAATATTAGAAATGAAAAAGTCCAGTGATGGTCCTGGGCACCTTTGTTGTCATAAGTCAGTAATATCTTGAAGCAATACACATATTGCAGCACAGATGGTATCCTAAGCTGTGGCCCCCAATAATCTAGTGGATACTATAGCTTCTTTGGCATCACATTCCAGTCTTCCTGGCACCACAAATGGCCACGTCTGTAATAAAAAAATATGACTGCATTAGATGACTGTTAAACAACTTTCTTAAATATATACCTTATGAAGGTAATGTAAAAGACCGTAAAATCAGTATTCATTGGGTGCAAACAGCAGTAACAGATAGCTACCAACATTCAAAAATTTATAATTTAAAAAAAAAAAAAAAAAATCTGTGATGATACCCGATTGTTTGCTATAGAATACTGCATGTTTGCACATTTTTTTTTTATTATTAATAATAAGTCTGTTCATGTGAATAAATGACTTGCAGTGCATTATTATTATTTATTTAAGGTTCTTATATAGCGCCATCAATTTACGCAGCACTTTACATATACAGTGAATGTCTGCCTTTATTGATTGATTTTATACATAAAAAGATAATTAATAATAAGTCTGTTCATGTGAATAAATGACTTACAGTGCATGTCTGCCTTTATTGATTGATTTTGTAAATAAAAAGATAATATTACATACATTTTTTTGTGTCAGACAGTTTTTGTGTTTTACTATAGTTTAATATACAAATTGAAATCTATCTCCTTTGCAAGGATGCAATTTATTTCTTACTTGACAAATGTGTCCTTTATTATGGTTATGGTTTAAAAAGATACCACAAATAATAATAATAACAATAATAATTATACTATATATATATATAAAAAAACCTCTCTCTTTCATATATATTTATATATATGCAAAAGAAAGAAAAACATTATATTTGTAAAGGGAAATTCATCATATACTGCTGCGTTGCTGGAATTGTGATCTATTGTACTAACCATTGTGTATCTCCTTCCCTTTTCCCTTGTTTTTTAATGAATTAATTCTTATTTTGCTTCTCAAAATAAAATCATTTTTTATATATTATATTTGATAATTTGACAATTTTTTTTGCACCTAAAAAAATCCCAATTCTCTTGCTTCTCTATTATTGTATTTGTGTACAATTTTTTTTCTCTTTCCTTTTTTAAGCACATTTATCCATTCTTCTATATCATTGTGCAGCCCATGTACAATTGCAATTGATCAAATTTACATTTCAAGCAACATATTAAATCTAATACAATCAGCTAGGCGCATACGGCTATCCTGCTGCCGGAAATAACACACTGTACAGATATTATCAGCACTACGTTTTTTCCTCCTGCCCAGAGATCACAGTGATATCATGCATATAAACACACAGCATTGTCCATTACCATGTGGCAGCTCGTGAAGCCGACTGGTGCTGACTGTATGGGAGCTTCATTCTTACCAGGTTGACAGGGTGCACATAGCTATTGTCATATCTGTCTTCCTGCAGCAGCTGCCTGAGGTGTGCAATGTAGCTGGAGGCCAGTCTCAGGGTGTCCAGCTTGGAGAGTTTGGTATCAGGGGGTACCCAGGGCAAGCTGGTCTTTAGCCTGGAAAAAGCTTTGCTCAGCACTCTCATTCGGGCTCTTTCCCTGGCATTGGCTGCATTTCTCTGGGATTGCTTGCAATCTTTGGATGACCTGGGTGCTGACTTTCTGTCTGGAATCTGCTGACTCCGACAGGCCCTCTTCTTTTTATCAGTAGAGGTATCTGCAGCTCCATCTTCTTCAGAGTTGTCTGTAGAGTGGTCCAGCAGCAGATCACTGCATCCCGTCCTCTTGGATTTGGAATACTCAAGTTCCAGCACTCTCAGCTCCAGGAGGTCCTCATGGTCACTCAGAGATCCTGTGGACATTATGTGCAATGATCTCTCATAGGACCACAAGCAGTGACCTCACCTGCACATAATGATTATGATACCCTATGCTATGCACAGCAGATCCTGTTCTGCACTCTGGATTTCTGTGAATCTTGAGGCATTTCAGCAAGGCATCTATATAGTGGGGGGAGTGAAGGAGGGGGTCTGTGTAGGAGTGACATAAGGAAGCGGTGGGGTTACTTCACTCTTTTCCACGCTGGTACAATGTTATGATTAACCCTTCACATTTGGTACCTCTAGACATCTGTGTGCAGAGTCTGGGCAGAGATGATATTTTAAACCACGTTAATTCCTCTGACACTCTCATTGCAGGTGCCTGCACAGCTTGGATCTTTGCTGTGTTACAGTGTCTTTTTGTCTAGCTCCCAGAGGTTCCCAGAGGAGATTTTGTAATGGTCATGCTGTTAGATGAATTGAATTTTAATTCATTTTACACATTAGTGCATTAGCTGTTCTGGACAATTGTCAGTAAAGTAATGTGCCTTGTTTGCTTTTGGAAGATCACGCTGCTGTATATTGATCTTTGTGTGTTAAGATAATTTTGACATATTATTAAAAAATTACACGGAATTCTAAGAATTTATTTTCCTGAAAGTGGTTCGAAAGTCTCAGACATGTTTACTTTACTAATAAATAATAAACATTTGCGCCAATATGTGTGCTAAAGTGCAGCCGCTGTACGTCAAAAACAAATTATATTCAATCACACACTGGCACAATGTAATTAATGCACCAAACAGCCCTTGCAAAATTAGGTAGTGAAATTAAATCATAATATCATGCAAGTATACATATACAGTATCTCACAAAAGTGAGTAAACCCCTCACATTTTTGTAAACATTTTATTAAATCTTTTCATGTGACAACACTGAAGAAATTACACTTTGCTACAATGTAAAGTAGTGAGTGTACAGCTTGTATAACAGTGTAACTCGACAAACAACCATTAATGATTAAACTGCTGGCAACAAAAGTGAGTACACCCCTAAGTGAAAATGTCTAAATTGGACCCAATTAGCCATTTTCCATCCCTGGTGTCATGTGACTCTTTAGCGTTACAAGGTCTCAGGTGTGAATGGGAAGCAGGTGTGGTAAATTTGGTGTTATCGCTCTTACTCTCTCATAATGGTCACTGGAAGTTCAACATGGCACCTTATGGCAAAGAACTCTCTGAGGATCTGAAAAAAAGAATTGTTGCTCTACATAAAGATGGCCTAGGCTATAAGAAGATTTTCCAAGACCCTGAAACTGAGCTGCAGCATGGTGGTCCTGACCATACAGCAATTTAACAGGACAGGTTTCGCTCAAAACAAGCCCAGCCATGGTCGACCAAACAAGTTGAGTGCATGTGCTCAGCGTAGTACCCAGAGGTTGTCTTTGGGAAATAGAGGTATGGGTGCTGCCAGCATTGCTGCAGAAGCTGAAGGGGTGGGTGGTCAGCCTGTCAGTGCTCAGACCAGACACCACACACTGCATCAAATTGATCTGTATGGTTGTCGTCCTAGAAGGAAGCCTCTTCTAAAGATAATGCACAAGAAAGCCTGCAAACAGTTTGCTGAAGACAAACAGACTAAGGACATGGATTACTGGAACCATGTCATGTGGTCTGATGAGACCAAGATAAACTTATTTGGTTCAGATGGTGTCAAGTGTGTGTGGAGGCAACCAGCTGAGGAGTACAAAGACAAGTGTGTCTTGCCTACAGTCAAGCATGGTGGTGGGAGTGTCATGGTCTAGGGCTGCATGAGTGCTGCTGACACTGAGGAGCTACAGTTCACTGAGGGAACCATGAATGCCAACATTTACTGTGACATTCTGAAGCCGAGCATGACCCCCTCCCTTCGGAGACTGGGCCGCAGGGCAGTATTCCAACATGATAATGACCCCAACATGATAACGACCCCAAACACACCTCAAAGATGACCACTGCCTTGTTAAAGAGGAAGTAAACCCTTCCAAACAACTTGGACCTATAGGTAAGCCTAGATTAAGGCTTACCTGTAGGTCCAAGCAATATCTCCTAAACCTATATGGTTTAGGAGATATTTGCCCGAAAATGGGCACCGCTGTCTACGGCGCATGCGCCGTAGACAGCGGCGCGCAGGCGCACTAAATGCGGCAAATCCAAGAATGGATTTGCCAAATTTGTCGACTCCCGTGCGCATGCGCGGGAGTGACGTCATCGCGGCTTTGCCGTATGACAGCGGCGGAGCTGCGAGGCGCGACTCCCGTGCGCATGCGCGGGAGTGACGTCATCGCGGTTGCGCCGCTGTGATTCGTCGGAACTGCGAGACGCCACAAGCAACATGGATGCGGCGGACTACAGGGGACAGCGGCGACTTCGCTGGCTCCTGTGTCAGGTAAGTGACACATAATGAGCTACTATGCGATGCATAGTAGTCCATTATGCTTTACCTTTGCAGGGAAAAAAAGAGGAAGTAAACCCATCAGGGTTTACTTCCTCTTTAAAGAAGCTGAGGGTAAAGGTGATGGACTGGTCAAGCATGTCTCCAGACCTAAACCCTATTGAGCATCTCTGGGGCATCCTCAAACAAAAGGTGGAGGAGTGCAAGGTCTCTAACATCCACCATCTCCGTGATGTCGTCATGGAGGAGTGGAAGAGGACTCCAGTGGCAACCTGCAAATCTCTGGTGAACTCCATGCTCAAGAGGGTAAAGGCAGTGCTGGAAAATAATGGTGGCCACACTTTGGGCTCAATTTGGACATTTTCACTTAGGGGTGTACTCACTTTTGTTGCCAGCGGTTTAGACATTAATGGCTGTGTGTTGAGTTATTTTGAGGGAACAGCAAATTTACACTATACAAGCTGTACATTTACCACTTTACATTGTAGCAAATTGTAATTTCTTCAGTGTTATCAGGCAAAAAGATATAATAAAATATTGACAAAAATGCGAGGTGTGTACTCACTTTTGTGAGATACTGTATATGTGGTGCTCCATAGAACGTGTACTGTATTTATCAGCGTATAACACGCACAGGCATATAACATGCACCTTCATTTTTAGAGGGAAGTTTAAGGAAAAAAACTTACATTTTAAATAAAGAACTTTGAAGCAAAATAAGGGTGAGAGCCCATAAATATAGCCTGATCAGTGCCCATCTGCAGCCTCACAATTGCCCATTAATGCAGCCTGATCAATGCCCATCTGCAGCCTCTCCATTGCCCAATAATGCAGCCTGATCAGTGCCCATCTGTAGCCTCACTATTGCCAATTAATGCAGCCTGATCAGTGCCCATCTGCAGCCTTGCCTTTACCCATCATTGCAGCCTGATCAGTGCCCATCTGCAGCCTTACTATTGCCCATTAATGCAGCCTGAATAGTGACCATCTGCAGCCTCTCCATTGCCCATCAATGCAGCCTGACCAGTGCTCTTCTGCAGCCTCTCCATTGCCCATCATTGCAGCCTGACCAGTGCCCATCTGCAGCCTCACCATTGCCCATCATTGCAGCCTGATCATCAGTGCCCATCTGCACCCTCACAATTGCCCATTAATGCAGCTTCACTATTGCTGGATTACACAGAGGGATCTCCTGTTTACTCGGTGCTCACAGTCAAACACAGTCCTGCCTCCTGGACTGGCACATATGATAGACAGACAGATGATAGACAGAACACTGGACCAGTAGGTGGGACTGTGTGTAACTGCGAGCACAGAGTAAACAGGAGATCCCTCTGTGCAATCTGGCGGTGCTCGCCCCTCCCCTTCCTCTCTGAGGCAGCCCAACATCGGCATATAACACGCACACATTATTTTCCCTCTATATTTAGGGGCTAAAAGTGCCTGGTATACACCGATAGATATGGTACATATATTGTTAATCCTCATAATAAAAGTCCATCCTTGTGGCTGTATGAAAAATGTTTGTGCTTAAACAACAGGGTATTGCTCTCTAGTGACGCCATATCACCACATGCTCTAATAAAATCCACAGTCACCAGAGGGTGTTGACCCCTCTGTTATATTAATGGTCACCCCCGGACCAGATGCTGCCTCTCAGCAATGGTCTGCTGTCCTCTCCTTGTAGGTGTTTGGATCCATGATTCGATGGTGGCAATAAAAGCAACCGATCTGTATAGTGTCTTACTGTCCGTTCACACAGGAAGCTGCCAGGCATCCGCATGCGTTCCACCAAAAACCAGAAGTGACGCACCCAGAGTTCTGCTTGATGTGTTTCATCATCACATGATGTTCTCAACTTTTTTACTTTTAAGTATTTTTGTAAAATTTTCGAATGGTTATTGAGGTCAAATCAGCTTTGGTTTTGGACCACAGTGATGTGAAAATTCAAGGGGCAGGATGGAATTTCTTGAGCCTAGGCTGGTGTGTGTAAAGCACTGCATTGTGGTTTACACCGCATTCTTGTGCACATCACATGTGATGTCTATGCGGTGTGATTTGAGCCATACATTTTGTATCGCTCAAATCACATTACAATCACACCAACATGGTGCAGGACCTTTTGTTTTTCCCCGCACCTGAAATGCCCACGTGATGTGATTCTGGTAATCGCACTGCATTTTGCGATCTGTTTCGGGTTGTCATTAATCTAACATTGACACCCGCAGAAGATCACATGGACGCGGTGCTATTGCCAAGCAGTGGTGTGAGATGCAGGAAAACGCAGAGAATTTTTTCGTTTCTCACATGGCATCAGCGTGAACCAGGGCTCAATGAACTTGTATTAGGACACCTGCCTTTACACGTACCGTATATACTCGAGTATAGGCCGACCCGAGTATAAGCCGAGGCCCCCAATTTACCCCCAAAAAACTGGGAAACCTATTGACTCGTGTATAAGCCGAGGGTGAGATATGCCTGTCCATCCCTGTTAGTCAAAAAGCCTCCAAAATCAATAGGATACCATCGTCCCAATACGTATATAAGAAAAAACTGGGCATATAGCTCAGAACAACCAAGAGGAAACAACCTCAAAGAGATGAATTTCCAATTGGTTCAGTGGGAACAGGGACTATTACGGTATCAGAAAATATTGTGAAACAATCGTTAAAACACAATTACATTTTATTATAATTTGATCCATATAACAGATAATACAAAAACATTGCTGTAGCAGAACCACATTATTAAATCCAATCACAGGACCCAATTGGTTCAAGTTCTAAACAATTAAATGTTTTACGGAGATACAGAGATGACGCATAAATCCGACCGGTTTCGCGGTACTAAGAACACCGCTTCCTCAGGGAACGTCACTTTTATAAATCTAGTATGAAAAATATATATATAAGTATACAATAATATCATACAAAAAATCAAGAAGTTTTTTACAGAAAAAAGAGATAACAGTAACAGCAGTAGTGAATAGACAATACATCAGCATTACATTAGAAAAAACAGTGTTGGATCATAACTCACCCCTGGAGCTCCCAACCCACAGCACACGAGCGACCTACTTCGAGACACCCTCAAAACAGGGTGCCCCCCCTAAGGGCGGACACGGGGGGCAAGGTGGAGAGACTCTGAACAGCGCATACAAGGACTGAAAAAATAATAATGATGCAATGGTCCATTTAGATGGTGTTCAATAGAGAGGGATGAGTATATCAGAGACCATGGGCTGGTAAGATAGAGCAGTATAAGAGAATGAGTAAAGAGATGGATAGATAAGATCTCTCATGTTGACAAAAGGCACCCAGTGAGCCATGGTCAATAAAAGCAGTGTGCACCTCAGAGGATTATTATTGTTTAAGCGGAAGACATACCCCAAATACATTGGATAGTTAGATCAAATACTTCTAAGATGTCACCAAATTTTCTATAAGGGATGTCCAGAATTTCAATTGCAGATTTTTCCTGGTTCAGAATACAGGGTAAGCATAGTTAGTCAATGACCAAGCATTTAAACGGACCAGGAGAGGAAATGCATGTAGCTGAAACATATATAGAGTCAGAATGAAGGGACAATACCTGAAGCTCAGAGGTCCTACGCATTGCTCGTCTCCACACAGGCAGCGCTCTGAAGATTGAAATCTCGAGCGCGCCATTTAAACCCCCAACCCGGAAGTGTTCAGGGCACAATGGTGTGCTCCTTAATCCTGTCCCCGCATCACGGCGCATGCGCGGATGTACTCGTGCGCACGGCCAACATATTCCCCATGAACGGAAGACCAGGGGGAATGTCTAGGGGCGTGGCTGGGCGGGGATTTGTGTGACACATAATCCCCGTTCACCATCGCCTCAACCAGGCAGGGATCAGTCCGGGTCAGGCAGCCTGCGCATTGTATTGCGCTCCCATGTAAAGCTGCAGAGAATGTCTGCAGTGAAATGGGAGGTGTGAAAATCACACCAGGGTGCCACACGTCCGCCCAAGGGGGGGAGAACAAACTCCTCAGGTCTATCCAGCTGCGGGACAGGGAGGAACCAATATAGCAGAGTCATGATCCAAGACTGTAGTACAAAGTTTATTGCTGTGAATGGACTGGGGAGTGTCACAATGCCGCGGACCCCCGTCACCAAGCGGGGCGGCAACAAAGGCCACCCTCACCTGGTGGCTCAGGCCGGCCGCAGGTGACAATCGCCAGACCAAACCAGCTAACATACAAAAAAATATATATAAAAGTCCTAAAAGGACCGTCCTCAGAATAGCACCTGAATCGTATAGATTCCACATTTAAAGGGGAACCAAATTTTAATTTTAAATAAGTATGAAAGTTACTAAATAGTGATATGATATCACAAAATCAGTATAACCAAGCGAGTATTAGCGTCTAATGGCAAAGAATTCTAATACTAGGAACGACAGGAAGGGGGGAAAAAAAGGTGAGCGTAAGAAAAACGTGAAAATGAAACGGAAAGAAGAAGGAAAAGAAAGAAGAGGTAGGGGGAGGGCTAATGTCACTTCCCTCACAGAAACCCTCTTCAGTCCAGTGCCCTTAAACCAAATGCAAGGTTCTAGGGCATTACCTGTATTTTTTAAAAAGAGGAAAAAGTGTACAGTGTACATGTACAACATATAGCATCTTCAAAGAAAACATTTGTAGGAATGGGCTTCATTTAGGCCAGGGGGGGTGAGAGCATTCAGCCGCTCTATCCATAATGCTTCGCGTCTCAAAATGGCCTGATCCCAATTACCCCCTCTGGGGTCCTGTGGGATAACTTCAAGGACAAAGAATTTTACTAAATCAAATTGAAATTTGTGGTGTATACCCACGTGGCGACCTACCGTGGTCATTTTCCCATTGGTCGAATAGTAGAGATGGTCACCCAAGCGCTGGCGTAATTCCCTGATGGTCTTCCCTACATAAAATGCTTGGCAGGCGCAGACCATCAGGTAAACCAGCCCTCGGGTGCCGCAATCGGCATGGTGTGAAGGCCGAAACATCTCTCCATTCGGTAATATTGTAACCCCTCCTTCTTGAATCCATGGGCATTTAGAGCATTGGCCACATTTATAAGTGCCTCTGGGTCCCTCGAAAGATCCAGAGGGCATTTGATAGTGACTTTTTGTTAATTTATCACGGAGAGAGGTGGCTTTTTTAAAAACTAATTCTGGGGTAGGTTTGACATAGTTTCCTAATATGTGATGTTCAGTCAATAAGTGCCAATGTTGGGACAAAATATGCCGAAGTTGTTGGTGGTGAGCAGAGTATTTTGTTATTATTTTAGTGGTAGGAGGCTGTTGTATACGGGCAGGGCCATAGAGCAGTGACTGGCGACTACGGGAAGAGGCTTTATTAAAGGCCTTTCTAAGATTAGTGGGGCTGTAGCCTCTAACTAACAAACGGTCCCGCAATAGATTGGCCTGTCTGTGAAAATCCCCGTCCTCAGAGCAGTTCCGCCTCAACCTTAGATATTGGGCAAAGGGGATGCTGCGAACTAGAGGGCGGGGATGTGCACTAGAGGCATATAGAATCGTGTTTCCAGCGGTGGGTTTACGGTAAAGGTCTGTGGTAAGAGAGCCCGAGGGATGTTTCAAGATATTTAAATCTAAGAATGAAATATTGTTGTTATCCGCCGTATAGGTGAATTGTAAATTAAATTGGTTTATATTAAGAACCTTGATGAAACTATCAAGGTCCGGTCTGGTGCCGGACCACACAATGAATAGGTCATCGATGTAACGGTACCAGCACAGGAAAAAATCCAGAAAAGGTTGCAAGATATCCTCCCCAAAGATAAACCTTTCCCACGCACCTAGGTAAAGATTAGCATACGAGGGAGCACAGGAGGTGCCCATGGCTACCCCCTGTTTTTGTAGAAATAACTGATCATTAAATAAAAAATAATTCCTCATAAGGATAAATTTAAGCAGTTTCAAAATAAAACAGTTGAGTGGCCAGGAGGCAGAGACCTGCTCCTTTAAGAAAGTTTTAACCATCCTGACACCCTGCTCGTGGGGGATGCTCGAGTATAGAGCCTCGACATCAACTGCCACGAGCAGGGCATCAGGAGGGATCTGGATACCCTCGATATGCCTCAGCAGATCCGTTGTATCTTTGATGTAGGACGGTAATCCTACAACGTGAGGCATAAGGAAGGTGTCCACGAACCGGCTAGCATTTTCCGTCAAAGAACCCAGGCCTGATACAATGGGTCGGCCTGGGGGAGTTTGTAGATTCTTATGGGTTTTTGGTAGGGTATAAAAAGTGGGGGTGCGTGGGGTCACAATGTTGATATATTTTAAAGTTACCTCATCAATGAGGCCCTCATGATATGCGCCCATTATCAATTGGCGAAATTCTAAAGTGAAGGATTCAATCAAAGAAAAATCGATAGGGGAGTACCAAGATGTGTTATGTAGCACCAAGTAACACATTGTTTGGTACTGTAGATGTGTCATGAGAACTAGGTTGCCACCCTTATCGGATTGTTTGATGATTAAATCTGGGTGTTTTTGAAGTGTCCTGATTGCCGATTTTTGTCGAGGAGTTAAATTGGACGGCTGATCCGCCCATTTATATTTCTTAAGAGATTTGATCGACTCATGTAGGAAAGCCCAGATGGCAGGGCAAGTCATCAAATCTGGAAATGCGCGAGACTTGGCTTTAAGTGTTTGTTTCTTCTGTTTAGGCCCAGATGGGTCTGATAGCTCGGGTCCCTGGCCGGAAGGCAGGGGATTTGGTCCCAAGGTATTCACAGTGTCCTCATCTGTGGCACAGGCACCCTCATCATAGAGGAGCATCAGGTCACGTAAGGCCCTGAACTCTTCCATGGTGAAACTTTTGGTACGCTCGGCTAGTTCTTTTTCTAGATTTAATTTTTTACGTTCAGGATCATAAATGAATTTGTAAGTGAGATTGCGAGCGAATAAATATAGATCTTTAATTGTTTCAAAAATGTCTATGGGTTCAGATGGGCAAAAGCCAAGACCGAGTTGTAAAACATATTCCTCCTCTAATGTTAATGTGATTGACGTCAAATTAATAATGTTTAATGAAGATGCCTGATCAGGGTGTGTTTCATTGCTATTGGGAGGGTACTTGGGGTTTAGGTTTTGTGTACAAAAGCGTCTAGGCTGCCTTTTCTGGTGCCTTCTGGATGGGTTGAGGTTAAAAGGTTGGAGGGAAAAAGGGACTGGATTTGGGGTTGCAAGAGTTTTGGAATCACACTGTGTAGTGTGGAGGCCGCTGTGTCTGATTTGTTAGAGGAAGAAGAAGGAACTGTTGTACGTATGGCCTGTGAGGCTTTAGCCGATTTCCCCAATTTTCTGTCTTTTTTAGGGTCTTTATGGGGGTGCCCATTTCCAGTGAGTGATCTCTTACGTGGGAGGGTGGGGCCGTGAGACTGAGTATATTGAGATAGGGACTGTGATGATAGAGAGGATAAGGAAGAATCTGATTCGGATAATTCCATTGGTGGTCTAATGAGGGGTTGGCGAGCATATGCAGGATTTCTCCTGTTATAGGCTCGACCAGCCCATTTATATGCATAGCCGTCAAGGAAAGCTTGTTTATCCAATGAGAATTTACCTTGTTTTTTAAAAATAATTTCCTTATTTAATATCTCTAAACGGTCTCTCAGTTCCTTCCATTTTTCCGAAAAGGTAGTAGAAGTAGTGATATCCGGATATTGCTGTAGTAATCTATCTATTTCTTCATCTAATATGGACATATCATTCGAGTGCTGGGCCATCAATTGCTTCATTAATTCTATGCTGCATGAGGTCAGGGTCTCTTCCCAGATTTTTTTAAAATCAGTGCTGGGATCTTTTAAAGTAGGGAATACTTGTATCCGAAGGCCCAAAGGGCATATCCTTTCCTGCACATAGAGTTTGAAATATTGCATATGCCAATGAAGATGGGATTTTCTTTTTAACAACTTAAATATTTTTTCCAAAAAGATTTTGATATCATCATCTAATTTATGACTAGTTAGACACTCAGCCTGTAAAGTGGACATGAAATCACCCCAGCTTGATCCCAAAACATCCATAGTACCAAATGGATAATGAAATGATCGACTTGTACTCACCAGAGCGCTGTACCCAAAGGATATACAAAAAAGCAAGAACAAACAAGGAGAAAGACAAAATAACTATAGGTCATTAATAAAGATTCAGGTTATAGTCTGAAGGACGAAAATTCTATATCATTAGACAGTTTATACCTTAAACAATTATTGTAAGTGAGGCATACAAGAAAGTTTGGATCCCACAATCCAGGTGTATTATCCACCCTGATATTGATAGTTAGTCAAAAAGCCTCCAAAATCAATAGGATACCATCGTCCCAATACGTATATAAGAAAAAACTGGGCATATAGCTCAGAACAACCAAGAGGAAACAACCTCAAAGAGATGAATTTCCAATTGGTTCAGTGGGAACAGGGACTATTACGGTATCAGAAAATATTGTGAAACAATCGTTAAAACACAATTACATTTTATTATAATTTGATCCATATAACAGATAATACAAAAACATTGCTGTAGCAGAACCACATTATTAAATCCAATCACAGGACCCAATTGGTTCAAGTTCTAAACAATTAAATGTTTTACGGAGATACAGAGATGACGCATAAATCCGACCGGTTTCGCGGTACTAAGAACACTGCTTCCTCAGGGAACGTCACTTTTATAAATCTAGTATGAAAAATATATATATAAGTATACAATAATATCATACAAAAAATCAAGAAGTTTTTTACAGAAAAAAGAGATAACAGTAACAGCAGTAGTGAATAGACAATACATCAGCATTACATTAGAAAAAACAGTGTTGGATCATAACTCACCCCTGGAGCTCCCAACCCACAGCACACGAGCGACCTACTTCGAGACACCCTCAAAACAGGGTGCCCCCCCTAAGGGCGGACACGGGGGGCAAGGTGGAGAGACTCTGAACAGCGCATACAAGGACTGAAAAAATAATAATGATGCAATGGTCCATTTAGATGGTGTTCAATAGAGAGGGATGAGTATATCAGAGACCATGGGCTGGTAAGATAGAGCAGTATAAGAGAATGAGTAAAGAGATGGATAGATAAGATCTCTCATGTTGACAAAAGGCACCCAGTGAGCCATGGTCAATAAAAGCAGTGTGCACCTCAGAGGATTATTATTGTTTAAGCGGAAGACATACCCCAAATACATTGGATAGTTAGATCAAATACTTCTAAGATGTCACCAAATTTTCTATAAGGGATGTCCAGAATTTCAATTGCAGATTTTTCCTGGTTCAGAATACAGGGTAAGCATAGTTAGTCAATGACCAAGCATTTAAACGGACCAGGAGAGGAAATGCATGTAGCTGAAACATATATAGAGTCAGAATGAAGGGACAATACCTGAAGCTCAGAGGTCCTACGCATTGCTCGTCTCCACACAGGCAGCGCTCTGAAGATTGAAATCTCGAGCGCGCCATTTAAACCCCCAACCCGGAAGTGTTCAGGGCACAATGGTGTGCTCCTTAATCCTGTCCCCGCATCACGGCGCATGCGTGGATGTGCTCGTGCGCACGGCCAACATATTCCCCATGAACGGAAGACCAGGGGGAATGTCTAGGGGCGTGGCTGGGCGGGGATTTGTGTGACACATAATCCCCGTTCACCATCGCCTCAACCAGGCAGGGATCAGTCCGGGTCAGGCAGCCTGCGCATTGTATTGCGCTCCCATGTAAAGCTGCAGAGAATGTCTGCAGTGAAATGGGAGGTGTGAAAATCACACCAGGGTGCCACACGTCCGCCCAAGGGGGGGAGAACAAACTCCTCAGGTCTATCCAGCTGCGGGACAGGGAGGAACCAATATAGCAGAGTCATGATCCAAGACTGTAGTACAAAGTTTATTGCTGTGAATGGACTGGGGAGTGTCACAATGCCGCGGACCCCCGTCACCAAGCGGGGCGGCAACAAAGGCCACCCTCACCTGGTGGCTCAGGCCGGCCGCAGGTGACAATCGCCAGACCAAACCAGCTAACATACAAAAAAATATATATAAAAGTCCTAAAAGGACCGTCCTCAGAATAGCACCTGAATCGTATAGATTCCACATTTAAAGGGGAACCAAATTTTAATTTTAAATAAGTATGAAAGTTACTAAATAGTGATATGATATCACAAAATCAGTATAACCAAGCGAGTATTAGCGTCTAATGGCAAAGAATTCTAATACTAGGAACGACAGGAAGGGGGGAAAAAAAGGTGAGCGTAAGAAAAACGTGAAAATGAAACGGAAAGAAGAAGGAAAAGAAAGAAGAGGTAGGGGGAGGGCTAATGTCACTTCCCTCACAGAAACCCTCTTCAGTCCAGTGCCCTTAAACCAAATGCAAGGTTCTAGGGCATTACCTGTATTTTTTAAAAAGAGGAAAAAGTGTACAGTGTACATGTACAACATATAGCATCTTCAAAGAAAACATTTGTAGGAATGTAGGAAAAATCTGCAATTGAAATTCTGGACATCCCTTATAGAAAATTTGGTGACATCTTAGAAGTATTTGATCTAACTATCCAATGTATTTGGGGTATGTCTTCCGCTTAAACAATAATAATCCTCTGAGGTGCACACTGCTTTTATTGACCATGGCTCACTGGGTGCCTTTTGTCAACATGAGAGATCTTATCTATCCATCTCTTTACTCATTCTCTTATACTGCTCTATCTTACCAGCCCATGGTCTCTGATATACTCATCCCTCTCTATTGAACACCATCTAAATGGACCATTGCATCATTATTATTTTTTCAGTCCTTGTATGCGCTGTTCAGAGTCTCTCCACCTTGCCCCCCGTGTCCGCCCTTAGGGGGGGCACCCTGTTTTGAGGGTGTCTCGAAGTAGGTCGCTCGTGTGCTGTGGGTTGGGAGCTCCAGGGGTGAGTTATGATCCAACACTGTTTTTTCTAATGTAATGCTGATGTATTGTCTATTCACTACTGCTGTTACTGTTATCTCTTTTTTCTGTAAAAAACTTCTTGATTTTTTGTATGATATTATTGTATACTTATATATATATTTTTCATACTAGATTTATAAAAGTGACGTTCCCTGAGGAAGCGGTGTTCTTAGTACCGCGAAACCGGTCGGATTTATGCGTCATCTCTGTATCTCCGTAAAACATTTAATTGTTTAGAACTTGAACCAATTGGGTCCTGTGATTGGATTTAATAATGTGGTTCTGCTACAGCAATGTTTTTGTATTATCTGTTATATGGATCAAATTATAATAAAATGTAATTGTGTTTTAACGATTGTTTCACAATATTTTCTGATACCGTAATAGTCCCTGTTCCCACTGAACCAATTGGAAATTCATCTCTTTGAGGTTGTTTCCTCTTGGTTGTTCTGAGCTATATGCCCAGTTTTTTCTTATATACGTATTGGGACGATGGTATCCTATTGATTTTGGAGGCTTTTTGACTAACTATCAATATCAGGGTGGATAATACACCTGGATTGTGGGATCCAAACTTTCTTGTATGCCTCACTTACAATAATTGTTTAAGGTATAAACTGTCTAATGATATAGAATTTTCGTCCTTCAGACTATAACCTGAATCTTTATTAATGACCTATAGTTATTTTGTCTTTCTCCTTGTTTGTTCTTGCTTTTTTGTATATCCTTTGGGTACAGCGCTCTGGTGAGTACAAGTCGATCATTTCATTATCCATTTGGTACTATGGATGTTTTGGGATCAAGCTGGGGTGATTTCATGTCCACTTTACAGGCTGAGTGTCTAACTAGTCATAAATTAGATGATGATATCAAAATCTTTTTGGAAAAAATATTTAAGTTGTTAAAAAGAAAATCCCATCTTCATTGGCATATGCAATATTTCAAACTCTATGTGCAGGAAAGGATATGCCCTTTGGGCCTTCGGATACAAGTATTCCCTACTTTAAAAGATCCCAGCACTGATTTTAAAAAAATCTGGGAAGAGACCCTGACCTCATGCAGCATAGAATTAATGAAGCAATTGATGGCCCAGCACTCGAATGATATGTCCATATTAGATGAAGAAATAGATAGATTACTACAGCAATATCCGGATATCACTACTTCTACTACCTTTTCGGAAAAATGGAAGGAACTGAGAGACCGTTTAGAGATATTAAATAAGGAAATTATTTTTAAAAAACAAGGTAAATTCTCATTGGATAAACAAGCTTTCCTTGACGGCTATGCATATAAATGGGCTGGTCGAGCCTATAACAGGAGAAATCCTGCATATGCTCGCCAACCCCTCATTAGACCACCAATGGAATTATCCGAATCAGATTCTTCCTTATCCTCTCTATCATCACAGTCCCTATCTCAATATACTCAGTCTCACGGCCCCACCCTCCCACGTAAGAGATCACTCACTGGAAATGGGCACCCCCATAAAGACCCTAAAAAAGACAGAAAATTGGGGAAATCGGCTAAAGCCTCACAGGCCATACGTACAACAGTTCCTTCTTCTTCCTCTAACAAATCAGACACAGCGGCCTCCACACTACACAGTGTGATTCCAAAACTCTTGCAACCCCAAATCCAGTCCCTTTTTCCCTCCAACCTTTTAACCTCAACCCATCCAGAAGGCACCAGAAAAGGCAGCCTAGACGCTTTTGTACACAAAACCTAAACCCCAAGTACCCTCCCAATAGCAATGAAACACACCCTGATCAGGCATCTTCATTAAACATTATTAATTTGACGTCAATCACATTAACATTAGAGGAGGAATATGTTTTACAACTCGGTCTTGGCTTTTGCCCATCTGAACCCATAGACATTTTTGAAACAATTAAAGATCTATATTTATTCGCTCGCAATCTCACTTACAAATTCATTTATGATCCTGAACGTAAAAAATTAAATCTAGAAAAAGAACTAGCCGAGCGTACCAAAAGTTTCACCATGGAAGAGTTCAGGGCCTTACGTGACCTGATGCTCCTCTATGATGAGGGTGCCTGTGCCACAGATGAGGACACTGTGAATACCTTGGGACCAAATCCCCTGCCTTCCGGCCAGGGACCCGAGCTATCAGACCCATCTGGGCCTAAACAGAAGAAACAAACACTTAAAGCCAAGTCTCGCGCATTTCCAGATTTGATGACTTGCCCTGCCATCTGGGCTTTCCTACATGAGTCGATCAAATCTCTTAAGAAATATAAATGGGCGGATCAGCCGTCCAATTTAACTCCTCGACAAAAATCGGCAATCAGGACACTTCAAAAACACCCAGATTTAATCATCAAACAATCCGATAAGGGTGGCAACCTAGTTCTCATGACACATCTACAGTACCAAACAATGTGTTACTTGGTGCTACATAACACATCTTGGTACTCCCCTATCGATTTTTCTTTGATTGAATCCTTCACTTTAGAATTTCGCCAATTGATAATGGGCGCATATCATGAGGGCCTCATTGATGAGGTAACTTTAAAATATATCAACATTGTGACCCCACGCACCCCCACTTTTTATACCCTACCAAAAACCCATAAGAATCTACAAACTCCCCCAGGCCGACCCATTGTATCAGGCCTGGGTTCTTTGACGGAAAATGCTAGCCGGTTCGTGGACACCTTCCTTATGCCTCACGTTGTAGGATTACCGTCCTACATCAAAGATACAACGGATCTGCTGAGGCATATCGAGGGTATCCAGATCCCTCCTGATGCCCTGCTCGTGGCAGTTGATGTCGAGGCTCTATACTCGAGCATCCCCCACGAGCAGGGTGTCAGGATGGTTGAAACTTTCTTAAAGGAGCAGGTCTCTGCCTCCTGGCCACTCAACTGTTTTATTTTGAAACTGCTTAAATTTATCCTTATGAGGAATTATTTTTTATTTAATGATCAGTTATTTCTACAAAAACAGGGGGTAGCCATGGGCACCTCCTGTGCTCCCTCGTATGCTAATCTTTACCTAGGTGCGTGGGAAAGGTTTATCTTTGGGGAGGATATCTTGCAACCTTTTCTGGATTTTTTCCTGTGCTGGTACCGTTACATCGATGACCTATTCATTGTGTGGTCCGGCACCAGACCGGACCTTGATAGTTTCATCAAGGTTCTTAATATAAACCAATTTAATTTACAATTCACCTATACGGCGGATAACAACAATATTTCATTCTTAGATTTAAATATCTTGAAACATCCCTCGGGCTCTCTTACCACAGACCTTTACCGTAAACCCACCGCTGGAAACACGATTCTATATGCCTCTAGTGCACATCCCCGCCCTCTAGTTCGCAGCATCCCCTTTGCCCAATATCTAAGGTTGAGGCGGAACTGCTCTGAGGACGGGGATTTTCACAGACAGGCCAATCTATTGCGGGACCGTTTGTTAGTTAGAGGCTACAGCCCCACTAATCTTAGAAAGGCCTTTAATAAAGCCTCTTCCCGTAGTCGCCAGTCACTGCTCTATGGCCCTGCCCGTATACAACAGCCTCCTACCACTAAAATAATAACAAAATACTCTGCTCACCACCAACAACTTCGGCATATTTTGTCCCAACATTGGCACTTATTGACTGAACATCACATATTAGGAAACTATGTCAAACCTACCCCAGAATTAGTTTTTAAAAAAGCCACCTCTCTCCGTGATAAATTAACAAAAAGTCACTATCAAATGCCCTCTGGATCTTTCGAGGGACCCAGAGGCACTTATAAATGTGGCCAATGCTCTAAATGCCCATGGATTCAAGAAGGAGGGGTTACAATATTACCGAATGGAGAGATGTTTCGGCCTTCACACCATGCCGATTGCGGCACCCGAGGGCTGGTTTACCTGATGGTCTGCGCCTGCCAAGCATTTTATGTAGGGAAGACCATCAGGGAATTACGCCAGCGCTTGGGTGACCATCTCTACTATTCGACCAATGGGAAAATGACCACGGTAGGTCGCCACGTGGGTATACACCACAAATTTCAATTTGATTTAGTAAAATTCTTTGTCCTTGAAGTTATCCCACAGGACCCCAGAGGGGGTAATTGGGATCAGGCCATTTTGAGACGCGAAGCATTATGGATAGAGCGGCTGAATGCTCTCACCCCCCCTGGCCTAAATGAAGCCCATTCCTACAAATGTTTTCTTTGAAGATGCTATATGTTGTACATGTACACTGTACACTTTTTCCTCTTTTTAAAAAATACAGGTAATGCCCTAGAACCTTGCATTTCGTTTAAGGGCACTGGACTGAAGAGGGTTTCTGTGAGGGAAGTGACATTAGCCCTCCCCCTACCTCTTCTTTCTTTTCCTTCTTCTTTCCGTTTCATTTTCACGTTTTTCTTACGCTCACCTTTTTTTCCCCCCTTCCTGTCGTTCCTAGTATTAGAATTCTTTGCCATTAGACGCTAATACTCGCTTGGTTATACTGATTTTGTGATATCATATCACTATTTAGTAACTTTCATACTTATTTAAAATTAAAATTTGGTTCCCCTTTAAATGTGGAATCTATACGATTCAGGTGCTATTCTGAGGACGGTCCTTTTAGGACTTTTATATATATTTTTTTGTATGTTAGCTGGTTTGGTCTGGCGATTGTCACCTGCGGCCGGCCTGAGCCACCAGGTGAGGGTGGCCTTTGTTGCCGCCCCGCTTGGTGACGGGGGTCCGCGGCATTGTGACACTCCCCAGTCCATTCACAGCAATAAACTTTGTACTACAGTCTTGGATCATGACTCTGCTATATTGGTTCCTCCCTGTCCCGCAGCTGGATAGACCTGAGGAGTTTGTTCTCCCCCCCTTGGGCGGACGTGTGGCACCCTGGTGTGATTTTCACACCTCCCATTTCACTGCAGACATTCTCTGCAGCTTTACATGGGAGCGCAATACAATGCGCAGGCTGCCTGACCCGGACTGATCCCTGCCTGGTTGAGGCGATGGTGAACGGGGATTATGTGTCACACAAATCCCCGCCCAGCCACGCCCCTAGACATTCCCCCTGGTCTTCCGTTCATGGGGAATATGTTGGCCGTGCGCACGAGCACATCCACGCATGCGCCGTGATGCGGGGACAGGATTAAGGAGCACACCATTGTGCCCTGAACACTTCCGGGTTGGGGGTTTAAATGGCGCGCTCGAGATTTCAATCTTCAGAGCGCTGCCTGTGTGGAGACGAGCAATGCGTAGGACCTCTGAGCTTCAGGTATTGTCCCTTCATTCTGACTCTATATATGTTTCAGCTACATGCATTTCCTCTCCTGGTCCGTTTAAATGCTTGGTCATTGACTAACTATGCTTACCCTGTATTCTGAACCAGGAAAAATCTGCAATTGAAATTCTGGACATCCCTTATAGAAAATTTGGTGACATCTTAGAAGTATTTGATCTAACTATCCAATGTATTTGGGGTATGTCTTCCGCTTAAACAATAATAATCCTCTGAGGTGCACACTGCTTTTATTGACCATGGCTCACTGGGTGCCTTTTGTCAACATGAGAGATCTTATCTATCCATCTCTTTACTCATTCTCTTATACTGCTCTATCTTACCAGCCCATGGTCTCTGATATACTCATCCCTCTCTATTGAACACCATCTAAATGGACCATTGCATCATTATTATTTTTTCAGTCCTTGTATGCGCTGTTCAGAGTCTCTCCACCTTGCCCCCCGTGTCCGCCCTTAGGGGGGGCACCCTGTTTTGAGGGTGTCTCGAAGTAGGTCGCTCGTGTGCTGTGGGTTGGGAGCTCCAGGGGTGAGTTATGATCCAACACTGTTTTTTCTAATGTAATGCTGATGTATTGTCTATTCACTACTGCTGTTACTGTTATCTCTTTTTTCTGTAAAAAACTTCTTGATTTTTTGTATGATATTATTGTATACTTATATATATATTTTTCATACTAGATTTATAAAAGTGACGTTCCCTGAGGAAGCGGTGTTCTTAGTACCGCGAAACCGGTCGGATTTATGCGTCATCTCTGTATCTCCGTAAAACATTTAATTGTTTAGAACTTGAACCAATTGGGTCCTGTGATTGGATTTAATAATGTGGTTCTGCTACAGCAATGTTTTTGTATTATCTGTTATATGGATCAAATTATAATAAAATGTAATTGTGTTTTAACGATTGTTTCACAATATTTTCTGATACCGTAATAGCCCCTGTTCCCACTGAACCAATTGGAAATTCATCTCTTTGAGGTTGTTTCCTCTTGGTTGTTCTGAGCTATATGCCCAGTTTTTCCCATCCCTGTGTGTGTCCGTCCATCCCTCTGTGTCCGTCCATCCCTGTGTGTCCGTCCATCCCTGTGTGTGTGTCCATCCATCCATCCCTGTGTGTGTGTCCATCCATCCATCCCTGTGTGTGTGTCCATCCATCCATCCCTGTGTGTGTGTGCGTCCATCCATCCATCCATCCATCCCTGTGTGTGTGTGTGTGTGTGTGTGTGTCCATCCATCCATCCATCCCTGTGTGTGTGTGTGTCCATCCATCCATCCATCCCTGTGTGTGTGTGTGTGTCCATCCATCCATCCGTGTGTGTGTGTGTGTGTGTGTGTGTGTGTGTGTGTGTGTGTGTGTGTGTGTGTCGATCCATCCATCCATCCCTGTGTGTGTGTGTGTGTCCATCCATCCATCCATCCCTGTGTGTGTGTGTGTGTGTCCATCCATCCATCCGTGTGTGTGTGTGTGTGTGTGTGTGTGTGTGTGTGTGTGTGTGTGTGTCTGTGCAGCCTTGTGTGTCCAGCCTACCTGTCTCGAGCCTCCGTGTCGTCCCGTCCCGAGCCTCCGTGTCGTCCCGTCCCGAGCCTCCGTGTCGTCCCGTCCCGAGCCTCCGTGTCGTCCCATGCCAGGATCGCCGCTCTTCGTCGGCGCCCTGGCGGCCATTCCCCTGTTCAAAAGCCCCGCCTCCTCCTGTGATAGGCGGAACACTCAATTTCCCAGCAGTCAGTGTTCCGCCTATCACGGACATCGGCTCATCCGAGGATGAGCCGATGTCCGTGATAGGCGGAACACTGACTGCTGGGAAATTGAGTGTTCCGCCTATCACAGGCGGAGGCGGAGGCGGAGGCGCGGCTTTTGAAAGGTAGAATGGCCGCTGTCTGTCTGCTCGACACGCTGTTCGGGCAGTCAGACAGCGGTGACTCGAGTATAAGCCGAGGGGGGCACTTTCAGCCTCAAAAAAGAGGCTGAAAATCTCGGCTTATACTCGAGTATATACGGTACATGATATTTAATGACATTCCAGTCTTAGTCAATACTTAGTTGTCCCACCCTTTACAGCTATAACAGCTTCAACTCTTCTGGGGAGGCTGTCCACAAGGTTTAGGAGTGTGTCTATGGGAATTGTTGACCATTTTTCCAGAAGCACATTTGTGAGGTCAGGCACTGATGTTGGTTGAGAAGGCCTGGCTCACAGTCTCCGCTCTAATTCATTCCAAAAGTGTTCTATCGGGTTGGAATCAGGACTTTGTGCAGGCCAGTCAAGTTCCTCCACCCCAAACTTGCTCATATGGACTTTGCTTTTTGTCCAACATCATGCCTGACCTCACAAATGCTCTTCTGAAAGAATGGTCAAACATTCCCACAGACACACTCCTAAACCTTGTAGAAAGTCTCCCCAGAAGAGTTAAGCTGTTAAAGCTGCATAGGGTAGGCCAACTCAATATTGAATCCTATGGACTAAGACTGGGATGCCATTAACCTCCCTGGCAGTCTGATTATGTCTAATTTTTGAATGTCAAAGAAGTACATTGTTTTGCATGGAAATTTGTTGTTTCATATTGTAGGCCTTTAATTCTAATGCCATGTACACACAATCAGACTTTCCAAATGAGCGGACCTGCACACACAGGCCCACACACTTTCCTGGCGGACCGGATTATGACGGGAGTCCGCCGGACTTTTGAAATGAACGGACTTGCCCACACAGGGAGTAAAGTCCGTTCATTTTGAACGTGACTCCAGGTAGACTGGACTAGCGAAGGAAGTGAATGTCACCTCCTCCGTCGGCGAGATTGACACCTCACGAGTCCCACCACCTGGTATGGATTTAAAGGGGAACCCTTATGCCAAAAAACAGCATGGGGGTCCCCCCAAGGTCCATAGCAGACCCTTATCCGAACACACAGCCCGGCCGGTCAGGAAAGGAAGTGGGGATGAGTGAGCACCCCCCCTCCTGAGCCGTACCAGGCCATGTGCCCTCAACATGGGGGGGTGCTTTGGGGAAGGGGGGGCCCTGCTGTCCCCCCACCCCAAAGCACCTTGTCCCTGTGTTGATGAGGACAAGGGCCTCTTCCCGACAACCCTGTCCATTGGTTGTCGGGGTCTGCGGACGGGGGCTTATCAGAATCCAGGAGCCCCCTTTCATCAGGGGGCACCCAGATTCCGGCCCCCTACCCTATGTGAATGAGTATAGGGTACAATGTACCCCTACCCATTCACCTGGGGAAAAAAAGTGTACATAAAAAAACACAACACAGGTTTTAAAAATACTTTATTAGACAGCTCCGAGGGTCTTCTTCCGTCTTCGGGGGTCTTCTCGCCAGACTCCTCCACTATCTTCTGCTCTTTTGCTAGCTCTTTTACTAGCAGAGGAGCTCGGCTTTCTCCTTTGTCGCGGCCGCCATCCGTGGGGGTCTTCTTCCGACTTCGGGGGTCTTGTCCCGCTCTTCAGGGGTCTTGTCCCGCTCTTCGGTTCTTCTTGCCGGGCCTCCTCCTTCTTCTTCCAGCTCTTTTACTAGCATTGGCCTGGTCTTGTCGCCGCCGCCTTCTGCTTCTTCTGCTTCTTCTTCTTCTTCCTTCTTCTGATGTTGCATGATGCTGTCTTTGGCCGTAATGCTGGGGACATGTTGTGAGGCGACTTATATAGGGACAAGGAGCAGGGTCACCAGGTAATGTCACATGCTGGGACTGTGACATCATAAGGGGTGGGGTCACCATGCGATGTCACCCGGTGACCCCGCCCCTTTATCCCCATATAAGTCACCGTACAACGTGTCCCTGCCTTTAAGGCTGGAGAGAGCGTTGTGTCAACATCGGAAGGAAGAAGGGAAGAAGAAGATGGCGGCGGTGACAAGACTGGGCCAACGCTAGTTAAAGAGCTGGAAGAAGAAAGCGGAGGCCGGCAAGAAGAACCGAAGAGCGGGACAAGACCCTCGAAGAGCGGGACAAGACCCTCAAAGAGCGGGACAAGACCCCTGAAGTTGGAAGAAGACCCCCGGATGGCGACGGCAATGAAGGAGAAAGGAGTCCAGCAAGAAGACCCCCGAAGACAGAAGAAGACCCCCGGAGCTGTCTAATAAAGTATTTTAAAAACCTGCGCTGTGTTTTTTTTATGTACACTTTTTTCCCCAGGTGAATGGGTAGGGGTACATCGTACACGCAGTCTGGCCGGTCAGGAAAGGGGTGGGGACGAGCAAGCGCCCCACCCCCTTTCCTGACCGGCCGGGCTGCGTGCTCGGATAAGGGTCTGCTATGGACTTTGGGGGGACCCCCACGCCGTTTGTTCGGCATAGGGGTTCCCCTTTAAATCCATACCAGTTCAGTCGCAGAATCATCAATGTTGTCACTTTCAGTATTTGATGACTAATTTCCACGGATCACTATTGCTCAATTCTGCAAGTGATTCTAATTCACTATCACTGTTTTCTAGCTGGTCTAAAACCGCTTTTGACATAGAGGGATGCTTTTTGGATGCCATGGATCTTCTCAAGTTTCCAGGCAGAAAGAATGGTAAAAGTGCAGGCAGGGCACTGGAAAAGCACTGGGGACAAAATTGAGGTCAAATGATGTGATACAGTAATGTAATTCTAACAGATTACAATGTATTGTGTGTGTTTGTTTTGTGCTTTTTGAATCTGCCACTTGTTCCACCCCCATGTGTTGCAACGCTCGCAGGGAACATAACCCGGAACACAGAGGCATCGGGCGGAGGATCCGACGGAGGACACAGCGGGAGTACATCACAGGATTCTAGGGGAAAGGTAAGTACCTGTACGTGGATACTGCAGTGTAATCCCTGTGGCATGGGGTTACTGCTTTTGGTACTGAAAATTAACCCTCGAGCCACAATCAGGATTACCACCAGGGAGGTTAATGTTCATGTGCTTACAAAGGCAGGCGTCCCAATACTTTGGACACTATATAGTCTGTAATGCTGTCGTAAAGGGGTTAAACAAAAATAGGCTGAAATTGTGTTTTTTCATCGTCATCAGACTAACAAAGTGATAACTAAAAAAACGATTGAATTTGACTTAGCCATTTGCAAATTGCATTTTGTTGGTATTGTCTTTCCCTGCACCCAGCTTGGTAGATTTCCCTTGGTCAGAATTTGCATTGACTCATCTGTGTGAATATTTTCTGACTCTGTTCTTCTCACAAAGTGTTGCATGAGAAAGAATGTTTTTGCAAAGTGTCTGTATCATGGTATAAGAGTTAACAGCTGAACAGTGTTTGGTCCCCAAGTAAAAATTACATATACCAGCAGAATAGCACAGAGTGCCTTTGGTGATGACATTACATAATATCTAAATGTGAAAATCTTGACAGTCTAGTAGCCTATGAATGTAAGTCCAGTCATTCCTAATATGTTGTAAAATAAGCATGGTAAAAATGAATATTTCCAGTGGAACCGTATCTGCATACAATTACTTTACTATTTTATCTGATCTCTGCAACAGGTGCAAGGAAGCTGGGGCTTGGGAATTGGTTCCCACTGTTTTTCTAAAAATGACCTCAGACAGAGCTAACACTTGAGGCACGCGTTTTTTTATTTTTTCGTTTTTTTTTCTGGGCTATAATCTGGTTTTTGCTTCTGTGTGATCATTCCATTCTTTCAGCAAATTAATTGCAGCAATTTCCCTTGTAGCACTGCATACCAGTGGAGGGGAGATTAATAGGAAGAGATGCATTTCCAATATGAACTTCTAAATGCTGACGGAGGTATCTAGGGTGTTGAAATTTACAGATGAAGTTGTCCTGCAACTGGATAGCTTGAACTTAGAATGACTCTGACAATGCTCAGCAAACAAACTTAAAACTTTTAGAAGTTAGTAGCTTACAGTTCAAACTAAATGAATTTACTTTGTTCATTCAGAGGAAAGTTTTTATTTTATTTTTTCATATATGTTTTATAAAAGATGAGACCATTTATTTCATTGCTTACTTTTCTATATCTTCCAACCTTTGCAAACTAGCAGTTGATAGTACATGAACATGTTGATGTCAGAGAATGTAATTAAAAGGCAATTTTATATGTTTTCAATTACTGGTATCTGAAATAAGCCTAAAAAAATATAAATTTTATGGTATCTTGAAAAGGCTGATATATAATGGCTGATTTACCTGGAATCAAATTTTACCTAAAAAAACGCTTTTTTTTTTTCCATATTTGAAAAAAATGCTGGAGGAATAGGATATTTGTCTCCTTTGGAAAATATTTCCCTTCATTTTCTGTTGAGAGAGGAAATATTGGGAAATGTCTCTTGTTAAGCCATAGGCTGCAACAAAACATTCTGGAGGAGATTTATTCAAAGTGGAGCACACAGAATCTGGTGCAGCTCTGCATGCCAGGGAATATCCGATTGCCTCTTGGGGGATCAGGAAGGAATTTTTTTCCCTGCTGTAAGCAAATTGGATCATGCTTTGCTGGGGTTTTTCGCCTTCCTAAGGATCAACTGTGGGCATAGGATTGTGTTTTTATTGGTTAACCACTTCCCGCCCGGTCAATAGCAAATTGACATCCGGGAAGTGGTTCTGTTATCCTGACTGGATTTCCTTCAGGATAACATGCCATCGCATGCCTGTGGGGGCACGCATCGCGGCAATCGGTGGAGTGGTGTGCCAGTCTCTTTACCATGTAATCAGCCGTGTCCAATCACCTCTGATCGCGATCTAAACAGGAAAAGCTGGTGATAGGCTTTTCCTCACTCGCGTCTGACAGACGCGAGTAAAGGAGTAAAGGAGAGCTGATCAGCAGCTCTCCTGACAGGGGAGGTCTGTGCTGATTATTTATCAGTGCAGCCCCCCCTCAGATGCCCACACTAGACCAGCAGGAAAGCTGCCTGGAACAACAGGGAAGTGAGCAAAATATAAATGGCCAGGTATGTACCCCATGGCCATCCACATGTGCAAATGATGCCCTATCTGTGCTAGTCAGTGGGCACTGACTGGCACCACCATGTACCAAAATAAAAAGAGTGATGCCCAGCAATGCCACCCATCAGTGTTACCCATCAGTGTCCAGCATTGCCACCTATCAGTGCCCATCTGTGCCCACCTATCAGTGCACATCAGTGTCCATCCATGCCACCTATAAGTGCCACCCATAATTTTTTTTTTGCCCAAAAATTTTATTGAAAATTATAGAGCATACAACAATCTCAAGAAGGCATACATAGTACATTGCATATTGTATATTCGTGTCCTCCGTAGTGCTATAACTTTAACACATAAGAAAATGCCTACAGTTGTGATTTATTAACAAACATCAATTAATTCAACCATGGTAAAGCAGTATATCCACCTTATCTGTTAACTAGTTGCCAGACGCAACATAAAGCATATGTTTTCGAACCTAAATGTAAAGTCTCATACAGAAGGTATATGGAAAGACAAACGTGATAATAGGGTCGTGCCACCCATAATTACCCATCAGTGAAACCCATAAGTACCCATCATAGCTGCCTATGAGTGCCCATTAGTGCTGCGTACCAGTGCCACCTATCAGTGCTACCTATCAGTGCTCATCAGTGCCGCCTATCAGTGCCCACCATCAGTGCCCGTCAGTGCCAGCTCATCAGTACCACCTCATCAGTGCCCATCAGTGCAACCTTATCAGTGCCCATCCCCGTCAGTGCAGCCATATCAGTGCCCATCATTGAAGAAGAAAACTTACTTATTTACAAAAAAATTTAACAGAAACAAAGAAAAACGTGTTTTTTTCAAAATTTTCGGTCTTTTATTATTTGTTGCGCAAAAAATAAAAATCACAGAGGTGATCAATTACCACCAAAAGAAAGCTCTATTTGTGGGAACAAAATGATAAACAATTTGTTTGGGTACAGTGTAGCATAAACGCGCAATTGTCACTCAATTTGCTACAGTGCTGAAAGCTGAAAATTGGCTTGGGCAGGAACGTGTCTAAGTGCCTGGTATTGAAGTGGTTAAACTAGATGGACTTGTGTCTCTTTTCAACTGGACTAACTATGTATCTACGCTAGCCAATCAGCTTCTAACTTCAGCTTGTTCAATGAAGCTTTGCCAATAAAACCTGGAAGCTGATTGGTTTCTATGCAGAGCTGCACCAGATTTTGCACTCTCCAGTTTTAGTAAATCAACTCCAATGTGTCTTCCTGTCCAGTTACAAAGGCTCAATGCAGAAATGGGTGTTTGTCAAATCCTGTTTAAAATGAATAACACACAAATTTATTTCAGTGAATTCTATTGAAGTGTATGGGTTTTGAATCTTGATACTACATTCTGGTATTTTTGTCAAAAAAGGGCATGGGGAGCTGGGCATCTCCATGGGGAACAATAACAAAGCAAATTATATTTTATTTAAATGCCGTAAAATGAGGAGCACTCAATTGAGAACAATATGAAAAATACACAAATCCTTAAAAATACAAGCTTGGGGGATACCTTTAAGCTGTATGTTGCATTGTGGAACAGTGCAATCTTTTTGAACAGTCAGCGGAGCCATAATGTGACATGACAACTTTTGGACATGTAATTGATTTTTTAACTTTTACATTTAGCTTGGCTTGAATGCAGCAACAGCACCAGGGGCGGCCCCGTCCATTAAGGGCACATGGGCACCGCCTATCCATTACCGCCTCCCCCTATACATGCGTCTCGCCCGTTGCAGGATGCCGGATGCATGAAGGGGGTGTTTTTAGAGGCACCTTATTGGAGCCAGAGGCTCTAATAGGCTTCAAAATAGGGTGGGCGCAGAGAAGCCTGATGAGGGGTCCTGCATGGCTCTGAAACGTCACTTCTATTTATTTTTTTGATACTATGTGATTACAATTTTGAACCCAATTTTGGAGATCCTGGTGTGCTGGTGACACTTCCTTCTCATTTTATCAGTGTTGTCACATGAAAAGATATAATAAAATACTTACAAAAATGTGAGTGGTGTATGAAAGGTTGTTCCTATCTCAGCCCCTCTTTCCTGTGCTCGAGCTGGACTTTGATGGTCAATGGAAAAACGCTCTGACCGGTCGGGTAGTCAAGACACCATACACAGTGTGTGGATGATCAAGAAAAAGGTTTATTCTGGCTTCACAGAATAATATGCAATAAACAAAAAGGAGTCGTATAGGGGGAAGGCCCCATGAACAACCAATCACATTTAAGCATTATGTTAATACAATATACAATTAATATTAACCCTTTAAGACACCTGCAGTCTCTTTAAATCGCCGGTGCATCCGCTCAGCAAGATGTTAGAACAAAATAAACATACCTCCTATAGTGTAAAATGTCAAAAAACAACCCTTTATTGTACTAAGAAAACCTCTTACATAAAAAACAATAAAACAGCGCATGTAATCTGGTATATACTCAGCATTGGATGGTATCTCGCATCACGGGACTTTATTAGGGGAACTAGATTGGTTAGTTTCAACTGTATTTATATACCATACACAGGAAATGTTATTTAAAGTGGAAGTAAACCCATGGATTTAAACAGTTAAAAAAAAGGCATGCCGGGAATGCTAACTGCACATTGGCTGTGCTCTCAGCCAAACTATCAAACCATCCAATGGCTGGTGTCATAACGAATCACATGTGTAGCACCATAGCAGTTGAAGATTAAACAGAGGCAAAGGTGGCAGCTTCCTTGGCTGAAAACGATAGGGGAGTTTACTTCCACTTTAAAAGAATTTAGTATCTTTTGTTGTTTCAAAATTTTTGAAAATTAAAAAAAAAAAACACTGCCCCAGGCCAAACGGAATTAAAAAAAATATATTTTTGCATGCATGTTGTCCACCTCCCTTACCACCCCAGCTCCCCCCCCGGATGCTGTTTTTTGTCATCCCCTTGCCTATTAGCTCAGAAAATGGGCATTTTGTTTTGATGGCTCCCAATAATTTTAATGGGGTTAAGGTTCAACATCCAAACTTCTTTGACGTTCCCCAAACCCTGCTTAAACTGAACCCAGGACAATTTGTCTCATCCCTAGCTCCCTGTAGCACTCATTGATACCTCACACTGGCCTCTACTTTACCATTTTGTGATGCAGAAGCGTGACACTAACGGGAGAGTTTGATTCCGTGGCAATAGCAACAGGAAAGGCAACAATTTACTATCTTCTTTTTTGGTCAGTTTAATTCTGGAACAGCATTGGTCTAAATAGTATAATTTAATGTAGAGGTTGCAAAAGAAATGTATATGATAATTAAATATAAAATATGCTGGCAAAAAGTGAAAGTAGAAATAGAAAATACTCATTTGTTGTAAGCTATTGTGATTTTTATTTGTTGTTTATGTTTTTGAAGATCCATATTTGCTAGTGATATTGTGTGCTATTACTTTCCAATCAGGACACAATGCTTAAGGTGGGGAGTGTCTGTGACATCACCACGCTATTCTGAGCTCTCGGAGACCATTTATCTCAGGCTGCAGGGGGATCAGGACAGATTTGTTTCTGTTTATGCTGATCTTAAAGCGGTAGTAAATTCAGATAAAGTTAGAACAAGTAAGCAATATTTAAATTCCACTAGACATTTGTATTCTACAAGCCATAAATAGTATGCTTCAAACCCTTTCTTACTGGCATAATTAAGTCGTTTCATAACGCTTCTACTTGGTGTTAGACGTCACCATTTCAACTCCTATCTTCCGAGTCCATCTAGCACTGTTTCTCCACCCTCAGTTGGTTTTCCTGTACATAATCTCACTTTACTCCTGCTATCCTTCTGCACAGCCCCTGTGACGTAGCAAGTCACAAGGGGTCCAGGATAAGCTTACAAATGCGGAAGTAGTTGGTAAGAGTATTGCGTTATCACGAGGCTGACGCCAACAGAAGAAGATTACGTAGCCCCGGCAAAGACCCTGTATTTTTCCGGTAGCATAAGCTTGCCGAAAAATTAGGGGTCACGGCACATGCGCCGGTGATGTCAGCTAAAAGAAAAATCTAAATTTATTGCAAAGCAAGCAGGTAAGAAGAGATCGAACATTGGAAGACAAAAGTGTAACTTGCAATTGTTGATTTACTTTACTTCATGGGGAGACAACAGCTTTAAGCAGTTACATGTCAGTGTTCTGATTAAATGGAAAGCACTATGGATTCTATTTTGTGTTTTTGAGAATACAACTATTCTGTGGGGATGAACACCAGTAGGACCGTGGATATATACTGGTGCACAGGATACCATATATATGCCCTTATGACCTTACGATATAGGGGTCCAACTGTGAAGGAGAGGGTCCATTCAGCAGAACATTTGTTGGTGGAGGTGAAATAGAGAAAAGTGTTTTCACACACTGAAGGGTTGCACGTGGTCACTGTGGGGATATAATCTATTTGGACTCATTTTATGCTTTTATATCATTCATCACAGGGTTGTTGATATATTTATGTATTGATTTTCATTGTCATTATATAATTTAGGTTGGATACCATTGTTGTTTTAAACCACCTACTGTAAGTTATTTAAAACTCTTTATGTATTCTGCTGGAGTGCTGCACTAGTTTTATTTATAATTTTCTTGGTGTGTGAATCACATTTAGTGCTGGCAGCTCGTTGCACATATTTATTAATATTGGCAGCGCAGGGTGTTTACCATATTACTAATTTTGGGACAGGATCACTCTAAATACTGTAATTATGTAGAGGTTGTAAATGAAATGGATATAAAACTTAAATATAACATATGCTGGCTAGAAGTGAAAGTAGAAGTAGAAAATCCTCATTTGTTGTGAGCTATTGTGATTTAATTTTTTTTATAGTTTTGAAGAAACATACTTGCATGGTGTATAGGGGTTGATTTACTAAAGGCAAATAGGCTGTGCAGTTACTCTAGAGCTTACTAAATGAGGTAAAGCTTCACTTTGCAAAGAATACCCAATCACATGCAAAGAAAATAAAAAGACAGCATTTTTGCTTGCACATGATTAGATGATAGAAGTCAGCAGAACGTCTGCTCATTTACTAAGCTCTAGAGGAACTGCACTTTGCAAAGTGCACAGTCTATTTGCCTTTAGTAAATCACCCCCATAGTGTCATATTTCCTCTATATTGCTTCAAATTCTTCAATATCCCTTTTAGTTTGAAGAAGAGTGATATAAAATAATTTTGCTGATTTTCTAATTCCCAGGCTGAATTTTTTCTGTTATGTTGGTGTTAAAAGTAAGCTTTTAGAAAACACGTATTTTTGTGATTTATGAAACATCTTGTAATGAGTTTAGATGAGTTTAGAGAAGGTGGGGGGGGGGGGGGGGGGGGTGGATTGTGCACTTAACTCCCTTTTGATCTTGTGTTCCGAAAACATTAAAAGATTAAGAGCTCATGAAATGGGAACAAAACGTCAAAACATTATTGGTGTTAAAACTCCATCTAAGTGCAAAACCATTAAGTCAAAAAGAGGTGCACATGGTATATTTTCTGCCACTGTTTTATAAATTAGTGTCCAATCATGCTTGTAAGGCAGTCTTTACCATATGGACAGTCTTGTTTTGTTTCATGCTTTTCTATTCCTAAAAAGTGAAAGATAAGGAAAAAATAATACACGCAGTTACAGTGTCCAACTGTATATTTGTTATCAATGTCTTTTGCTTTCTCAAATGCAAATCCATTGCTTTTTCTGAAGAGTAAATCTACATTTCCTGAGCCCCATCTCATCACACATATTGAAAATCTGACTGCTGCTTGAATACTTGGCTTAGATCTAGTAGAACTTTTTTGCATCGTCCCCTGCAGTAATTATATTTCACCTCTAGACATCTTCAGTCTTTTAGGCTGAATGACACCCAATGTTTTGCATGTGTTGCCCTTCCATGTGTTCCTTGCTGCAAAGGCCAGTTATAGGTGAGGGCAGTGGTCATTGGTGTTTTTTTACTATTGAAATATTGGTGTGGGGACCTACTGGACATCTTTACTGCTATGGTGCTATAAGCTGGGTTTCCAGTGCGCCCCTGTGACTTTAAAGAAGGATGGGCTCCCTCCAGGGTCACCTGCCCTCTGTCTATCCATTATAATGCATGTGCTTCCACTGTGGAGGCTCTCAAAATTTAGAGTAAGGACTACAGAAAATACTGGGGTGCCTTGACCAATCTGTAGCTTATGCATGTATTTGCAAATGTATGCGAACTAAACCCCTGTTTTTAACGCATACTATTAAACAGGACAATTCAGTTGGTTTGCAGGCTGGTCGGTAAGTTGAGCTGGGAATTTCTTTGGTTTTGTTTTGGATGACACCTAGAATCATTCAAGCAGCAAGACTGAGGACATCCTATGTGTGCAAGACATCCAAGGGACCCATCACCTAAGAAGGATGTCACAGTGGAATCCTTAATTGAGGGTGTAACAATACATTGGGTGGAGCTGATGCCATCAGGTCAGTGCCATTGTCTGCACCATTGAGGGCTGCCCATTAGAAGAGGTGAAGGGGAAGAGGACCCCATGTGTGACATGACCAGGTGCAGGCTGGGCCAGGGGAGGGGGCAGGGTGGCAATTTCCCCCTAGACCTAGAACTTATATGTAAAACCCACTGCCGATTTCTTTTTTTCTTGGAGGAAGTTGGGCTAGGGACATAGCCGCGGTGACCGGCCACACGCTGTGACAGTCTGGAAGTTGTAGTCCACACGCATTCTAGCTTCCGATGGGTGGAGAACTGAGAGCAGCGCAGCCAGGAAACTGCAACTCCCAGATCTTGGAGGCAGGCAGAGGCAGCAGGGCACGCCAGGGAGTTGGGACCCACGTGACTGGCTCGGGTTGCAAGTTAACTTGACCCCAGGACAGAAGCATCACACACCCAGGACTGGAGGAGTATGTACAACGACCTGCAGAGCTGAGCTGGCCCTGGCAGCTGCCATTGCTGAGGTGAGAGATCCTGACACCCTCAGCTGAACCCCACATCCCATTTATCTCCCCCCATACACCATATTTACCCTTTCCCAGTGCCCATCCAGTAACCTCAAAATAGCCCTCAACACTGTGGGTCCTGCTGGGAGCTGGCCATGGCCTGTTTGTTCTGCTGGGAGCTGGCCATGGCTTATGGGTCCTGTTGGTCTGTAGGTCCTGCTGGCTGCTGGCCTGTAGGTCCTGCTGGCTGCTGGTCTGTAGGTCCTGCTGAAATATGGCCATGGTCTGTGGCCCAGAGGCCATGGACAGCATCCTGCAGGACCTATAGGCCAGCAGAACCTACAGGCCACCAGCCAGCAGGACCAACAGGTCAGTAGCAAGCAAGACTCATAGGTTAGTGGCCAGCAGGACCCACAGGTTTGTGGGCAGCAGGACCCACACCTCCGTGGCCAGCTCCCAGCAGGACTCACAGGCTGGGGAGTGGGGATCTCCTGCTTACCTGACGGCTGCTGTCATATGGAATCCTGCCTCCTGGAGCAGGATTAAAGAGAGTAGAGCCTCCAGATTACCCAGAGTAGAAATCTCCCACTATGATAGGAGCCGGTCCAGTAGACTGGACTTCGTATGACGGCAGCCATGGCGGGTAAGTGGGAGATCTCCTCTCTTTAATCCCCATGCACTGAATAGACTGCATTGATGGACACTGGTGAGGATGCATTGATGGACACTGGTGAGGCTGCATTGATGGGCACTGATCAGGCTGCATTGATGGACACTAGTGAGGCTGCACTGATGGGCACTGATGAAGCTGCATTGATGGGCACTGGAGAGGCTACATTGATGGGCACTGATGAGGCTAAGCTGATGGGCATTGGTGAGGCTGCATTGTTGGACACTGGTAAGGCTGCATTGATGGGCATGGGCACTGGTGAGGCTCCATTGATGAGCAATGGTGAGGCTTAGCTGATGAGCACTGGTGGGGCCGCATTGATGGCTACTAATGAGGCTGCATTGATGGGTACTGATGAGGTTGCACTGATGTGCACTGGTAACGCTGCATTGATAGGCACTGATGAGGCTGAGCTGATGGGCACTGGGGAGCCTGCATTTATGGGCACTGGTGAGGCTGCATTGATGGACACTGATCAAGCTGCATTGATAGGCACTGGTGATGGTGAGCTGATTCGGTGGTTCAATCGGCCACTTGACTGGACTTGCCCCCCAGGCCTAAGGCTGCCAGCACTTCCCTGGACATGACTTGCCTGAAGACAGCCAGAAAAGGTAAGGATAAAGAACAAAACATTGAACTCATATGCTACGTACACACGACCGGACTTTTCAACAGCAAAGGTCCGACGGAACGAATCCTATCGTGTGTGGGCTCCATCAGACCTTTGCTGTCCAAAAATCTGACGGACTTTAGAAATAGAACATGTTTCAAACGTCCGCCGGACCCAGTTCCTATTGGGAAATCCGCTCGTGTGTATGCTAGTCCGACGCACAAAAACTGACGCTAAGGCAGCTATTGGCTACTGGCTATGAACTTTCTTATTCTAATCCGGGAGTACGTCATCACGTTCGAATCCGTCGACTTTGGTGTGATTGTGTGTGGCCAAGTCCGTTCATTCAGAAAGTCAGTCGGAACTCCGCAGAAAGTCTGTCGGGAAGACTGTTGGACCTAGTCCGCCGAAAAGTTTGCTCGTGTGTACGCGGCATAAGAGTGGGGGTGGATTACTGGGGACAGGAGAATTTGCATAGATTTAAGAATGGTAACCCGTTTTTTTTAACCAGAATTAGGCTTAAAATTACAAAATATTCTATATAGCCAATAAGTATGTTATATAGGAGCATGGGGGTTGATTTACTAAAGGCAAATAGACTGTGCACTTTTGCAAGTGCAGTTACTCCAGAGATTAGTAAATGAGGTAAAGCTTCACTTTACTTGCAATGAAAATAAATAAAAAAAAAAAATGAATTTCTGCTTGCATGTGATTGAATGATGTAAATGAGCAGAGCACTCCATCATTTATTAAAGCGGGAGTCCACCGGGACTCCGCGTTTTTTTTTTTCTTAAAAGCCAGCAGCTACAAATACTGCAGCTGCTGACTTTTAAAATACTGACACTTACCTGTCCAGTGCGCCCGCCATGTCAGCACCCGAAGCCGATCTCTAGATCGTCTGTAAGGTTCTGCCGCCGCCATGTTGGGTATGGGAATCAGGAAATGGAGCCTTTCGGCTTCATTTCCCGGTTCCCTACTGCGCATGCGCGAATCGCGCTGCGCAATAAGGACGGTCCCCGCTGCCTCTGGGATCTGTGTGTTTCCCAGCAGGCAGCGGGGCACTTGCGGGAAGGGGCGGGCACTTGCGGAAAGGGGCGTAATCTACGCCCCTTTCCGCAGAGAGCTATCCCGGAAGTGGGTGCAGAATACCTGTACTGTACAGGTATCTGCACCCCCTCCCCCCTGAAAGGTGCCAATTGTGGCGCCGGAGGGGGGGAGGGTTCCGATGAGCGGAGGTCCACTTTAGGGTGGACCTCCGCTTTAAGGAATAATTGCACTTTCAGAAATGCACTTTAGTGAATCAACCCCATTGCTACCTAGTTAGTTATAACTACTTTTCTAAAAAAAAAGTGATGTTTTGCTTTATGTAAAATATTTTGTTGCAAGCAGTTTTTAAAAATACAGACCTCCAATTTGTATTATATGTTCTTAGTAATTGGATTCAAGAGACATTAGAATCTGATTCTTTCAGAGTGAGAAATCTTTGCCAAGTAATTAGTACTGTTCACAAAAATAGCTCATTTTGTGTGTCCTTGACTTCATGTCTTTTATTCCCAACAGACAACCTTAAAAACTTTCACAAAATTCCTCCTGGTGGCAGAACAAAGCTTGTGTGTAATCGATATGTAGGTGATGCAGTCAGCCAGATGTGAACAAAAGCAAGTAATTTATTTAAAGCAAAATATAACAAGGATGCAAAATATTTGCCAAGCTAAATCTGTAAATACACTTTAATGTCTTTATTCTCAAAAAATGTGGAGTACATCTCAATGTATAATGCTAACAATGCTATAATGACATCAGTGACTTTCCTTTTAGTAACAGTGACCCCAACAACTGTTTGCTAAACTAATTTAAAAGATAATAATGTGCTTTTACTATGTGGTGTATATATTTTTTAATGAATGGTGAATTAATGACCATGGATAAGTCATAAATTAAACTAATCTAGACTTGCATAACCCTTTAATTAATCTATATTAAAAAAAAACTTGTACAATTATTCTTTAGTTTGGCTAGTGTAATTAATATTTAACTTAAACCTGTATTTATAGGGCATATTACACACCAGATGAAAGGGGAAACCATGCTTGTAGTAGAAATGGTTCTTAGGTAGGCTAATAAAAAGGAGTGAGCCGGTGTAGCAATGTTCATTAGAAGTGCAGAAAGCAAGTTTGAAGCAGAGAATTAGGAAAGCTGTGCTTTGAAAATTGTAATATATGAAACTGTCTGGTTCAGCAGGGTTGAGTAAGCCACAAACTCAACAACCCTAAAACCTTATTCATTAGCCATATTATTATTTTATTTGGATAATATTAAAACACTGGGGGTTATTTACTAAAGGAAAATCCACTTTGCACTGAAAGTGCACTTGGAAGTGCAATCGCTGTAGATCTGAGGGGGACATGCGAGGAAAATAAAAAACAGCATTTTAGCTTGCACATGATTGGATGATAAAATCAGCAGAGCTTCCACTCATTTCAGATCTACCCCTCAGATTTACAGTGACTGCACTTCCAAGTGCCCTCGCAGTGCAAAGTGGATTTACCTTTCGTAAATAACCAGGGCTGTCTTTAACCACTTAAGGACCGCTGCATGGCAATGTACGTCGGTAGAATGGCACCAACAGGCACAAGCACGTACATGTACGTGCTTGCCTTCCACCGGGTGGGGGGTCCGATTGGACCCCCTCCCACTGGCTGCGGCAGTCCGTTTCGCTTCAGGAGCGATCCGGGATGAGGAGATGGCCATTGGTTTCTGGGCATCCCCTCTTGATCGCTCCTGGCGAATGAGAAGCTTCCCCCGCCTGTGTAGTGTAAACACAGGCAAGGAGGAAGTGATGTCACTCTCCTCGGGGCGGTCTTTTTGACCAGACTGCGAGGAGAACACATAGTAAGTGCACCAAACACTACACTGACATGTAGGTACACATAGGCACACAAATCACCCCCCGATCACCCCCCCCCGATCGCCCCCCCCCCCCCCCCTCCCAGTCACAGTGTCACTGATTGCAGTGATCATTTATTTACTGATCACTGCATTTAGTGTCAGTTGTGACAGTAAAAACTGTCAGGGCAGTTAGTGTTAGGTCCAGGGTAGCCCCCTATCCCCCCAATAAAGGTTTAACCCCCTGATTGCCCCTAGAGTTAACCCTTTTACCCCCTTTTGCCAGTGTCACTAAGCAATCGTTTTTATGATCGCTGCATTAGTGTCACTGGTGCCGCTAGGTAGCTAGTTATTTTTTTAGGTTCACAGCCAGGTTTTTATAGCGCTAGGTACCCCATATACTACCCAATAAAGGTTTTAACCCCCTGATTGCCCCTAGTTAACCCTTTCACCCCCTTTTGCCAGTGTCACTAAGCGATCATTTTTCTGATCGCTGCATTAGTGTCACTGGTGCCGCTAGGTAGCTAGTTATTTTTTTAGGTTCACCGCCAGGTTTTTTATAGCGCTAGGTACCCACATATACTACCCAATAAAGGTTTTAACCCCCTGATTGCCCCTAGTTAACCCTTTCACCCCCCTTTGCCAGTGTCACTAAGCAATCGTTTTTCTGATCGCTGCATTAGTGTCACTGGTGCCGTTAGGTAGCTAGTTATTTTTTATGTTCACCGCCAGGTTTTTATAGCGTTAGGTACCCCCATATACTACCTAATAAAGATTTTAACCCCCTGATTGCCCCTAGTTAACCCTTTCACCAGTGATCACCGTATAAGTGTTACGGGTGACTCTGGTTAGTTAGTTTGCTTTTTATAGCATCAGGGCACCCACCATTTATTACCCAATAAAGGTTTAACCCCCTGATCACCCGGCGGGTGATATCAATTAGGTTTTAGGGTCAGGGTCTGCATCGCCCCAGGCAGCACTAGGTTAGTGCCAGTACCGCTAACACCCACGCGCAAAGCATACACCTCCCGTAGTGGTATAGTATCTGAACAGATCAATATCTGATCTGATCAGATCTATACTAGCATCCCCAGCAGTTTAGGGTTCCAAAAAAATGCATTGTTAGCGGGATCAGCCCAGATACCTGCTAGCACCTGCGTTTTTCCCCTCCGCCCAGCCCACCCAAGTGCAGTATCGATCGATCACTGTCACTTACAAAACACTAAACACATAACTGCAGCATTCGCAGAGTCAGGCCTGATCCCTGCGATCGCTAACAGTTTTTTTTGGTAGCGTTTTGTATTTAAATACTGAAGGCGGTGCTTGGTTTTTGGGGTCCCGTACGCGGCTAGGCTCCCAAAAAGTCCCCCACATGTGGTATCGCCGTACTCGGGAGAAGCAGCAGAATTTATTTTGGGGTGTAATTTCATATATGCCCATAGCATGTGTGAGCAATATATCATTTAGTGACTACTTTGTGCAAAAAAAAAAAAATTGTAATATTCCTGCAACTTGTGGCAAAATATAAAATATTTCATGGACTCAACATGCCTCTCAGTAAATAGCTTGGGGTGTCTACTTTCCAAAATGGGGTCATTTGGGGGGGGGGGGGGTTTGTGCTATTTTGGCATTTTATGGCCTTCGAAACTGTGATAGGTAGTGAGGAGTGAAATAAAAAATTTGCACCCTTAGAAATCCTGAAGGCAGTGATTGGTTTTCGGGGTCCCGTACGCGGCTAGACTCCCAAAAAGTCCCACATATGTGGTATCCCCGTACTCAGGAGAAGCAGCAGAATATATTTTGGGGTGCAATTTCACATATAACTATGGCATGTGTGAGCAATATATCATTTAGTGACAACTTTTTGTAAACTTTTTTTTTTTTTGTCATTATTCAATCACTTGGGACAAAAAAAAAATATTTAATGGGCTCAACATGCCCCTCAGCAATTTACTTGGGGTGTCTACTTTCCAAAATGGGGTCATTTGGGGGGGGGGGGGGGGGTTGTGTTATTTTGGCATTTTATGGCCTTCGAAACTGTGATAGGTAGTGAGGAGTGAAATCAAAAATTTGCACCCTTAGAAATCCTGAAGGCAGTGATTGGATTTCGGGGTGCCGTACGCGGCTAGACTCCCAAAAAGTCCCACATATATGGTATCCCCGTACTCAGGAGAAGCAGCAGAATATATTTTGGGATGCAATTCCACATATAACTATGGCATGTATGAGCAATATATCATTTAGTGACAACTTTTTGTAAACTTTTTTTTGTGTTATTATTCAATCACTTGGGACAAAAAAAAATATTCAATGAGCTCAACATGCCCCTCAGCAATTTCCTTGGGGTGTCTACTTCTTTTCTTTGTAATATTGATTGGGCCCTGGGCAAAAATTCTCATGGGGCCCCCAACGCCAAAGCCGAACCCGCCCCCCCCCCATGCAATTTTGCTCTCCGCCTGCTCTGAGATATACAATAAATAGCAGCTAGACTCAAAATCAGGTTACTGTATCAGATCAGGCATGAATGAAAAGATTCTACACCAAGCCCCAATGTAATGAGAAGATTTACACTGGCCAGCAATGTAACTGAGACATTTAGCCTGCGTTCACATTTGTGTGTCAGGAACGCATGCAAAATCTGCAGCTGCCCTTTAGCAGATACACAGTAATGCCATCAATTGTTAATGACACCCTCACACATCTGCTGATATTTGCCTCGGCACCACGTGATTTTGAAAAAAAGTTAGGGACCTTCTTCCGCATTTCTAGCACATAGAGCAGCCCATTGAAATTAATGGGCTGCCCTACACGCGACCTACATCTTTACACACCCTGTCAGTACACCTTTGCATCATAAAACCCCTGCTAACCTCTGCACCCCAAACCTCCCCCATCCTCTCCACACCAACCCTCCACCCCCTTTAACTCTACCTGCCTACTCTGCTCATTTTAGACCCACCTATTTGTTTGCCTTTGCAGAACAGGCAGATGTTAGGCTTAATGACCACAGTTGTAGGTAGGACTTTCAAGCATGCCCCTTTACCTCCCCAGTGGGCAGAATTCAGCATAGGTGATGGTGGATTTGACCTGGGGGGGCATGATATACATATGAATGGTGCCACTATTTACATGTAAACACAGGGTCTGCAGGTGAGTCATCTGTATACAACAATAGGGCAGAGCTGGGCAGCATTAGTAGAAGCACTTCACACTGAGATATTGGGACACATCATGGGACTAAAATTTCAAATGAGCAAGGGAATTTAAACCAGGATAGTTGGCAAGTATGTGGCAGCTGCTTTGGGCCCCACAACAATGACAGGGCCCAGGGCAGCTGCCCCTTTTTCCCTGCCTTAAAAACGGCCCTGTAAATAACCCCCACTGTCTCTTTGCTCATTCAGTGACAAAATGACAGTGCCCCCTAATAGCCCACCCTACATGGTATACTCAATACCTGCCTATCTGCATTGCTCCTCTGTGCTCTTTTGAAGGCCTTATTCCCCCGTGGGATGGTGCTTGAACCAATCACTAGAGGCAAACACTTTCAGGTGGGGGAAGTGGCATCACAAGGTGGACTCCTGCAGACACTGCTATTTTTCCTTTTTTGTCAGGTGATTGTGTCTTTTTTAGGTAAACATAAGCTTTGCCCATTCAGGATAATGTACCAGGTTGCTTTTTTTTAGGTTCACTGCTGCAATCTGATTTTGATCTGACTTTAGGTTAGCTTACGTAGTGCAACTTGAATGCAACTTGGATGCTACGTTGATACTACTTGGTTTACACATTCTATGGGGCCAAAATCATGCTGGAATCGCACCAAAGTAGTACAGGAAACTTTCCAAAATTGTACGGTGTTGAGAGGAATTTATGTGAACGGACACTATTGAAAGTAATGTGATTTCCATTATCATTTGATTCTTGTGACTAAGGTTGCATCTGAATTTGCAGTAGTTTGAACAGAACCTTAATCCCCTACTGCTACTTAGAATATACTTACCTTTAGCCTCTATACTAGCCATCACATCTAAGAATTGGTAAGCTGCAATATAATAAATGTTTACTTTTGGGTTTAATTCCACCTTACAATTAACGTATTGCTTTGTCCTTTGTGGGCAAAGAAAATGTTAACTTTAAACAAATGTTTTAGTATCTTTGTAAGTCTATAGAAAAATAGTTAATGTGTCACAATATATAACAGTAAATTATTTTTAAAAAAGTACCTTTTACCATTAAATAATAATCCTCAAGATTCAGTCAAGTTACAGCATCTTGAAACCTGTCTGATCAAAAAAACATTCTAGGAATATCATGATTTCTGAATCTGATAAAGGCAAAAGGAAACATTTCCCTTCCCATTAGTGATCACTCACCTTACTCCTTACTCCGATAGGCTTCAGCACTGTTATCTTCTCACTGACATCCGGGCTGTGGGTGGTCTTTTGCTGTCCTCACATAAAATATAGGGCTATTGCTGCTGTATTGTATCGCAAGAAACATAACTAAATGTGTTTGAACTTATCTATGTTCTCTGCTGACACCACCAACTGTGGAATGGAGTTCCACACCCTTACCGTCCTAACTGCGGTTTAAGATTGAACTGCTTCTCATTCAGCTTCATTGTGTGGACACATGTCTTTATTTAGAGAGCTAAGATTAAAAAGTTTCCTCCCCATGCTAGAATCACCAATCAAGGAATTGTATATTGCTATCGCATCCCCTCTTAAGTGTTTCTTCTCCCGGGAGAATACGTTTACTGTTTGTACTCGTTCCTCATAAGCCCTCTTATTAGATGTATTGCCCTTTTCTGGACTCTTCAGTTCAAGCATATTCTTCCTGAGGATTGGTGACCAGAACTGGATTGCATACTTAAGATAATGCAGAACCAAAGTTTTGTAAAGAGGTAGAATTATAGTTTTATTTATTTTTTGGTTTTCATTGTAGTTATCTGCGTTATGTAGTTTAGTTTTAGATGTTGCCATTGTAGTTTTCTGTCTTCCTCAAGAAGAGCAAAATGGAGTTTTAGCACAGAAATTAAGTGAGGATTGCAAGATGGTCTGTGTGTCCTTTACCTACTTCTTGTTATTGTTAAGTCATTTAATCATGTCCAAATCTTCGTGACCTCATGGACCATAGTGCGCCAGGCTTTTCTATCCTGCGCTGTCTCCCAGAGCTTGCTTAAAGTGGTTGTAAACCCTTACAACACACTTTGACCTACAGGTAAGCCTAGATTAAGGCTTACCTGTAGGTCCAAGAAATATCTCCTAAACCTACACGGTTTAGGAGATATTTGCTGAAAGACAGGCACTGCTGTCTACGGCGCATGCGCTGTAGACAGCGGCGCGCAGGCGCACTGAGCGCGGCTCCCATTCGCATTTGCGGGAGTGACGTCATCGCGGCTTTGCCAAATGACAGCGGCGGAGCAGCGAGACCCCACCGAGAAGATGGATGCGTGGGACTACAGGGGACAGCGGTGACACCGCTGGCTCCTGTGTCAGGTAAGTGACACATAATGGACTACTATGCGATGCATAGTAGTCCGTTATGCTTTGCCTTTGCAGGGAATGAAAGAGGAAGTAAACTAATCAGGGTTTACTTCCTCTTTAACTTCTTCTTAACTGCTTTATGTTAATTATTTGGATGATGCTATCTATCCATCTTGTTTTCTGTTTTCCTCTTCTCATTTTTCCTTACATGCTTCCCAGCATCAGGGTCTTTTCCAGTGAGTCCTCTCTTCACATTAGGGGGCCAAAGTATTTGAGTTTTAGCTTCAGGATCTGTCCTTCCAGTGAATATTCAGGGTTGATTTCCTTCAAGATTGACTAGATTCTTACCATCCAAGGGACTTTCAGGAGTCTTCTCCAACACCTACTTACCTGCTTATCTTGTGCTAAAATACTGTATGTCCCTTACTGTATGTAAGGGTAAAAAAGTCACTTAGATATCAATGGCTGATTGCCATCCACATGCATATAAATATGCATCTATTATTTTAAATAATGACCGTTTGATGGCTGGATAGCCAGTTCATCACAATATGTCTTTCAGCAACCTTAGACAGTGTTCACAATCATTTTGGTCTTCTCTCTGTTAGGTTGGCAAAATTTGATAGTTCAGGATAATTTACTGAATTTCCAGGAAGAAAAAGACACAAAAAAAAGCTAATATACACTAGTGATGGACGAACTTCCGACGGGACGTTTCGCGAACGCGAAACGCGAACGGGCACAAACGTTCGCGAAAACGACCGTTCGCCGCGGGCTCCATTGACTTCAATGGGAGGCGAATTTCGCAAACCTTTAGGTCGAATTTGCGGCCACGGGGTAATTATTAGGGGGTAGCACGTAGTCCCACCACCTGGACAATAGCATAATACATGTATGAGGTGAATTTGGGATCGATAACTACAAGCATTTTTTTTTTATTTGGGAAATTGTTCTGACAATTCAGGACTATGGAGCTAATGAAGGCAATGGAGGAGAGGGAAGGTCAGGGACCAGGGTAGGCAAACAAGAGGGTGCAGGAGATACAGAGCACTGACAGCAGCACCGTAATACAGAGCACTGACATCAGCACCGTGACATACAGCGCTGACAGCAGCTCCGTGACATACAGCGCTGACAGCAGCTCCGTGACATACAGCGCTGACAGCAGCTCCGTGACATACAGCGCTGACAGCAGCTCCGTGACATACAGCGCTGACAGCAGCTCCGTGACATACAGCGCTGACAGCAGCACCGTGACATACAGCGCTGACAGCAGCTCCGTGACATACAGCGCTGACAGCAGCTCCGTGACATACAGCGCTGACAGCAGCTCCGTGACATACAGCGCTGACAGCAGCTCCGTGACATACAGCGCTGACAGCAGCTCCGTGACATACAGCGCTGACAGCAGCACCGTGACATACAGCGCTGACAGCAGCTCCGTGACATACAGCGCTGACAGCAGCTCCGTGACATACAGCGCTGACAGCAGCTCCGTGACATACAGCGCTGACAGCAGCTCCGTGACATACAGCGCTGACAGCAGCTCCGTGACATACAGCGCTGACAGCAGCTCCGTGACATACAGCGCTGACAGCAGCTCCGTGACATACAGCGCTGACAGCAGCTCCGTGACATACAGCGCTGACAGCAGCTCCGTGACATACAGCGCTGACAGCAGCTCCGTGACATACAGCGCTGACAGCAGCTCCGTGACATACAGCGCTGACAGCAGCTCCGTGACATACAGCGCTGACAGCAGCTCCGTGACATACAGCGCTGACAGCAGCTCCGTGACATACAGCGCTGACAGCAGCACCGTGACATACAGCGCTGACAGCAGCTCCGTGACATACAGCGCTGACAGCAGCTCCGTGACATACAGCGCTGACAGCAGCTCCGTGACATACAGCGCTGACAGCAGCTCCGTGACATACAGCGCTGACAGCAGCTCCGTGACATACAGCGCTGACAGCAGCTCCGTGACATACAGCGCTGACAGCAGCTCCGTGACATACAGCGCTGACAGCAGCTCCGTGACATACAGCGCTGACAGCAGCTCCGTGACATACAGCGCTGACAGCAGCACCGTGACATACAGCGCTGACAGCAGCTCCGTGACATACAGCGCTGACAGCAGCTCCGTGACATACAGCGCTGACAGCAGCTCCGTGACATACAGCGCTGACAGCAGCTCCGTGACATACAGCGCTGACAGCAGCTCCGTGACATACAGCGCTGACAGCAGCTCCGTGACATACAGCGCTGACAGCAGCACCGTAAGCAGCCCCAGGAGGAAGTCAGCACAGCACAGGGATGGTGTGATCCCCTCATAATAAGAACCCCCAGGAGGAAGTCAGCACAGCACAGGGATGGTGGGAGCCCCTCATAATAAGAACACCCAGGAGGAAGTCAGCACAGCACAGGGATGGTGGGAACCCCTCATAATAAGCAGCCCCAGTAGAAATATGACACCGCTCAACCTCTTCAAAGAGGAGGGTAGGGGCATATAGTACGGTGTGCTTTTTTGGGTCAGGGAAGTGAGCCAAATGAATTAAGAAGGTCTGTGTGCTTGATTCCAAAAATTGTTTATAGACATATACATGGTCTACTGATCACATGTGTTGAATTCCTCCGAGATCCATGCCTCATTCATTTTTAGAAATGTGAGGTAGTTAACACTGTGGTGAGCTAGGCGAGTACGCTTATCGGTCACAATCCCCCCTGCTGCGCTGAACGTCCTTTCGGACAGGACACTGGATGAGGGGCAAGCCAACAGTTCGATTGCAAATTGGGCAAGCTCTGGCCAGAGGTCAAGCCTGCCCACCCAGTAGTCTAGGGGTTCATCACTCCTCAGAGCGTCCACATCGGCCGTTAACCCAATGTAGTCGGACACCTGACGGTCTAGGCGTTCCCTGATGCTGGATCCGGATGACACCTGTCGATGGGTCGGCTGAAAGAATGACCTCATATCCGAAGTCACCAACACATCTTCAAACCGGCCTCTTCTTGCAGGCGCTGTTGGATTGGTACCCGCAAATCCTTCTCTGGGAGTGGGAATTGCTCCTCTGCCAGCGCACGCAAAAGCAGAATGCAGCATTTCTCGAAGCAAGGCCTGGAAGTGCTGCATTCTGACAGCCCTCTGCGACGGCGGTAACATTTCCGCCATTTTGTGTTTGTACCGGGGGTCTAAGTACGTTGCCACCCAGTACTGGTCCTTGACCCTCATGCTTTTTATACGGGGGTCCCTATTAAAACACTGGAGCATGAAGGCCCCCATTTGCACTAAAGTGGAAGCGGTGTGGTGGCCTGGCTCCTGCTCATCATCCAGGATAATGTCGTCCTCTTCATTCTCCTCTCCCCATCCTCGCACAACAGGGATCCCAGAAAGGTTTAAAGCATGCTCTTCTTGCTCCTGCTCATCCGCCCCGGCACCATCCTCCTCTGACTCCTCATCAGACTCCTGTTGTTGACTTGTCTCAGATAGAGTAGCCCCCCCTGGGAATTCATCCAGCATTGCGACTTCCTCATCTTCCCGCTCCTGCTCCTCCACAGCCTGATCAATGACACGACGCAATGCACGCTCCAGAAAGAAGGCATAAGGTACCATGTCACTGATGGCGCCATGGCTGCGACTGACCAGTTTGGTGATCTCCTCAAATGGCCGCAGAAGTCTGCATGTGTCGCGCATGAGCAGCCACTGGCGCGGTGAAAAAAAACCCAGCTCCCCAGAACCGTTTCTTTCGCAGAGTTCATACAGGTAGACGTTAACTGCACGTTTCTGCTGGAGCAGCCTATCAAGCATATAGAAGGTTGAGTTCCATCGCGTCGGGCAATCGCAAATAAGACGTCTGACCGGCAGATGGTGTCGCCGCTGAATGTCAGCAAGGCGAGCCATGGCCGTGTAAGATCTTCTGAAATGGGCCGAGATTTTCCTTGCCTGCCGCAAGATGTCCTGGACCCCAGGGTATTTGACAAGGAATCGCTGCACGACCAAGTTTAAGACGTGTGCCATGCACGGCACGTGCGTGATTTTGCCCTGTTTCAATGCGCTAAGCAGATTGGCACCGTTGTCACACACCACTTTACCAACTGTCAAATTGAGCGGTGTTAGCCACTCATCTGCCTGTGAACGCAAAGCTGAAAGGAGTGCCGGGCCAGTGTGGCTCTTTGCTTCCAGGCACAACAGACGCAGCACGGCATGGCAACGTCTCACCTGGCATGTGGAATAGGTTCTGGGGAGCTTGGGCGGTGCAGTGGAAGAGACGCTAGCAGCGGAAAAGGAGGAGGCAGCTGAGGAGGAGAGGGAGGAGGATGGAGTAGGAGGAGGAGAAGAAGAGTCAGGCCTGCATGCAATCCGTGGCGGTAAAACCAAATCTACACGGGTGCCACGGGTTACATGCTTGACGGCCGTCAGAAGGTTCACCCAGTGGGCAGTAAAACTGATATACCTTCCCTGCCCGTGTTTGCTAGACCACGTGTCTGTGGTCAGATGTATCTTGGCACCGACACTGTGTGCCAGAGATACATTCACTTGCCGCTGAACATGGCCATATAGCTCTGGGATGCCCTTCTCTGAGAAATACTTCCTTCCTGGGACCTTCCATTGTGGTGTTCCAATGGCCACAAATTTGCGAAAGGCCTCCGAGTCCACCAGTTTATATGGCAGTAGTTGGCGGGCTATGAGTTCTGACAAGCCAGCCGCCAACCGTTGGGCAAGAGGGTTATCCGGCGTCATCATTTTTTTACGCTCAAACATTAGGCCCACGGAAGCCTGCCTTTTTGCAGAAAAATGTGAGCTTGGCGTGATGGAAGGTGGAGTGGAGGACAATTGTGAGGAGAGAGGAGAAGGAGAAGTAGAAGACGAGGCTGGACGGTGAGAGCCTGCAGTGTGGCTTTGTGTGTTCCGTTGCTCCCACTGGGCTCGGTGATGGCTGCTCATGTGCCTTCTTAAGGCGGTCGTCCCTAGGTGAGTATTGGGCTTACCGCGACTAACGCGTTGACTGCAAAGATTGCAGATGGCAACGCTATTGTCAGCAGCGGACACGTTAAAAAAAGCCCACACTGCGGAGCCATGTGCCGGTGTCCTGGGAGCGCCAGATGTGACCGTACATGGTCGATGACTCGCTCCTGATACATTTGCAGTCTGCTTTGTCCCTGCTGTGCAATGTAAGTCATTGCTGCTTCTCCTCCCTATCTGCTGGTCCATATCTCCCTCTGAACTCCCCTCCTCTTCCTCTCTTGTGGGCACCCACGTGACATCACTAGACACGTCATCATCAACGTCACCTTCCCCACCGCTATAAGTAGAGTAGGCAGCAACACCGGGGACCAACCTCCTCCTTGGGCTGATCTGGGTACTGGCGTCAGACTGCTGAGTAGCGCTTGTTGCTACCTCCTCTTCCTGATCCAATACCAAGAGTGGCTGCGCATCAGAAATGTCCTCTTGATATGGATCGGAAAATAATTCCAGTGACTCAAGCGGAAGGTATGTGGTGGTGGTGGTGGTGGTCGTGTTGTTGGTGGTAGTGTCTTTGGGGGTGCACATAGCAGAGAGTGAAGAAGAGGGTGCAGATCGAGAGGATGAGGAGGGTGCAGAAGAGTAAGGCTGAGCGAGCCACTCAACCAAGTCTGGTGCATCCTTTAAAGTAATTGAACGCACCTTCTGCAACTTCCCACTTTGGCTCAAGCCTGTTGCTCCTGCCCTACCCCTACCACCCCTGCGGAAGGGCCTGCCTCTTCCTCTGCATGTCATTTTTTAAATGACCCTGTGACAAAACTCTTAGTCCCTATACCGCTGAAGGACTGCTGCAGTATAGGTGAGCGGTCAGCAGTGGTGCACGTCAACCCTATCTATTGTGGACCTATAGCGGTCCTTACAGAACAGCAGACTGTACCGCACTCAAGCCTATGTACCGTAGCACCCTATACCAAGTTACCAGTCCTTATAAGAACTTTTGTGGACCAAGCAGGTTGTGTATTAGTGTTTAGCAGACTGTACGTCAGTCCCTATACCGCTGAAGGACTGCTGCAGTATAGGGCAGCGGTCAGCAGTGGTGCACGTCAACCCTATCTATTGTGGACCTATAGCGGTCCTTACAGAACAGCAGACTGTACCGCACTCAAGCCTATGTACCGTAGCACCCTATACCAAGTTACCAGTCCTTATAAGAACTTTTGTGGACCAAGCAGGTTGTGTATTAGTGTTTAGCAGACTGTACGTCAGTCCCTATACCGCTGAAGGACTGCTGCAGTATAGGGCAGCGGTCAGCAGTGGTGCACGTCAACCCTATCTATTGTGGACCGATAGCGGTCCTTACAGAACAGCAGACTGTACCGCACTCAAGCCTATGTACCGTAGCACCCTATACCAAGTTACCAGTCCTTATAAGAACTTTTGTGGAACAAGCAGGTTGTGTGTTAGTGATTAGCAGACTGTACGTCAGTCCCTATACCAATGAAGGACTGCTGCAGTATAGGGCAGCGGTCAGCAGTAGTGCACGGCAACCCTATGTATTGTGGACCGATAGCGGTCCTTACAGAACAGCAGACTGTAACGCACTCAGGCCTATGTACCGTAGCACCCTATACCAAGTTACCAGTCCTTATAAGAACTTTTGTGGACCAAGCAGGTTGTGTGTTAGTGATTAGCAGACTGTACGTCAGTCCCTATACCAATGAAGGACTGCTGCAGTATAGGGCAGCGGTCAGCAGTAGTGCACGGCAACCCTATGTATTGTGGACCGATAGCGGTCCTTACAGAACAGCAGACTGTAACGCACTCAGGCCTATGTACCGTAGCACCCTATACCAAGTTACCAGTCCTTATAAGAACTTTTGTGGACCAAGCAGGTTGTGTGTTAGTGATTAGCAGACTGTACGTCAGTCCCTATACCAATGAAGGACTGCTGCAGTATAGGGCAGCGGTCAGCAGTAGTGCACGGCAACCCTATGTATTGTGGACCGATAGCGGTCCTTACAGAACAGCAGACTGTAACGCACTCAGGCCTATGTACCGTAGCACCCTATACCAAGTTACCAGTCCTTATAAGAACTTTTGTGGACCAAGCAGGTTGTGTGTTAGTGATTAGCAGACTGTACGTCAGTCCCTATACCAATGAAGGACTGCTGCAGTATAGGGCAGCGGTCAGCAGTAGTGCACGGCAACCCTATGTATTGTGGACCGATAGCGGTCCTTACAGAACAGCAGACTGTACTGCACTCAGGCCTATGTACCGTAGCACCCTATACCAAGTTACCAGTCCTTATAAAAACTTTTGTGGACCAAGCAGGTTGTGTGTTAGTGTTTAGCAGACTGTGCGTCAGTCCCTATACCGCTGAAGGACTGCTGCAGTATAGGGCAGCGGTCAGCAGTAGTGCACGGCAACCCTATGTATTGTGGACCGATAGCGGTCCTTACAGAACAGCAGACTGTAACGCACTCAGGCCTATGTACCGTAGCACCCTATACCAAGTTACCAGTCCTTATAAGAACTTTTGTGGACCAAGCAGGTTGTGTGTTAGTGATTAGCAGACTGTACGTCAGTCCCTATACCAATGAAGGACTGCTGCAGTATAGGGCAGCGGTCAGCAGTAGTGCACGGCAACCCTATGTATTGTGGACCGATAGCGGTCCTTACAGAACAGCAGACTGTAACGCACTCAGGCCTATGTACCGTAGCACCCTATACCAAGTTACCAGTCCTTATAAGAACTTTTGTGGACCAAGCAGGTTGTGTGTTAGTGATTAGCAGACTGTACGTCAGTCCCTATACCAATGAAGGACTGCTGCAGTATAGGGCAGCGGTCAGCAGTAGTGCACGGCAACCCTATGTATTGTGGACCGATAGCGGTCCTTACAGAACAGCAGACTGTAACGCACTCAGGCCTATGTACCGTAGCACCCTATACCAAGTTACCAGTCCTTATAAGAACTTTTGTGGACCAAGCAGGTTGTGTGTTAGTGATTAGCAGACTGTACGTCAGTCCCTATACCAATGAAGGACTGCTGCAGTATAGGGCAGCGGTCAGCAGTAGTGCACGGCAACCCTATGTATTGTGGACCGATAGCGGTCCTTACAGAACAGCAGACTGTACTGCACTCAGGCCTATGTACCGTAGCACCCTATACCAAGTTACCAGTCCTTATAAAAACTTTTGTGGACCAAGCAGGTTGTGTGTTAGTGTTTAGCAGACTGTGCGTCAGTCCCTATACCGCTGAAGGACTGCTGCAGTATAGGGCAGCGGTCAGCAGTAGTGCACGGCAACCCTATGTATTGTGGACCGATAGCGGTCCTTACAGAACAGCAGACTGTAACGCACTCAGGCCTATGTACCGTAGCACCCTATACCAAGTTACCAGTCCTTATAAGAACTTTTGTGGACCAAGCAGGTTGTGTGTTAGTGATTAGCAGACTGTACGTCAGTCCCTATACCAATGAAGGACTGCTGCAGTATAGGGCAGCGGTCAGCAGTAGTGCACGGCAACCCTATGTATTGTGGACCGATAGCGGTCCTTACAGAACAGCAGACTGTAACGCACTCAGGCCTATGTACCGTAGCACCCTATACCAAGTTACCAGTCCTTATAAGAACTTTTGTGGACCAAGCAGGTTGTGTGTTAGTGATTAGCAGACTGTACGTCAGTCCCTATACCAATGAAGGACTGCTGCAGTATAGGGCAGCGGTCAGCAGTAGTGCACGGCAACCCTATGTATTGTGGACCGATAGCGGTCCTTACAGAACAGCAGACTGTAACGCACTCAGGCCTATGTACCGTAGCACCCTATACCAAGTTACCAGTCCTTATAAGAACTTTTGTGGACCAAGCAGGTTGTGTGTTAGTGATTAGCAGACTGTACGTCAGTCCCTATACCAATGAAGGACTGCTGCAGTATAGGGCAGCGGTCAGCAGTAGTGCACGGCAACCCTATGTATTGTGGACCGATAGCGGTCCTTACAGAACAGCAGACTGTACCGCACCCAAGCCTATGTACCGTAGCACCCTAGACAGACCAAGTTACCAGTCCTGATAAAGAGCTTTGTGGAACAAGTGAGTTGTGAATGATTAGCAGACTGCAGCAGAAGGGCAGCAGTCAAGTATAATATTCTTTCTATATTTGGAAGAAAGAATATTATACGTGTACAAGCCTATTACCGTACCACTGATACCAGTCCTGAAAAGAACCTTTGTGGAACTAATAGTAACAGCAAGTCTTTAAAATTATCCTCACTGCCTGACACACTGCTTCCTGCCTGTCCCTATACAAATTGGCAAAAAAGAGTAGGCTGGAACGATTAGCTGGAACAGCTCTTTTGTGGACCTGATAGTAACAGCTAATGATGATGATGATGATGATGATGAAGAAAGACTAATCTGGCTGAGCTGTCCCTAAAATAGCAGCATACAGCGCTCTGTCCCTTTATCTAAACTGACAAAAGAAACTCAGGCTGCTGACCTAACACCTATACCAGTCCTGAAAAGAACTTTTGTGTACCAAATAGCTAGCGTTTTCTCTGTCCCTACTCCACACAGGATCCTTTCCCTACAGTGACAGAAGAAAGAATGTAAAATGGCCACCGGATCGGGTGTATTTATAGGTTAGGGGGAATGTCCAAGTGTCCATGAGCTGTCATGTCTCAATTGGTTGTCCTGTAACACATGATAAACGTGTCACGAAAGGTTAAAGTTCTTGTATACATTAAACACGTAAGTCCGCCGGGGCGAACGACGGAAAAAGGCGTTCGAACCCGCGGACGGCGAAAGTCGGAAATTCGCCGCGAAACGACCGCCGGGCGAACCGTTCGGCCATCACTAATATACACGACTGAAGGAGGAAAATCATAAACATTACAGCAGAGCTATAAGTATACAGTATTATTCCAACGGATGTGTGCTGGAATTTATTATGTTAATGTAGTTTAATTAAAAATGCATGGACAAAGTATTAGGCCAGTTTACCATTCAAAGTGGAGCATTTTATGCTGCCAAGCTGCTATAAAAGAAAAACATCTACCTCAAAAGTAAAATATGCAAGGTAGGTTTTTTTTTTTTTTTTTGCTTTCATAGGATATTTTCAAGAGTGGAAGGGTCATTTGAGGAAAATATAAAAAAACATGAATGTAAAAATTACTGAGGTTTCACTAAGTTTGCCTATTCAGTAAGAGTTTGTGCACTGATATTCCACTTTTTCTAAATATTTGAAGCATTTGCTTAAAAAGTAAACTTGAAAAGGATGTCATAGAAGGAGTTAATATGTTTTTCAATAGTATTTATGATAGATTGTAGAAATTGTAGAAATGGAAATATTGTTAGAGAAACCCTGAACAGGATGATGTTGCAGAAGTTAAAGCAAGAAATTAGGAGAGCACAGACAAGAACTTTTGTTTTGAGTTAGAAAGGACCTGGGGTAATTTTGGACATGACACACTAGGTAAAATGGCAAGTTTTATATTTGTTCTCAATGTGATAAATGAAGGAGATTTAAAAGATTAGCTTACATGATGGCCTCGGCATTGGGAAAGAAAAGAATTGCAGACTTTTTGGGCCTTCAGCATTATCATTCTTTCATTGCAGCTCTGATCATTAGAAAACAAACAGTTAACATTTCAAAATGTTACAGCATTTAGACAATGTCTGGAGTCAAGAAGGAATGGTTTACCAAGCAAAAAGCAAATATTTTTTACTTTCTTCTATATAACATACCCAATAAAAAAAAAAGTAAAAAAAAAAATCAAATGTATTCATCAATTTAGGCCAATAAGTATTCTGCTACATATTTTTTGGTAAAATCCTAGTAAGCATATATTGATTGGTTTGCAAAAAAAGTTATAGAGTCTACAAACTTTGGGTTAGGTTTATGAAATATTTATACATTTTTTTTTTTTTTTTACTAGTAATGCCACCAGATGCGCTGATTGGCTCCTGCTGTGTCAAATTACAGCAGAAGTGGGTCGCTGGCAGCGAGCCCCAGACCCTGTGCACGAAATCACATACAGGTACGTGATTTTCATGTAGAAGTGGTTGAAATGGGTGGAGTTTTGCAAGAAGCATATCATTAACATATCTTCATTTTTGTTGCAGGCATATGTATAATGCCTACAATTTACACAGTGCTTTACATACAGTACACAACATTTCATTTTAAAAAATACGGCTACAGCGTGGACCTGCTTTGCCGGGACTACATCTATTGACGTCGTCCCGTGCATGAGCGGCCTGCGCGCTCTTTGATCACAGATTGGAGCAAGGGATCGATCCTTACCCCTTACCAAATGATCAGCTGTCAGCCAATGACAGCTGATCATGTGATCACAACAAAGCCGGTAATCGGCTATCTTTCCTCCACGCGCTGACACCGGCGGCCGTGAGAGGGACTTCAGTCCCGATCATGGCGAGCAGGGGTCAGCTCATCAGTGCCCACCAGCCAGTGCCACCTAAGTATAGGAAAAAGTGCCACCCATCAGTGCCACCCATTAGCTCCCATAGTGCCACCCATTAGTGCCCATAGTGCCACCCATCAGTGCCCATAGTGCCATCCATTAGTGCCCACAGTGTCACCTATCAGTGCCCACAATCTGCCTCAACAACAGTGCTGCATTTCAGTGCCACATATACATGCCCATCAGTGTCATCTACCAGTCTCCATCAGTGCCTCCCATCAGTGCCCAGCAGTGCCACCTATCAGAACCACCTATCAGTGCCCATCAGTCCCATCTATCAGTGGTACCTATCAGTGCCCATTAGTGCCACTCATCTGTGCCACACATCCGTGCCACCCATCCGTGCCACCCATCCGTGCCATCTTATCTGTGCCCCTCTTTACCCATCAGTGCCACCTTATCTGTGCCCATTAGTACTGCCTTATCTGTGCCTATAGGTGCCATCTTATCTGTGCCTATCGGTGCCACCTTAACTGTGCCTATCAATGCCCACCAGTGCAGCCTATCAGTGCAGCCTATCAGTGCCCACCAGTGCCGCCTCATCAGCGCATTTTAATGAAGGAGAAAAATTGCCTGTTTGCAAATTTTTTTAACAAACTATTAAACATGATTTTTTTTTTTTTTTGCATTTTTTTTGTTTGTTTAGCAAAAAATAAAACTCCCAGCTGTAATTAAATACCACCAAAAGAAAGCTCTATTTGTGGGGAAAAAAAATAATAAAAATTTCATTTGGGTACAGTGTTGTATGGCCGCGCAATTGTCATTCAAAGTGCATCAGCGCTGAAAGCTGAAATTTGGTCTGGGCAGGAGGGGGGTTTAAGTACCCAGTAAGCAAGTGGTTAATTAGCTTTTCCTAATATCTTCCCTCAATCCCTTAGCACATGGACAGTGCAAGTTAACATACAAATAGACATGTGTGGGAAACATCACCATACACTGCCCTCACTTGAAAGTTAATTAACAACATTTCCATGATCTAGTCAAATTGACTATTCATCCAAGTATCATATGCAGTCACTTGTCAGAAATGGTTGAAAATAAATGATTGCAGATTTCAAATTGTAATTTGCACTTGTGTGCATGCCTCTATTTATGCAAAGAGCTTACAACCTGTATTTTAGTAAAGGGACTACAGGCATTAGGTAGATACCGTATTTATCAAATAAGGAACTTTGAAGCAAAATAAGGATCAGTGCCCATCTGCAGCCTCACCATTGCCATCAATGCAGCCTGATCAATGCCCATATGCAGCCTCACCATTTCCATCAATGCAGCAGCCTCGCCATTGCCATCAATGCAGCAGCCTCCCATTGCCATCAATGCAGCAGCCTCCCATTGCCATCAATGCAGCAGCCTCCCATTGCCATCAATGCAGCAGCCTCCCATTGCCATCAATGCAGCAGCCTCCCATTGCCATCAATGCAGCAGCCTTACCATTGCCTTCAATGCAGCAGCCTCACCATTGCCATCAGTGCAGCCTGATCAATGCCCATCTGCAGCCTAGAGGGGACAGGTAGGGGGCAGGATGAGTGCCGAAAGATTACATACAGTGAGAATCTCCTATGAGACAGAACAGTCGTCCAATGGTGGCCCACGAGACGAGACTTCCTATTACAGAGGCTGCTAAGTAAACAGGGGAAAAAGTGAGTATTATACGCCCATAAATACAGTAGGAATTATTATACAACTAACAGGGTCAAATAGTCCAGTGTAGTAGTCTTATGATGCAAATAAATAAAAATTACTTTAAGACTTCAGGAAAAGCTAATGAAATAAAAAGTCTGCTAAACTGAGAAAAGATCATCATGTCATGTGTGTGGTGGACAAGTTACAAGAGGTTAGAGTCCTTTGGCAGAGCTTACCTGACTTTGGACACTGTAAAAAACAATTAAAACTTAATTGTGCAAACTCCGCGCCATGAAATAAAGTTATATATCAACAAAAAATAAAAAAGCAAAAGAAAATAAATATAAAAAGCTGCACCCTGTATATGTGAGGTGGGAAAAAACGCAACCTCCTCAATAGTGAAACAATTACAAATTTAGGGGCGCTCTTATTACCTTAATATGTTAATGAATTTCTTCAGAAAATAAGAAACTCATTACTCCATAATTAGTAACCAATACGTGTTAGCCCTTGTACACACGGTCGGAGATTCCGACGGAATGTTCCCTATCGGACCATTTTGTCGGATATTCCAACTGTGTGTGGTCTGCATCGGACTGTTTCCGTCAGAATATCGGACGGACCAAGTTTTCCAACTTGCCGGTCAAATTTTCCGACAAAATGCTCCTATCAGACATACTCCGATCATGTGTAGCCTACTCCGACGGACAAAGTGCCACGTATACTCAGATCAAATTCCTAGACCAAAGCTATTGGCTACTAGCCTGAACATAGTCCCGTCGTAACGAAATAACGTCATCACGTTATGTGCAATTGGATTTTCCGACAACTTAGTCCGACCGTGTGTATGCAACATCACTTCCGGACCTCTTCCGGAATTAATCCGTCGGAATTACTCCGACGGATTTGGTTGTTGGAATCTCCGACCGTGTGCACAAGGGCTAACATCAATGGCACAAATTATTATCAATGTGTATAACAAACAATAATAAATTCCCACTCGTGATCCAGTGACAAAAAGAAAAATTCTTCACAAATGATAATTCAATCAAAAAAGTCTCATAAATGCGCCACTCCAGCTTCTTTAATATATAATCTCAAGTTCACTCCGTGCAGAAAATCTTGGAGACTGTGATAAAAAGGTAGACCCAAAGAACTTGCATATACCCCCACCAAAGGACGCCAACACCCAATCGTGATATGCAAATATAATCTGCTTACCAGATTTGCTTGACTACTTTAATTTAATTAACTGCGTTGTTTGACTTTGGACACTCTCCCTGAACTCTTCTGCTCAGCTCACTCAAACAGCACCCAAAGAAGGTGTGAACTCCAAGGCCGGGTACATCCCCTTCCTTGCCCACTTATTCAGCATAGACAGCAAGGAGGAGGCAGTCTCCGCCTAGGGAATATTCCTTCAGTCATCCACCACAGAACCAGAGCCAATGAAGCTAATGCTGAAGGAGGGGGGGGAGACTCACCCAGATCTGTCTGTACACATGATCACCCAATGACAGCAATATAACAAAGTGGTACTAAACACAAATCCTGCATTCACTATATATGGTACACAGAACATGGAAATGCAATTATTTTAGTACATATAAACTGTTAAAATTGAGTGAATTCCCCGTGGGGCTTTTTAGCAGCAATGAGAAACAAGTCATTTGTAAAAATGTATTGATTTTATTATCCAAAACACTGATCAAACATCATTAAGGTGCAAAAAGGTTTTTAAAATATGAGCTCTGGTGTACATAATGCAAAAAAACTTGGTAGAAGGAAATACATACATAATTTCTACAATGTTCCAAGAAATGATTAAATTGTATTCAAGTAAAAATTCCATAGCATGTGATTCATATGACCATCAGATATACAAAATACCCCAATGCATTTGGACCTTGGGAAAATTACGGTCTTCTTCAGAGGGGGGGGGGGGGTTCTCACATCTCACTGGGAATAATAATTAACAAACTACAGGCATACCCCACTTTTAAATACACAATGGGGATTATTTACTAAAGCTGGAAAGTGCAAAATCAGTCTCAATTCTGCATAGAAACCAATGAGCTACTAATCCCAGCTTGTTCAATTAAGCTTTAGTAATAAAACCTGGAAGCTCATTGGTTTCTATGCAGAAATGAGCCTGATTTTGCACTTTCCAGCTTTAGCAAATAAACCTCATTGCGTACTTAAAAGCGGGGTATGCCTGTATTATATATATATATATATATATATATATATATATATATATATAGGGAGAGGCAGTTTTGTTATAGAAAAAATATTTTTTTTTCTTTGGGTTGTGTAGCTAGTTCAGAACCCCCCCCCCCCCCCCGTGCCTCCCCCAAAATATAAACTGCTGAATACCTTTTCGCAGTATAGAGCAGGCTTGTGACTTGTATCAGTTCCTAGTATGGGTTGTAGGAGTTTTCATTCTCCCCTGACCCTGTGTCTGGACATGTCTGGACAGTGCTGATAGGCCCTGTGCTGATCACATGCACTCTCCAAAGAAACAAATAACTCTCTAGCAATACACACTAAACTGAGCATATGCAGCTTGTCTCCGAGCTCTATAATATCAGGGAATAATTTGGGTACTGTGGAAGAAAAGGAAGATCAGAGAGAAAGGATCACACAGCCTTTATATACAATCCAGAGGATTAACCCCCTAGGTTCCACAGTCAGTATAAAAAAATGCTTGTGGCAGCAATGCTGAAATGGGCAATGTCTGCGTAGAGTTGTGGTGGGCAATAGCACAAAAAGGCAGGTGTCCAGGAGCGGGTTTGGACTGGTCGGGACATTTAATTGAAATCCCTAAGTGTTCCAGCTAATCCATGACTCTTGGCAACTATGATAAGCATGTCTGCTGTAGACTTTTAATGAGCTTGGTTGCATAGATCTAAGGAGGCCTAAGGGTGACCTTCAGAGTCAGGGAGAGCTGACATCCATCTGTGTAAAGTGGGTTACAAGCAGGGGCAGTGCCCGAGGGCCCCATGCCACTAGGGGGGCCCATCAGGGTTGCCAGCCTCAATAAAACCAGGGACAGTATGTAAAAATCTGTGTTTTTTTTAAATCCCAAGATTATAGCTGCCCCGCCTCTCCAGTACCTTTTTCAGTGTGTGTATGTGTATTCTGTGTGTATACTGTGTGTCTGTGTGTGTATACTGTATGTGTGTGTGTATACTGTGTGGCCTCATAGTCTTCTATTGCCCGGGGGCACCATAGTCTTCTATTGCCTGGGGGCCCCATGAGTTGTCAGTCCGCCCCTGGTTACAAGGCATGGTGGGTAGAATGCAGATGGAGTGATGGGCGCCAGACACTTTTTGATTGCAAAAGAGATTTATTGTCTCTTAACAGAACTGTGGGAGAAAGGGTTATGGCCAGGACATCCTTAAGTAGATGCAATGATGATTGGCAGACTCCGAGATTTGCCGGACACCACTTCTGTATAGGTAGGACCGCTGTCTCCTATGGCAACTTATCTTGTAACAGTCACTAATAGTGGCTGTACTTCAACTATTAACAACACAGAATAATTCTTGTCTTACACTACAGCCTCCCACTGTAGATTGGTCTGTCACTAGACTTTCAGATCCAATAGCTATGGAATCTCCTGAGATCTTCCACAGCTAATGAGCTGTATACTCCTCATGCGTTACCCCCGCTATCCTGCTGGGTCCCTGGCTTGACACTTGTGGCACCCCAAGTGTCACCCCTGCTGTCCTGCTGGGTCTCTGGCTTGGAACTTGCTGAAGCTTTCCCACTTCTTCACTGTCCTCGGCTGGTGAGAAAACTGCTCTCGTACTTGCTCCCGCTTACTCTCTGTAGTGTCCGGTAACAAGGTGGATGGTCCCTTTGTGGCGACAACTTTCCCTTTACCTCCAACCACAACTGATTCCCGGTCGGTGGAACCTTTATCCTCGGTTGGACTCCAATCCTGCAGCCCCATCCCTATGCTGCTTCTCTTGCTCCTGGATAGGCCTCAGGCAGCCTAGCAGCCAGATGTCCCCGGGATAGGCCTCATGGCTCCAGCCTAGCAACCCGCACAACATCATACATGTTTACCCAGACAGCTGTCCAGGTGGCACAGAACACCGATCACCTGACTCCATCCAAATAAATAGGTTCTCCCAGCAGGCCAAGGGACCAAAGAGACCCCTGCAATTTGGCTGAGACACCCCATCCATTCATGATCTGACCTTGCTAAGCCCCTGTCATTCAAATGTCACCAGCTATAGTGCCACCAAATGACAGAAGAAAATAGGTACCGCAAGAGTTGGAGAGGAATCAGTGAATCTTCTAACAATTAACCAGCATAACTACTACCTGCCAAATTAAATTTAATAGCAACCCTGCCTAAACACCAGGATGCTACATCTATAATATAGATTAACATAGACGATAGCTGTTCTGTTTTCACTGATAAAAACTGTGAGGGTGCCTTGGAATAATACAGGAAGTTTGCATAGGACACAGGGCAGCCCTTAAGTTCTGACAATAGCAACAGTTTTTTGGACTTATCAAAAATGCTTTGACGTGGTTGTAAACCCTAAAGCTGGGAATACATATAGAGTAAAACTCACAGATCCCCTGCATCCATGCAAGAAATGGTGATGCAGGGATCTCCCACACTTTATCTTTGTATTCTGACTGTTGATCCCACCCCCCTCATCAGAATACACAAATCAGCGCTGTAGCCATTGGCTGCATACACTGATCGAATGATGGTTTTCCAGCAAGACCGCCTTCTGTTGAACAGCGAGGGATACACATTGATGAATAAGAAACAAATCAGCACAATAAAATGACACTATTAAAAGACTAGCTGCTGAACACCAAGGGTCAAAATTCAAATCCCTTAGCTGAAACCATAAAAAAAAAAGTGCATCACTTAAGTAAATCAAAAACAAGTCCATATATGAAATATGAATAAATATAAATATAAATGTAATCCGTGAAATCTTCAGTGATGAACACAATGTTGCATGCAGGTGACTTTGTGGGAAACACAGACCTCCACCAATGGTAAAGATGACAGCTCACCTCACTACATGGACCCTTTCATTACAGAGGGTCTAACATGCCTTCCCACTCAGGGTGTCTAATGGTGAATCCACAGGAGCTATCCACACGACCCCCTCAATACTGAGTATACTGTTAAGCGCTATGCACTCCAAAGTCACATATGCCAAAAACATAAAAAACAACTCATAGTGTTCTCTGCATATATGCACAATTTAATAAATGTAATGAATAGAAATAAAACTCACAAAATTGGCACTTTAAGACCAAGTGCCAGGTAAACAGCATGTATGTGTACACTTCAGCAATGGCTGTGGGTGGCGTCACTTCCGTCCATTATGTCCCTATGGGCGGGGCTTCATCAGCGGATATGGAAATGACACAAACACCCGATATAAATAGTAAAAGCTTGCCACGGTAACCTTCTATCCTGTTGATACACGCGGTGCCGCCTCCAATGAGGCAGTGCTGAGCCAAGCGACGTGACATCACATCACATGACACAGCGTCACTCTATTAACCAAATTGAGGCACAAAGAGCACATGATCCAGCGTCACGGTACTCAGCATGGACACTAAACAGGAATCGCAATAGATACCCCGGAAGTGTCCCCATCCAAGGGAAATGCAAAAAAAAAGGTTAAAGCGAAAATAAAACACCGAAACATCACTCATGATGAGGCATCATGCATGATATTACATATGTTAAAAACAATGCCACATATTGTGGAATGCAAAACATAAAACATAAAGCACATAAATATGCAATGAAAGTATTATATAAAAAAATATATAAATATATATAAAAAATATATATATTCATGGGCATTACCTCAGAATAAATCCGAGGAATCTAAAAGGACATGACATCACCCACAGCTTACAAAAGAAATAAAGTTACTAAAAAACAATACAATCATCGATCAGTAATAAAGCAAAGTAAATCAAAATCAACGTTAAGCTCCCAGGGGTTAAAACCTTGGTCTCATATATCCAATATGATTTTCTGTGGCTTAACCGAGGAATAAAATTACCCCCCCTCCAATGCTTGGTAACTCTTTATATCCCCCAAAACTTTAAACCTTTTGGGCTTTGTTAATGGAACTGCTTAAAATGGCGGGAGACGTTATGTGTGGTAAGACCCTTTTTGATATTACTAATATGTTCCGCCAATCGTACATGTAGGGGTCTAGAAGACTGCTCTTCGACAGAATAGTCTTCTACTAGGCCTGCCCCAGTAGAAGACTATTCAGTCGAAACGCGTCAGCCGGCAATTCCTGCTTCCCATATTACTTTTACGATTATACCCTTTTTGTGATCACTTTTATTATCCATTCATGTTTTTTTGTAAGAGATTTTTTACTCTATTAAACTTTTTTGGTTGATCTGCTATATTATTTGATATTCTTTTTCCTCCATGTTTGTACAATGATGGTCTTCCTTCCATTGTCATCCATTGTGTGGATTGATCCATTTGCTGCTTCCCAAGAACCACCCATTTGGGACGATCATTCAACCGCAATTTGATTGGAATTACAGCCGTGGCATCAACATCACTCCTGGCACCATTCTACCACTGGGGATCCAGTATTTTAAGCGCATTAAACGCACTGCCGTACGGTATGGGCATCCATCTGGTGTGGTAAGAGTACCCATCTTCACATTCTAACACTTTCCAGATGTACATAATTGCATATTCGATCCATCTGCACTTTTAATTGATCTATTCTGATTGCATGTCTTTTACGTCAGTTTGAGATTGAAGAGAAAGATCTCCATTTCAGAACATTTTATTTGTGGACATTGGGTTATTGGACTATTGTGGTTCATATAATTATTATTTTATTGTTTTTTCACATACCCTATTTTTTGTCCAGTTGAGGTGATTTTATTGTCATTTCATCTTATCACAATTGCTTAGCGCTATATTTTTTATTTTGTTATTGTTTAACCAGACTGACTGCATGCTCATTCTTAAAGGCTGGATCTGGTTCATTATTAATCAGCTGATACACTTTTACAATTTAACCTTTAAATATTTATTTATTACAATTATTTCTTTTTTTTTAAGTATTTGTTTTATGAGCCTTGTTGAGGGTGGCTTTGGTGAGATATCAGGGGTCAAAACAGGGAAAGGGACAGAGGACACAGATTCCCCAGCACTGAAGATGAATGGACAAGAGACAGAGGCTCCTGTTCATTCATAAACTGAAGCATCATAAACATAGTTATAAATGGACAGAGTCAGTGATCACTGACTCTGTGCATTCAGAAAAAGAAAGCATCAGTAAATCACATATACACTGGCTTCTTCCTCCGCTCTCCATCCTGACAGATCTGAGACCAGGGGAGGACCGGAGGAGGACCTGGAGAGCTGGAGGAGCACACAGAGGACCCAGGGAGCTGGAGGAGGACACCAGGAGCCAGAGGAGGACATGGGGAGTTGGAGGAGGACCCAGGAAGCCGGAGGAGGACATGGGGAGCTGGAGAAGGACACAGGAGGACAGTAGGGGGTGATTGGTGCGGCGGTGGGGGCAGGTACAATCAACGATCGCCCTGTATAGCTTTCAATAAAGCAGCTGACAACCTTGAAAAGGGGGAGGAAGAGAAGTGGCTGTCAGCTGCTTTATTGAAAGCTATACAGGGAGATTGGTGCTTATAACTGCCCCCACTACAGCACCGATCATCTGTGATCAGACCTGCAACAGGTCTCGTCTTAAGCATCGGAGCATTTGCATGAATGCTCAGCATCGGCACTGATACCGATACTAGTGCAACTAGTATCGGTATCGGTGCAACCCTACTTTGTATCTTAGTGCAGACTTCTATGAAAATTGGTGAGCCAATCACACAAGGAAGAAATTACATCTTTGGAGGTGATTTGTACACCAACTGTGTAGAGAATGCCTCCAGGTTGCCATATTGCATTGATTTTTACAGAAAATGACAGTGCTGCAGATTAAAAAGAAAAGGTAATTTTTAATAACAATAATTTACAACATGACTTGTGTAATGAATAAATGTTATGATATTATAGCTTGCTATAGTTTTTCCATGAATGTAGAGTTACCCTATAAAATATTGAAATATGCAGTAAATAATTTCTTTCCAATTTAAATGTTGTACATTCCATCTGTATTCTGCTTGCACATTCTGCATGCAGAACAAGTGCATCCATAGAGTCCACATTAAGCAGTCTGGTAAATAACCCTCTATCTGTCCTTGACAAACTAAATAAACCCACTGCAGTGCTGAATCATCAAACTGTCAAACTGTTTGGAATCAAACTTTAAATCTTCCTGCTTTTTGGAAAGAGAAAGATATTATATGTTCCTTTCAATGCATTATAAGCATGGGATAAATGAAAATGTGAAAGATATAAAAATGAAAACAAGTGTGGATGTACTGAGCATGTTAGTGTCAAATTTAACATGAGGTTAATGTTCCTGTTTGCAGATGTAAAAGCCATCTACAGGCTGGGAAACATGTAGCCATATTGAAATGATTAAGGCAAGCAAAGAGCTAGGAAATCCACTGTATTTTATGGATAAAATGGCTTGCATTAAACTGCACTTGACCATATCCTAATTCATCACGTTTGCTTATCATATCATGTTGAACAGCAACTTTATATCTGAAAACCATCTGCCTGAGAAAGTTGGTTCACATTCTTCGCCTTTATATTTCATGATTTTCAAACTGGAGGGAGTCACTTCTAACTGGCAGGGGGTATCCATCCTGCCTTGCTTCAAGTCACAGATATTTACAACTTCTTTCTATGAATGTATTACATAATCTTATTCTGATAATGAAGGAGATGCAGATTAGCCATAGAAGGGTAGTTGTCTTACTGAGAGTCATTAGACATCCTCCCATCTTCAAATGACTCAAGAACAACCAGAGCTCTCTACCACTGAGGTTGGAAGTAAACAGATATGCCACTCAAATCTTTCAGATTGCTTTCTTTCATGTGGCCACACCCTGTTGAGGGGAACTTTCCATTACTGGTCTAACCAGTGGAAAAATCTTTCAGTGTACCTGCAATTATTATATCCAGTGAGGTTATCACTTCTACCTATGTAATTTTAACAGTTTGTATCAAAGCTTTGAAGGAGCTCTGTTCTGACCATTCATAGCTGTTTGTTATTTTCTGGCATCATACAGCTTAACCAAAGACATTGACTGACTGATTTGTGCTGAACAAACTTCAGCTACTAGTAGTAGTACCCTTGGTCTTGCTTGGTATCTGAGCATTAACCAGGTGATCACCAAGAGTACAAGCAGTCTTACTCCCATTTGTCATAATTGTAGACACAATTACTGTGTTCTTTACGAAAACCAGGGGCATTGCTAGGTGGTAAAAAGACCAGGGCTTCAGCCCGAAGTCCAAGCCTGGCACTAGCGGGGAGCGGCGTCACTCGGCAGGGGGGAGGTAGGCTCACTTGCTGGTTGCTGCATGGCTCACCAGTGCCCATCAATGCTGACCACTAAACTGACCTACCGGACACATACACTAACCCCCCTGACACATGCACTCACCTACCTGACACATGCACTGACCTACCTGATACCTGCACTGACCTACCTGACACCTCGACTGACCTACCCGACACCTGCTGCAGTTACCTACCCGACATCTGCACTGACCTACCTGACACCTGCTTTGACCTACCTGACACATGCACTGACTTACCTGACACATGCACTAACCTTCCTGACACCTGCACTGACCTACCTAACTTTTCCACATAAGACTTCAGGTGACCTGAAAAGTGTAGTGAGTGTGTAAACATTAATTAAAGGAAGACAATTAGCAACCCACATAAAGTAAGACAAGTTATGCTTATCATGGCTCTCAAAAGGATTCCCAGCTGGAGAGGACACCAAGGAAACTGTCAAAATGGATACACTTGATATGGCTTGAATGGCACTTGCAATAGTTAAGATAGACAGCAAGGAGGTGCCCATTTAAGTGTAGCAAGGTGGAGAGGTGGATACAGCACACAATAATTGACAACTCACAGTGTGTGAATGATCTCATGCACTACAGTCATTGGTGCATCTGCAGCTGGGAGGAGGAGGCATCCAGGATCCCAAGACTGAACTGCTTCTGCAAGGAGTGGAGTGTTGAGTAGAATTATAGGGGTCTGATAATGTTGAGTTATATATATTAGGATAAATAGAGACTATCACTTTAAGAATTGGTAATACGCCTTTTTTTTTTCTTTCCCTAGGCGTTTCCGTGTTTTGTTTCACTTTCTGGGAAATCAAAACTATTCGATATGAAACAACAAAAACTACTAATAAGAACCCCAAAAGCTGCTCAAAATGACTTCCTTATCAAAACCAGTCTGAACCAACCAAATACTGCTGAAATAGCTTTTTTCACATGATGTATACACCCCTTTACCTGTTCCCTTGCTACTAAGAAGATATGTACTTTGATTGAACTAAACTATACGATCATACCTAGGTCCCACCTATATCACGCCTAGAATACACTTACACACCCATATTTTATGCATATTCCTACATATAAAGTTGTATAACCTGTAGATATAAGCTCAGAAACACTTTCACTCGCTTATGTTCCTGAGAACTGTGTTGTGTCTCTCCACTGCAGTGTATGAAATAAAGAGCAACGGGAGTCACCATGGGAGATTTTCCCGGGGAGTTGGTTCAGATCCTTATTCCCTCACACAGACCCTTATCCACTGTGCACGCTAGGGCTAATTGCAACCGTTAACGAGGCACGTGTGAAGTTCATCCCCTGATGCCCTCTCCAAGTTACCAGTAGAAAGCTTTACATAGTTATTAGGCATGGTTATAGCTGGGTTTGCACATTAAGGAGAGTCTTCTTCTCTAAATGTTCTTTCTTATTCAGGGATGTTTTCTTACTTTGGGTGGGACTCTCTACCCCGTTAGCACAAGTTATGTCCCATCTGTTTGCCATGGGGTTGTTTCTGTGGGGTACGCCTCGCTTGGGGGGGAGGGGGGTTCTCTTATGTATTGTTCCATGCCTCTATATCTACACACCCTAGAACGGAGATATTTTGGATGATGTACATGGGTTGTTAGGTCTCACTAGCCTCCATTTGCCTATCAGAGAAGGGGATAAGGTGATAATTTTTGGTATAACTTCCTGCACCTCTCTTTACGAGCTATGTTTATGTGCCATTTCATTTTCTATTCTGTCATTGTACAACAGTTATTGTATCATTTGAATCTTGCATACTCAATAAAAATATTGAAAAGAAATAAACAGCAACGTTTACTTTTTATTGATTTGGGCTCACTGTCTCATCTGAATGTCTTACTTGGAGACTCCCTAACCTAATTTAACAGAATGGTGCCATGACTCGGATATAGTCCATTGGGCTCCCGGACAGAGAGACACGAAACTCACGTTGAGCAGACAAGTGGCCATGGTAAGAAACTGTTATTCTTACTTATTCTGCTGTCCATGGCAAGTAATTAGTCAATGTCTGGGGTCCATTGTCTGAAGGCATTTTATGCTGTTGATGAGATGGTGAGATTAAGTCAAATTAAGAGTAAACTAGAGTAATGTTAATGTTACACAGTTTGACCCAAATAACTCCTATACTTCACTTGTTGCAGAAATAATAGAGCCGATAATATTTGTCATTGTTGATGTTTTATTTCTGTGCTTGGGGTATCAATAGATTTAGGAGACTTGTGAGAAGGTCTGACCAGAGGCCTGTAGTAGTGAGCCTGTGTGGCGAGTAATGTCTATGTGGCAAGTGTACAGGCCTGTGTGGCCAAGTGCAATAAAGCGTCATTTGAAGGCTACTGTGAGTGGCCCGGGGGAAGAAAAAAATATTTGGGTGATGACCCACAAATTGTTAGAGACTCAAAGTGAGGACTCTAGATTGGGAGCATGGCTCTCCCATGGACCTCTCGATGTTGGGAGAGGTAGAAGAAGTGGCAGAAGTCCTATGACAGACATGACAGACATGACAGACAGTGGCTAAGAAATAACACCAAAACTATTATAGGCTGGACCAAAACAGATCAGATCCAATACCAGCAGAAGGAGTTATGAGCAACTTAGGTTTCTGTGTATGTTAATTTTTATGGCAGATTGACAGAGTTGGATGGGAGGATTAAATGTGTACAATATTGGATTTTTGAAAGTATGAAATGTGATGAAACTTTAGCTATTTTCCTAATGCATATCTCTGATGGGTCTAGCTAAAGAGAATTAGATCAGACAATGCAAGTGTTATCTAAATGTTTAAGAAATGTTTGAGAAGCAGAAAGATTGAAGAGTTGAAATAAAGTAAGCATGAGTATTTGCAGGTTCCTCACCCCCTCCCCTCCTTTTTATTTCTGTGTAAGAAAGGAGTGAGGTGCCCCTCCCCTTGACATTGTTATGTAACATTGTGTGAAAAGAGAAACAGACGGTTTGCAGATATTTTATTCTAAGATTGTGCCCATCTGAAGCCAAAGATTTTTGAACATCTAAGTATTATAGAAAGTTGTAAATGAGAAAAGTGAACAATACAGAAGAGTTAAATTGTAGGTACTAAAACTGAGGAAATGGTATATGAGAAAGATATAAGCCTTTGTTAGAAAGTCTTTGTAAGTTTAACTGAGAAATCATTTGTAGAAGAGGAGAGAAGTGAGACAGGCTTCCAGCTTCTCCCTTCTTCGATGGATACATCCTGTGTGAGATTCTGTGTCGGTGAAATGTTAACTTTTGACCAGCTATGAAATTACTAGTATAACATGTGATGTTAAAATGTGAGTAATATAGAAGACTGAAGGAAATGTTTAATTATGTTGCAGAAGTGGAATCCTAGTTGAAATTGTTAGTTTTTGTCATGTAACTTTAGGATTCATATTAAAGAAAGAAAGAAAAGGCTGATTGTGGCCACCACCCTTTAAATTTCTAAAAGTTAGCCATGATTATTATAATTATTTAAATGTTTAGTTCTCCATTCCAGCCTACTGGGTATGGAATGGGAGAAGGCTCCACCCACTGATAAAACCTGGTTGTACCCTTTTTGTGCCAGTCATTTGAACAAGGTAGCTGACTAGACAAGTTCTGTATAACATGTTAAAAATGTGACCAAAACAAGAGATAAAGACCTTTTCCTCTGTCTAAAAGGTCACCTGCCCTATTGACCACAAACCCTTTGAAAATGTGTAGAAAATAGATTCGGTTGGTGGATGCACTAAGATCCATGTCGTGGCAAGAACACAAAAAGAAAACTGCAGCTGCAACCTGTGCCAATGGTGCTGTACAAAAGGAAAGATATGCTTTAGAATGGATGTTATGAAGAAATATGCAAATTAAATCTTGACAAAAGCAAGGACAAAACATTTGTCATCAGCAAGGCTGAGCAAGTATGAAGCAATCCTGCTTGAATTAGGAGAAATAGAAGAAAAAAAATGTACTACAATAAATTCTGCCAGCGTTTTCCTAGGGATAGAAGAATACCTTAAAAAGGAGGGTGACTACATCTGCTTAAAACTCATGGAAGAAGAAATGCAGCAAATCTCCCCAGTAAAGGACACTTCTCCTGAAAATTCAGATCTAATCCTGTTTACAGAGGGTTCACGACTGTACAAAGATGGAGTCCCAAGAATGGCAAATGTGGTGACAACATTGGAGGAAGTGATTGAGACCCAACTACTCCCTTCATTACTTTCAGCGCAGGTTTTCAAAGTGGTAGCACACACAAGAGCCAGTGAGACCGTAAAGGATCAAAACAGCCAACATCTACACTAATAGCACGTATGCTCTTGAAGTAGTCCATGATTATGGAACCATAAGGAAGAACAGAAGATTCACAACTGCTGCAGGAGAACCAATTCAAAACTGGAAATATGTTCAAGAACTTTTTGAAGCAGTCACCCTCCCAAAGGAAGTAGCCATCCTGAAGGTCAAGGCATATACAGAAAGGCCGCTGAAACACCAATGGAAGAAATCATGACCCTAATCACTGATTTTGCAAAGGAATAAGAAGAAACCCATAACAGATTGAAGAATAGGAAGGGAACAAATACAGAAAGCGAAGGAACTGATTAAGAAATTGAAAGAATCTACGTCTGATGTTTGGAATGAAATCATTGAAAGGGACAGAGCAAAGAAAGACCAAGATGGACTCCTGTGCAAGGAAAATGGAATATGTGTCCCACCTCAAACGGAGAAGATGAACATACAAATAGCCCATGGCCCAGGTCATGTAGGCCCTAAGGCAATGGAGAAAAACATAAACAAGGATGGTTGCTTTATTCAATACTCTAGAAATGCATGTCAAGACTTTGTTGATAATCTGTGCTAAAAATAACCGAGGTAAATAGACCAGAGTAACACAAGACGTTTGGCCAAGCCACTATTCCCTTTCCAAAGACTTATAGATTACATCCAATTTCCCAAATCAGGCCAATATCAATATGTTTCGGTGTGCATAGACATGTTTTCAAGGCTGAATGGAAGCCTGCCTGGTGGCTAAAGCAAATGCCAAGACAACAGCAAAGAAGCTCCTTTCTGAAGTAATATGCCGCTTTAGAGTGCCTGAGACCATAGAGAATGACAGAGGAACACATTTCACTGGACAGATCATGCTAATTATATGCAAGGACTTGGCAATTGAAATAAAAAGAACATGTTGCCAGCACATCTTGGATCTTTAAAAAGTCTAAAAATGTATTTGAACATAAAAACTCTATTACAGATAGTGACATTTCAGATCATAAAAGGACCCCTTTATCGGGCTGATGGAAAGATTATATTTCACCTATGCATGTAACCTTCTACATTCCCTTGGCAGTCAGGATGTCTGAATAGCTCTAATATGCAAATAATGACTTTAGTTCTTTAGGCCCACCCCCTCTTGAACCCCACTGTCATTGACTGTCGGTCAGAAGGATGAGAAATAGGAAGTACCAAACCATTACTAAGCTAAGCAGGGCAATAACTCCTCTGCAGGATGTGGAAACCTTGCAAAAAGATCTGAACAAATTAATGGGGTGGGCAAATACATGGCAAATGAGGTTCAGTGTATAAAAAAAAAATACATTTGGGTGGCAGAAATATGGATATAAATGCAATCTTTACACTGGGGGCAGAACCTCTGGGGGAATCTAGGATGGAAAAGGACCTGGGGGTCCAGGTAGATGATAGGCTCAGCAATGGCATGCAAGGCCAAGCTACTGCTAACAAAGCAAACATAATATTGTCATGCATTAAAAAGGGGATCAGCTCCAGAGATAAAACGATAATTCTCATGCTTTACAAGACTCTGGCCGCACCTAGAGTATGCTGTCCATTTCTGGGCACCAGTCCTCAGGAAGAATGTACTGGAAATGAAGCGAGTACAAAGAGGGGCAACAAAGCTAATAAAGGGTCTGGAGGATATTAGTTATGAGGAAAGGTTGCAAGCACTGAACTTATTCTCTCTGGAGAAAAGACACTTGAGAGGGGATATGATTTCAATATACAAATACCTTACTGGTGACCCCACAATAGGGATAAAAAAATTTCGTAGAAGGGATTTTAACATGACTCATGGCCACTCATTAATATTAGAAGAAAAGAGGCTTAACCTTAAACTACGTAGAAGGTTCTTTACTGTAGGAACGACAAGGATGTGGAATTCCCTTCCACAGGCAGTGGTCTCAGCGGGGGGCATTGATAGTTTCAAGAAACTATTATATAAGCACCTGAACGACTGCAACATACAGGGATATACAATGTAATACTGACATATAATCACACACATAGGTTGGACTTGATGGACTTGTGTCTTTTTTCAATCTCACCAACTATGTTATTATGTAACTATGGGAGGTGCAGGTTCAAAAGTAACTTCAGGAATTAAAGTTACTATTTGAATATTAAAGTTAGGTAGGTTAAATTGAACACTTTAAATCCAACCTAATGTGTCAGTAAATACCGCATACTAGCACATTATAACATACTTACCTTTGAAATTAAACCTTCCAGCAGCTGTCACTGCTGCCTGGGCTTCCATGTTCACCTGATCTTCCTTCTGGGTTTGTAGGCTCCAGCCATTTGAAAGGCCGGGGCTGCAATGACATCACTTCCACACATGTGCACAGGACCCACAGCCGTGGCACAGCACTCTGCATTCTACAGCATACTGTGTGCCCTCAATGCAGAACATCACTGTGCATGCACGGGTGACATCATCAGCTATTGCCAATGGGAATATCTCCTAAATGGTGCACATTTAGGAGCTATTTGTTGTGCCTAAGGTTAAGCCTGATTGTAAGCTTACCTGTAGGTACAAGTTGAGATAGCCAGTTTACTACCACTTTAAGCCAAATTTATTTTCTTTTTGGTAAAATAGGGAGGGGTTAGAACATCTGTCAGGTTTTATTGCCTCTAGCAAAGGTTTTACTGTTGTCAACCAAAATTAAAAATAAAAACATCTTCCTAACTGCACTAAACCAAACATTGGTAATGCACTGTCAAATTAGATTCTATTACTGAATAATGCCAAATATTTTAGTAGTTTCATTTTTTATTTAACTCCCATGGTAAGAGAGCGTCTTTGGTGAATGTCTGTTTAATTTTTGTATTCTACAGCTGCAAAAGGAAGTGACATCATAATTGTTCTTAGGCGGATGATCTCCAATTACATTACTCAGATATTAGTTTGTCTCGTCTGATCTAATTTCTTGTGAAAATCAGTTTTCAATACAACTACTCTGTCATCATCTTGAAAAATGTACTAAATTTTATTTTTATATATTGTTATTTGTAGCAGGAAATGTATGTTGACATTTAAAAAACATCTTTAATGCTCAATGTTTGTTATCTAGAGGTGTTGCTTTCCCAGAAAGCCTTTTTTTCCCCCATCTGATGCATGTTTTGGCTAACACAATTACAATATACTCCTCTAATCCCTTGTATAGAACAGAATTTTTCCCATCATCTCCGAGAACAGCTGCAGTCACAACAAGTAGATCAGCACTCCCACCTGTGTTTCTGGAAAGATGAGCCAATGCCTTGCACAACAGCGTTCCGTTCTCCAGCTCTTATCAGCTCTTTACATTTGTCTGCAATGTTACAGAAACTATTGCAACTTTGTGAGTAAAACACATATTCATACAGTTCCTGTTACTATTGCTACAAAATGCGGTTTATGAATATTAGTATACACAGACATGATTAATAGTTAATCTGCATTACAGAGAATAATATGCAGACATATTTATATCTGTTTCCAGAACTTTATTATTTTCTCCTATGTAAAAAACATAACATAGTGCTTCAATACACAGTTCTCCACATTAGATCGAAAGGGGTAGGGTTACTGCTTAAGGTCCTTCCCTATACCAGGCACATCTGTAAAAGACTAACCTCTGCTTTTCAGCCGAGCTATTATTGTCAACCAGTGAAGAACACTTTGAATACAAACTGCATATCAGGAAAATTGCAAAGTTTTCTGTATTTCTGAATATATGCATGCGGATTTATCTAATGTGTGAAAATTATATAATTCATGAATAACAACCGTCCAACCTACCTATAGATAACTACTTTTTTTTAACTGCATTCTCATTGAAATGAATACATACTGAGAGTGAAAGAATCAAAGACAAGTAAGGAGAATCAGCGGAAAGGGGTAACTTTTAAAGTATAACTGTACCACAAGTAAAACTATCCTTTCACCAAATTGTTTAATAGATTGGTGTTATAATTATCTTCCTAAAAGTTGTATAGCCTAATAACAAGACTCCTTAGCAATTCTACTCCCCGTTCTTCAATGGCTGCCAAGCTGTGTCCTTTCTGATGTGTAGCGTCCCCGTTAGTACTACATACTTTTCACATAAAGCTTCTCTCTTTAACCCATGGCTTTGGACATGTTACCAGTGATTGGGAACCCGCATACCCTCCTCGAACCCTCTGGAATCATAGACAAAGTTTTTTCTTATATACTTCACAGTCAATAAAGACTGAAAACTTCAATACTCAGGTCACCACAGATCTCAACAATAAAATAAAACACCCTCACTAGATGTCTGGAAAGCCCCATGGATTTTACTCTACCTTTTCAGAGTGGCCAAACATTCTCTCCTCTTGGAGATCGTTTTGAGTCATGGAAATAAAGAGCCGATTGGACATACCTTTTCTATGTCCTATTCTTATTAAGTCTCTGGTCCATAGAACTACATCCCACCATACATCTGAGAATGGGAAGCAGACCTAGGTAATTTTTTCTAAAGAGCAAAGATATTACGGTATATAATCTACTTCATCCTAACAACATCTACAGTATGTAAAATTCAAGAATCTGGATACAAACTCAGATGATACAAAGTTCTTCACCCCTTTTCTAAAGATGCAGTTATGCACCTGGAATGCTCCTTCATACCCTTTTGTAGATTAAAAGCTCTGTTTGCCAAACTTACAGAAATGAACCTGGGAGACAAACCAGCAGCATGTCTAATCCGTGCAAAACGCATTACTAAAAAGAATACTACTTATCCAGCGTACAAATAAAGCCAAAGGCTACCTTCCCCTATATTGAAAAATTACAATGCCTATACCAATATTTCTTGGATGCTCCATAGTAACTGAGACTCAGCAGATGAAGGACTTAACCTCTTCTCTTTACCACTGTAAAAAGATTTTCAAGAAAACCTAGTTATATTGAATTTACTTATTCAGTAAATTATCATACTATACCGGCACAATATATTTCCTCATAACCCTAACTAACTTCTAAAACAGTATGCTGCCTTTGCCATCTAACTAAACAACCTTGTTGTAAACCATAGATGTACTACGCTTTACTAGCTCTTTGCAGGCACTTCGGCAGTGCTGGGCATTAATTTCAATGACGGGGCAGTTTAAAAGCGCTAAATACAGTGTTCCCGAAATGCCTGAAAGGTGCTGCTTGCAGAACTGTGAAAGCACTTGGGCGGTGAGACAGTTTTCAGGGGCTTTAAAGGCGCTATTTTTAGCGCTAAATCATCTAAAAAACAACTCAGTGTGAAAGTAGCCTTACAGAGACTCTAAAGCAAGAAAATGCCATGCTGTTTCTGCCAGCAAGTTCCATTCCCCCTGCTGCCAGAAATCAAAGCAAAATGTGTGTTTTCATTTGTTTATTTTCTGTCAGACAGAAAATGTGTACAGTCAGTTGTTAGTAGTAAGATTGTGTGCCTGTGCTCTCTCTATTTTGCAGGTGTCGTTGTGAGCGGTCGCTCACCCTGCCATCGTTGGACAACATTTTTCAATGGGCAGAGGGCTTCCTTTGGTGGGCCTTGGTGTAAACTTTTGTGATATTGTCTGTGTTAGCTGCAGGGACCTTTTGCCAGGATGTATATAATGTGGTATTAAGAAAAGGAAGGAGCCGGTAAATTACATATTTACCGGCTCCCTCCTCCATTCTCCACCCTGACAGATCCAGGATGGGAGGGGGGGGGGGACCGGTGGAGGACAGAAGGGAACCATAGGAGCACGGAGGACATGGCTGGGGACCAGAGGACATGGCAGGGGACCGGAAGAGGACAGAGGACATGGCGGGGAGACTGAAAGACATAGTGCGGGACTGGAGGAGCATGGAGGACATGGTGGGGGATAGGAGGAGCAGGGAGGACATGGCAGGGGACCAGAGGAGCAGGGAAGACATGGCAGGGGACTGGAGGAGCAGGGAGGTCATGGCGGGAGCCTGGAGGAGGACCAGAGGAGCATGGAGTACAAGGCAGGGACTGGAGGACATGGCGGGGGACTTGTGGAGACAGAGGACATGGCAGGGGGACTGGAAGACATGGCAGGGGACCAGAGGAGCACGGAGGACATGGTGGGGAGACTGGAGGAGCAGGGAGGACATGTCAGGGGACTGGAGGAGCAAGGAGGACATGTCAGGGGACTGGAGGAGCAAGGATGTCATGGCAAGGGACTGGAGGAGGACCAGAGGAGCATGGAGGAGGACACAGGGGACAGTCAGGAATGATCGGTATAACGGTGGGGGGAGTTACAATCACCAATCTCCCTGTATAGATTTCAATAAAGCAGCTGAAAGCCATGGGAGGGAAAAATGGCTGTCATACAGGGAGATCAGTGATTGTAACACTGCCGCACCGATCACCCCTGACTGCCCAGGAATCGGGTGAAGCATTGGTGCAATTGCACGAGTACAAGTACTCGCGCAAATGTTCGGTAACAGCACCGATACCAATACTAGTATCGGTATCGGTGCAACCCTAATACAAATGTTATAAATTGAGTTGCAGTTCAGTTAGTAAAATAAGTATTTAATCCCCAAAACATGACTTAGTACCTGGTGGAGAAACTCTTGTTGGTAAGCACAGAGGTAAGATGTTTCTTGCAGTTAATGACCAGGTTTGCAAACATCTCAAGAGGGATTTTGGTCCACTCTTTTTACAGATCTTCTCTTTAAGGTTTCTTGGCTGTCACTTGGCAACTCGAAGTTTCAGCTCCCTCCATATATTTTTTTTTATATTAGAATTAAGATCTGGAGACTATCCTGCAAGACCTAAATGTGCTTCTTCTTGAGCCTCTCCTTTGTTGCCTTGGTGGTATGTTTTGGGTCATTACAAATTTCTTTACAGCTCCAGGCAGCAAGCTTGTAGATTACACCTTCTTTGCATGCAAGATGGAGGGTGCTGGCTCTGCAGACATAGACTAGGGGAAACAGGAGAAGCTGCACGGCTACACTCCCATGCATACACCTTTATTAAAATGAATTAAAAGCCATACAGTCACAGAGGTACAGTGACACTGATGCATTTCACATCCTTATTTGTTGCTTAGTCATAGCTAAAAGATCACATACACCGATGCTACTATATATACATATAGGAATCTGACTAGATGATCAATCATGAATTAATTGATTAATTGAGACCACCTACATGCAATCAGGAGTGATCCGTGGGATATGCCTATATATCAAGAATAATGTACAATGTACAAGTGAATCTGAGAGATGACATCACTAAGGGAGCTAGGGAGCTCTACCTTACGGGTAGAGCTCCAAAGGGATGAAGCTAAGAGCAAAATAATACTGGGAGTATAATATAGGCCCCCTAACCTGAGGGAGGAGGGGGAGACGGATCTCCTATCACAATTTGGATTAGCAACAAGGATGGGAAGTGTTATCATAATGGGGGATTTTAATTATCCAGACATAGACTGGGCGGATGGAACCACACATTCGTTTAAGGCTTGCCAGTTCCTAAATGTCTTGCAGGACAATTTCATGGTTCAGATGGTAGATGCACCAACTAGAAATAAAGCATTAATGGATCCACTGATTACCAAAAATACAGACCTGATCACGGATGTGGAAATACGTTGCAATTTAGGAAACAGTGATCACAGGTCAATTGGCTTCAGTATAAATCACACAAATAGGAAACATAAGGGGAATACAAAGGCACTGAATTTCAAGTCAACTTCCATAAACTACGAACCTTGCTAGAAGGCATAAATTGAGATAAAATCTTAGGAACAAAGAGGAGAGACGGGTTTGCTTTAAGTGCATATTAAATAAGGGCATTAGCCAATGCATCCCATTGGGTAATACATTTAAAAGAGCAAACAAATGTCCTGGATGGCTTAACTCCAATGTAAAAATGCATATATAAAAGGAAAGGAGAAGGCCTTAAAAAAAAACAAGGTTGAGGTATCATCATCATCATCATTTAGACATTTATAAAGAATGCAACAAGAAATGTAAGGGTGCCATTAGGGCGGCTAAGATAGAAAACGATACACCCAACGTGGAGGAAAGCAAAAAAAATCCCAAGAAAATCTTTAAGTATGTAAACAATAAAAAAGGGAGGACAGACCATATTGGCCCCATAAAGAATGTGGAAGGACACCTGGTTACAAAGGATTGGGAGATGGCAAAGGTATTGAATTTATTCTTCTCCTTAGTCTTCAAGTGGGAATCGGGGAGCTTCAGTTACCAAAACTGCAGTGTTTATCCTCATGACACATCACAGGAAGAACCTTCATGGTTAACAGAGGGCAGAATTAAAATTAGACTTGGGAAACTTAACATTAATAAATCACCGGGACCAGATGGCTTACACCCGAGGGTGCTAAGGGAACTCAGTCAAGTAATTGCCAGACCATTGTTCCTAATTTTTACTGACAGTCTACTGACTGGAAGCCAGCTGATTGGAGAAAAGCCAATGTAGCACCAATATTTAAAAAGGGCCCAAAATACATCCCTGCGAATTACAGACCAGTTAGCCTAATATCAATAGCATGCAAGCTCTTGGAGGGGATAATAAGGGACTATATACAATATTTTAGTAATGAGAACAGTATCATTAGCAGTAATCAGCATGTATTTCTGAAGAATCATTCTTGCCAAACCAATATATTAACCTTCCATGAGGAGGTGATTTGCCATCTAGATAAAGCAAGGACCATAGACATGGTGTATCTGGATTTTGCAAAAGCATTTGACACAGTTCCCCATAAACATTTATTGTACAAAATAAGGTCCGTTGGCATGGACCATAGGGTGAGTACATGGATTGAAAACTGGCTACAAGGGCGAGTTCAGAGGGTGCCGATAAATAGGCAGTACTTGGAATGGTCAGGGGAGGGGTCCCCCAAGGTTCTGTGCTTGGACCAATCCTATTTAATTTGTTCATAAACGACATGGAGGATGGGGTAAACAGTTCAATCTCTGTATTTGCGGACGATACTAAGCTAAGTAGGGCAATAACTTCTCAGCAGGATGGAGAAACCTTGCAAAAAGATCAGAACAAATTAATGGGATGGGCAACTACATGGCAAATGAGGTTTAATGTAGAAAAATGTAAAATAATTTGGGTGGCAAAAATATGAATGCAATCTATACACTGGAGGAAGAACCTCTGGGGGAATCTAGGATGGAAAAGGACCTGGGGGTCCTAGTCGATGATAGGCTCAGCAATGGCATGCAATGCCAAGCTGCTGCTAACAAAGCAAACAGAATGTTGGCATGCATTAAAAAGGGGATCAACTCCAGAGATAAAATTATAATTCTCCTGATCTACAAGACTCTGGTCCAGCCGCATCTAGAATATGCTGTCCAGCTCTGGACACCAGTCCTCAGGAAGGATGTACTGGAAATGGAGCGAGTACAAAGAAAGGCAACAAAGCTAATAAAGGGTCTGGAGGATGTTAGTTATGAGGAAAGGTTGAGAGCACTGAACTTATTCTCTCTGGAGAAGAGACACTTGAGAGGGGATATGATTTAAATTTACAAATACCATACTGATGACCCCACAATGGGGATACAACTTTTTCACGGAAGGAAGTTTAACAAGACATGTGGCCACTCATTAAAATTAGAAGAAAAGAGGTTTACCCTTAAACTATATAGAGGGTTCTTTACTGTAAGAGCGGCAAGGATGTGAAATTCCCTTCCACAGGTGGTGGCATCAGTGGGAAGCATCGATAGTTAAAAAAAAAACGATTAGATAAGCACCTGAACGTCCACAACATAAGAGAGATATACAATGTAATACTGACATAGGTTGGACTTGATGAACTTGTGCCTTTTTTCAAATTCACCTACTATGTAACTTGGAAAAGGAAGGTAACACAAGCAAAAAGGACACTTTCACTTGTGTCTCCCTCCTGTATCTCCATCAAGCTGTCCCCAAACTGACTGCACAAAGCGCAAAAATACAAATCTTATATCAGAGTAAAATATCATAACTACTAATGAAAGCCCATGCACATGTGTCCAAAAGAAACATGTATAGGACAAAAAACAAGTATCTACAAAAATATGTAATAATATATAATAAATACAATAAAATATATATATGTATGTTCTATATGTTGCAGTTTCCCAGGGACAGAAACCCACTAAAATTTGGGACAGCCCTTGAAATTCCCTGGGAATTCCCGCAACAGGAAAACGGAGCCCCACGAGGATATATTTAAATATTCAGAAGGCTACTGTTCCTGTACCTCTGTGACTGTATGGATTTTAATTCATTCCAATAAAGGTTAATATTTAATCATTTTAATTCATTCCAATAAAGGTGTATGCATCGGAGTGAGGCTGTAGAGCTTCTCTTGTTTCCTCTAGTCTATGTTTTGGGTCATTGTCATGCTAAAAGACCCATCCATGACCCATCTTCAGTGTCCTGGCTAAGGGAAGAAGGTTCTCATCCCAGAATCCAGGGTTGCCAGGAAGAGGCTCATGTCCTTATCAACATGGGGACAGGGTGCTTTGGGGTGGGGGGGCCGCAGAGCCCCCCCTTCCCCAAAGCATCCACCCCCATGTTGAGGACACAAGGCCTGGTACGGTTCGGGGGGGGGGGGCGCTTGCTCGTCCCCACCCCCTTTCCTGACTGGCTGGCCTGCATGCTCGTATAATCGAATCTGGTATGGACTTTGGAGGGACCACCGCGCCATTTTTCCAGCGTAGGGGTTACCGTTAAAACCCATACCAGACCAGGTATGTCTGACGACAGGGCTCGCAAGGTGTCAATCTCGCCGATGAAAGCAGCGACATTGACTTCCTTCTTTAGTCCCGTCATGCCTGAAGTCACGTTCAAAATGAACGGACTTTAGTCCACGTGTGAGCAAGTCCGTCAATTTGGAAAGTCTGGCGGAGCTCCGGCAAAAGTCCGGCGGATTGTCTGCCGGACCTAGTCCGCGGGAAAAGTCAGTTCGTGTGTGGTCGTGTGTGTGCGCAAGTCTGCTCGTTCGGAATGTCCGGCGGACCTCCGCTGCAAAGTCTGGTGGATTGTCCGCTGGACAAAGTCCGCCAGATAGTCCGATCGTGTGTACGGGGCATTAGAGTCTGCAAAAGACTTGAGACTGGGGCAGAGGTTCACCTTCCAGCAGGACAACGACCCTAAATATACAACCAGAGCTACAATGGAATGGTTTAGATCAAAGAATATTCATGTGTTAGAATGTCCCAGTCACAGTCCAGACCTAAATCCAATTGAAAATCTGTGGCAAGACATTAAAATTGCTGTTCAAAGATGCTCTCCATCCAATCTGACAGAGCTTGAGCTGTTTTGCAAAGAAGAATGGCAAATATGTCACTCTCTAGGTGTGCAAAGCTGGTAGAGACATATCCAAAAAGACTTGCAGCTGTAATGGCAGCAAAAGGTGGTTCTACAAAGTTTTGAGTCAGGGGGGCCGAATACAAAATCACCACACACTTTTCACATATTTATTTGTAAATAAATTTGAAAACCATCTATCATTTTCCTTCCACTTCACTATTATGTGCCACTTTGGGTTGGTCTATCACATAAAATCCCAATAAAATACATATATGTTTTTGGTTGTAACATTTCAAGGGGTATAAATACTTTTTCAATGCACTGTATACAGTTAGATCCTCAAGATTTCTTACTGATCAAGTGGACATCCCATAATAACACTTCCCCATCCAAATTTAATTCCTCTAAATAAAAAAAACAAAAAAACAAAAACGGCAAGGACTGCTTCTTGTCTCAGGAGTGATTGGAAAATGCATGTACCTGGCTGTGCTGGGTAGGAGATAACCAACATTCACCAGAGACACCTGCTGGGGTAGTGCTACATATATACACATATATATATATATATATATATATATATATATATATATATATATATATATATATATATATATATATATATATATATATATATATATATATATATATATATATATATATATATATATATATATATATATATATACACACACACACACACACACACATTTATTTTGCCTGTTTGCCTTGGACCAGAGGCGTAGCTTGAAGCTTGTGGGCCCCCGATGCAAAAGTTGACCTGCCCCCCCCCCACAACTTCAAGAATGTGTGCAGATACATTCACCGCCAGCCAAGATACTCAAAGTGGCTTAAGATTTTTGAGTTCCCAGAGTTCCGCTTTACATCAGAGGACAGGGATTACCGCTGGAGAAGCAGAGGACAGGGACCCCTGGCAGGTCACTTGGCAGAGCTCCTTTCTCATACCAGCACTGTATACAACTCCCCCACCCCCCACACTACACTGGGCTGAAATCACATTCCTTTACACACAGTCTGTCAGTCTTCACCGGGTGTATCTGGCTTTTATTTTGCTCTTCTGACACATGAAATTCTCTGATCGGAACGGCAGTGTAGTTGCAGTAGACAGATACACCCTGTGCAGATCATGGCTAACTGGCTGTGTTGTAAAGGAATGTGATTTCAGCCCTGCGGAGGAGGAACAGTATAAGGTGCTGTCATGGGAAAGGAGCTCAGCAGCTAGGCATATCATGCAGGGTGGAGTGGGTGATCAGGGGGCTTTGGGGGGGTAACTTAGATCTGGGAGGGCAAAGCCATATAACACAAAATCTGGAGCCTGCAGCCCTTCAGGAACTCCCCCCAAGGAGGTGTTAAGGAATTTGTTTTAGCAATTTCTGAAGGTTTCTCTGTCAGTGTTGGGAAAGACACCTCCCGGAGGTGTGTGTCTTTTCCCCAGTTGTCAGGGAAGTAGGGTAAGTAGACATCCCTGGGTGGGGGGGGGGGGAGTACAGAGAATCCCAGCTGGTGACTAGGAGACACTGAGCAGTGTCATACCTCACCAGTGACATTGGTCCCATTGTGGCTATAGGACGGCACTCTCTTCCTCTTGCCTCGCTGAGCTTGGTTACCATTCCATGTTGCCAGCACACAGCACAGACACTTCCCTATCCTGGGCTGTTCTCATCTCGTGCTCCTGTCCATTCAGGAAATGGCTCACAGCTTCTCCCTAACCAGTGGGAACAGAGGGGTGTGGACTGTTGAAGGCAAAGTAGAAGCCCAGTACTGGAGAGTGGCTGTGGGGCCCTAGGGCAGACCCAAACTGAATTTTGTGGAGGCTATGATAATATGACAGGGAGGCTGCAAGGGGCCCCATGGAGCTAGGGGTGGGGTTGCAATTGTGACCCCTGCAACCCCTTATGCTACGCCCATGCCTTGGATAATATGACTGTCTGTGTTGGTTGTGCGCACCCATGAACAATAATGAATAAAAAAAAATGACTGAGTCTCCTGATTTAATCATCAATAAGGATAAATAAATATTCCACTGGAAGATATGGAGAACTCACAAGTCAGCCGTGTAAGTAGCCGAGTAAAATTACTTTAGTAATAGCCACTTTACTTAATTTATCAAATTCTGCTAGGATGTGACCGCAAAGGAGGTTCTAGTTATTACCATAACACCACTCCTGTTACCAGGTTTTGCTCATTGTATTTTATAATAGTTAGTGAAATAGATATGTATCTTTGCTACAAAGATGGTCTGCTAGCAAATTATAGATGCATAACATAATAGTTACTATGTCTGCTTGCCATTATATATGGTAACACCTGGCTGTATCTATTTTATATAACAAATAAACTATTTGCTGTTTACAACATCATCATAAATGATGCTGCTATGATATAAGCACCAACAGAACTGAGCTGAAAGAAAACCATAATTATAATTGAAAGGACAGTTTTTAATAGCGGATATTTGATAATGAGTCCTAAAACAGAAGAAGAGCAGAAAAAGATCAACTGGTCTGTTGAGACTGCCCTTTTCATTTTTTTTTCTTAAAGGGGTTGTAAAGGCAGAAGGTTTTTTATCTTAATGCATTCTATGCATTAAGACAAAAAGCCTTTTGTGTGCAGCAGTCCCCCTCAGCCCCCTAAGACTTACCTAAGGTCCCTCTCTGTCTAGCGATGTCCACACGTGTCTCAGCTGTCTGAGATTCTCCCTCCCTGATTGGCGGAGACACAGCAGTGGCTCCATTGGCTGCTGCTGCAATCAATCAAAGTCAGCTAGCCGATCAGTAGAGAGAGAGGGGGTGGGGCTGGGTCGGGGGTCTGTGTCTGAATGGATCCCAGGATCTGTGACTTGACTCAGGTGCCCCCATAGCAAGCTGCTTGCTGTGGGGGCACTGAACAGGAGGGAAGGGCCAAGATCACACAAGAGGGACCTGAGAAGAGGAGAATCCGGGCTGCTCTGTGCAAATCCACTGCAACAGAGCAGGTAAGTATAACACATTTTTTATTTTTATAGGAAAAAAAAATAGACTTTACAATTACTTTAAGCATGTTTAACCACTTGCCGACCGCCGGCCATCAAATGACGGCCAGGTGGCGCACCTATTGTGGCGGGAGGGCATCATATGACGTCCTCCCATTTAAACAGGGAATGCGCGCGATTGTGCATGTGCATCCCTGTTCCTTTGGTAGTGGCGTGTCACGGAGACACCGCTCGCCACCGAGGGGGGTGAACAGCCATTGGGTATGGCTGTTTACTACGTGATCGGCCGTGATGTAGTCACGGCCGATCACAGATGGCCCCACCCCCACTGTGCACGGCATGTGCGCGCGATCGTGAGCGCGCTGCGCATGCACGTCGGTGGTGACATGTTCCCGGGAACACTGCTAGTCACCGACGCTGGTAAACAGCCATTGGCCGGCTGTTTACCCACGTGAAACGATCACAGCCGATCACTAAATGTAAACAAACGATCGTGTGTGAGGAGGAGATTGTGGTAACATCTCATTACTGCTTACAGTGTACACACCAATCACACTGATTGCCCCCCCCCCCAATAAAGAGGACCTGTCACCACCCCTCATAGTACCTGTCACTCACAGTCCCTCAGAGTACCTGTCACAGTCCATCAGAGTACCCGAGTACCTGTCACAGTCCATCAGAGTACCTGTCACAGTCCATCAGCATACCTGAGTACCTGTCACAGTCCATCAGCATACCCGAGTACCTGTCACAGCCCATCAGAGTAACCGAGTACCTGTCACAGCCCATCAGAGTAACCGAGTACCTCTCACAGCCCATCAGAGTAACCGAGTACCTGCCACAGCCCATCAGAGTACCCGAGTACCTGCCACAGCCCATCAGAGTACCCGAGTACCTGTCACGGCCCATCAAAGTACCTGAGTACCTGTCACAGCCCATCAGAGCACCCGAGTACCTGTCACAGTCCATATGAGTACCTGAGTGCCTATCACCGCCCTTCAGAGTACCCAAATACTAGTCACCAGGCCATCAGAGAACCTGTCACCAGGCCATCAGAGTACCCGAGTACCTGTCACCAGGCCATCAGAGTACCCGAGTACCTGTCACCAGGCCATCAGAGTACTCAAGTACTTGTCACCAGGCCATCAGAGTACTCAAGTACCTGTCACCAGCCCATCAGAGTACCAGAGTACCTATCTGCAGCCCATGCCTCATAGAATATATGTTGGGGTGTTTGCTTTCCAAAATGGGGTCATTTTGGGGGTAATTCCATTGTCCTGGTGCTCCAGGACCTTCAAAAGTGTGATAGGTAGGAATGAAATGAGGTGTCATTTATGCTCCTAGAAGGCCTGAAGGTACTACTTCAATGTTTGGCCTCTCTATGTGATCAGGCTGTGTAAAAGTCCTACACATGTGGTATCGCCATACTCGAGAAGAGTAGCAGAATGTGTATTGGGGTGTAATTTTTGCTATATACATGATATGTGTTAGAAATATCTTATAAATTGACAACTTTGTGTAAAGAAAAATGCGTTTTCATTTTTTTCCACATATTCCAAAAACTTCTGGAAAAAAATGAACCGTTCAAAAGACTCATTATGCCTCACAGATTATACGTTGGGGTGTTTGCTTTGCAAAATTGGGTCATTTTATGGGCAATTCCATGGTCCTGGTTTTCCAGGGCCTTCAAAAGTGTAATAGGTGGCTGTGAAATGAGATGTGTCATTTTTGCTCGTGGAACGCCTGAAGGTACTACTTCAATGTTGGTGCTCTGTATGTGGCCAAGCTGTGTAAAAGTCTCACACATGTGGTATCGACATACTCTGGAACAGTAGCAGAATGTATTTTGGGGTGTAATTTGTTGTATGCATATGCTGTGTGTGAGAAATAACCTGATAATATGACAATTTTGTAAAAAAAAAAAAAAAAAAATCTTCATTTTGCAAAGAATTGTGGGAAAAAATTACAACTTAAAAAAAACTCACCATGCTACTTACTTAATGCCTTGGAATGTCTACTTTCTAAAAAGGGGTCATTTGGGGGGTACTTTTACTTTCCTGACTTGTTAGTGTCTCAAGAAATGAGATACACCCCATGTACTGAAGGCCTGATCAGATGTGATCAATTTTCAGTGATTGGCACCATAGTAACCCAATGTGGGTTATTTTTACCAAAGATATGCAGCAGTATAAATTTTGGCCAAAATTTATGAAGAAAAATTACTAATTAGCAAAATTGTATGACAGAAACAAAGAAAAGGGTTTTTTTTTTTTCACAAAATTTACGTTTTTTTTGTTTATAGCACAAAAAATAAAAAACCCACTAGTGATTAAATACCACCAGAAGAAAGCCATATTTCTGTGGAAAAAAGAACGCAAGTTTCATATGGGTATGGTTTTGCATGACTGAGTAATTGTCATTCAAACTGTGAGGCCGCGTACACACGCGGGGACTGTTCGCTCAACTTTGTCCGTCAAACAGTTTCAGCGGACAGTCCGCTCAAAATTAGCATGGACGGACTTGGCCACACACGACGAACGAACAGTCCGCTGAAACCGTGCGCGATGACGTGAACGGCACGTACGACGGGACTAGAAAACGACGTCCTATACACTGCAATGCAAACTTCGGCGTGTAAATCCTTTCTGAGCATGCGCGGAACTTAGTTTGACGAACAAGCCTACCGTGGGGAAACTTTGTTTCAGCGGACAGTTTTTCGGAATTTCCGAAAAACTTTGTTCGTCAGACTGTCCGCTGAAACTGTCCGCTGAAAGCCCACACACGAGCGGACTGTCTGCCGAAACACTGTTCAGCGGACAAAGTTGAGCGAACAGTCCCCGCGTGTGTACGCGGCCTGAGAGTGCTGAAAGCTGAAAATTGGTTTGGTCAGGAAGGGGGTGTAAGTGCACTGTATTGAGGTGGTTAAATTCACTAAGGCTTGGTTCACAATAATGTGATTTCAGATGCAACCTTGAGCTGAGTGATTTATTACCTCTGCTCGAACTGTGTTCCATGCATCAGCCATCAACTCTAAACTTGTACTTTCTAAAGTTAGTTTTGAACTTTCCTCTTTCTATCTTGAGGTTATGTCCCCGTGTTCATTATCTTAGCTTCATACTGCAAATACTGCCCTTCTGAACCATATTCACGTCCTTAAAGTATTTAAAGTTTTCAGTCATGCCCAGTGGCGGCTGGTGAGGTTTTAGGATGAGGGGGCACCAGACCCTGCCCTTCCTTTTTGACCCCTCCCACTTGGTGAAAATGGGTGTGGTTTCAAAAAAATAGTGGGCGTGGCTCTAAGGTGGTGTGGATAGTGTCTGAGATGAACGAGGGAGAGGGAGAGAGGGATGGAGGGACAGAAGGCCCAGATCCTACACAACAATATAAATATGTGTATTCTAGAAGGTTTAACAATCAGCAGATAAAGATATTCCAAATAACTGGTGTTAGCACTTCAATCATCCCCGCACCATGGTTGTTATGGTGTCAGGATGATTGAAGCGCACTATTTCTATTATAACATTGTAATATAAAATTAAATCATTCAACTCACCATAATGCAGAATCAGTGGGAGCCCTGAGCATGTCACTAGCCACGTCGCCTGCCACCAGATGCCATCAGGTGTCCCCAGCAAAGTCCGTCCTTACATCAGGTACCCCCAGCGGAGTCCCTCCTTACATGTAGCCTGTGTCCCACCAAATTGCAGCAGCCGGTGTCACCATAAATTGCAGCAGCCTGTGTCACCATCAATTGCAGCAGCATGTGTCACCACCAAATTGCAGCAGCATGTGTCACCACCAAATTGCAGCAGCATGTGTCACTATCAAATTGCAGCAGCACGTGTCACCCTCAAATTGCAGCAGCACGTGTCACTACCAAATTGCAGCAGCACGTGTCACCACCAAATTGCAGCAGCATGTGTCACCCTCAAATTGCAGCAGCATGTGTCACCCTCAAATTGCAGCAGCATGTGTCACCCTCAAATTGCAGCAGCACGTGACACCACCAAATTGCAGCAGCACGTGTCACCACCAAATTGCAGCAGCACGTGTCACCACCAAATTGCAGCAGCACGTGTCACCATCAATTGCAGCAGCATATGTCACCATCAATTGCAGCAGCATGTGTCCCACCAAGTTGCAGCAGCATGTGTCTCACTAATTGCAGCAGCATGTGTCCCACCAAATTGCAGCAGCATGTGTCACCATCAATTGCAGCAGCATGCGTCCCACCAAATTGCAGCAGCATGCGTCCCACCAAATTGCAGCAGCATGCATCCCACCAAGTTGCAGCAGCATGTGTCCCACCAAATTGCAGCAGCATCCGTCCCACCAAATTGTAGAGGCATGCATCCCATCAAGTTGCAGCAGCATGAGGCCCACCAAGTTGCAGCAACATGCATCCCACCAATTTGAAGCAGCATGTGTCACCACCAAGTTGCAGCAGCATGTGTCCCACCAAGTTGCAGTAGCATGTGTCACCACCAAGTTGCAGCAGCATGTGTCACCACCAAGTTGCAGCAGCATGTGTCACCACCAAGTTGCAGCAGCATGTGTCACCACCAAGTTGAGTTGCAGAAGCATGCGTCCCACCAAGTTGCAGCAGCATGCGTCCCACCAAGTTGCAGCAGCATGTGTCACCACCAAGTTGCAGCAGCATGTGTCACCACCAAGTTGCAGCAGCATGTGCCCCACCAAGTTGAGTTTCAGAAGCATGCGTCCCACCAAGTTGCAGCAGCATGTGTCCCACCAAATTGCAGCAGCACGTGACACCACCAAATTGCAGCAGCACGTGTCACCACCAAATTGCAGCAGCACGTGTCACCACCAAATTGCAGCAGCACGTGTCACCACCAAATTGCAGCAGCATGTGTCACCATCAATTGCAGCAGCATGTGTCACCATCAATTGCAGCAGCATGTGTCCCACCAAGTTGCAGCAGCATGTGTCCCACCAAGTTGCAGCAGCATGTGTCTCACTAATTGCAGCAGCATGTGTCCCACCAAATTGCAGCAGCATGTGTCACCATCAATTGCAGCAGCATGCGTCCCACCAAATTGCAGCAGCATGCGTCCCACCAAATTGCAGCAGCATGCATCCCACCAAGTTGCAGCAGCATGTGTCCCACCAAATTGCAGCAGCATCCGTCCCACCAAATTGTAGCGGCATGCATCCCATCAAGTTGCAGCAGCATGAGGCCCACCAAGTTGCAGCAACATGCATCCCACCAATTTGCAGCAGCATGTGTCACCACCAAGTTGCAGTAGCATGTGTCACCACCAAGTTGCAGCAGCATGTGTCACCACCAAGTTGCAGCAGCATGTGTCCCACCAAGTTGAGTTGCAGAAGCATGCGTCCCACCAAGTTGCAGCAGCATGCGTCACCACCAAGTTGCAGCAGCATGTGTCACCACCAAGTTGCAGCAGCATGTGTCACCACCAAGTTGCAGCAGCATGTGCCCCACCAAGTTGAGTTGCAGAAGCATGCGTCCCACCAAGTTGCAGCAGCATGTGTCCCACCAAGTTGCAGCAGCATGTGTCACCACCAAGTTGCAGCAGCATGTGTCACCACCAAGTTGCAGCAGCATGCGTCCCACCAAGTTGCAGCAGCATGTGTCACCACCAAGTTGCAGCAGCATGTGTCACCACCAAGTTGCAGCAGCATGTGTACCACCAAGTTGCAGCATCATGTGTCCTACCAAGTTGCAGCAGCATATGTCCCACCAAGTTGCAGCAGCATGTGTCCCACTAAGTTGCAGCAGCCTCACATCAACCCCCCTCCCCTCTTACTTACCTTGCAGTGTGTTGTCCTCTCCAGCGGTGTCTCCTGTGGAGAGGTCCGCCCTCTCATACTTCCTGGTTCCTCTCTCCTGGGCGCAATTGTAGAGAGAAAACAGGAAGTGACATCAAACTGAGATGTCAATCAAACCGCCCGGCCGTAGTATTATATACTACAAATAGGCGGTAGCTACTCAGTGCTTCAGAAAGCACCATAAGGCGGGCTAAACAGCCGCAAATGAAGCGCCACGTCTGCAATCTCGTTATTGCATAGACGTGGCACTTCCCATAGGTGCACTGTGTCTGGCGTCCGAACACAGTGCACTTAAGGACCTTTTTTTTTTTTTAAAGGGCGAGCTTAAAATGTGGTCATGCCCCATCCTTTTCTTTCTTTCCTCCAGACTGTACATATTAAGTTGATGTTCCCTCTCCTGATGTTTCAGTAGACTGGAAGTCTTTCCCTAGAAGAAGATTTTATCTGACTTTAGAGTCAGACTATTTTCATTTTATGACTGCAATTAAACCTCTTTGCTCAATTTTTATGAATGTTATGGGGACAAATAAATGTGTCATTGTTTTATAAGAGACCCGGTATCTAAGCAGAATCATGCTTTGTGTAACGAACACAATGCTGTACACACAGGTGCATTATGAGAGAAGAGAGCTTTGCTCTAATTTTATTTGAATAATAGTTTACATTCTTCCAGTCAAATTAACTTCAAAATGTAAGAGTAGTTATTGGAATTAAAAGGGAAGCAATTAATTTTCAGATAATTCTCAGATTAATTTTCAGATATTAACGTTTCATCCAAATGAAGTGCTATACCAATACCAACAAACTATATTTCCCCTTTATTGTAAACCCAGGCTTTGAGCAAGCAGGCCAAAGCATCACATTTAATAAATTGTGGGTGCTAGGTATCTTCTAAAAACTATTATGGTAGTTCTTCCCTCTAAAATAGAGTGATATTAAAGTCTTGTTTTTTTTTTGTTACAAAGACACACATGTCATACTTACCCGCTCTGTGCAGTGGTTTTGCACAGAGCAGCCCTGATCCTCCTCTTCTCAGGTCCCTCACTGGCGCTCCTGTCTCCTCACTCCTGCTGAGTACCCCCACAGCAAGCACCTTGCTATGGGGGCACCCATGCCAAGCCGCAGCTCCATGTGTCCATTCAGACATGAAGCCTGGCCTTGCCCCTCTCCTTTTTGGCTCACTGACTTTGATTGACAGCAGTGGGAGTCAATGGTGCTTTGCTGCTGTCTCTGGAAATGAGGAGGGTGAGTCCTGGACAGCCGAGTCTCTCATGCAACATCACTGGTTCAAGATGAGCTGAGGTAAGTATTAGGGGGGCTGGGGGGGGGGGGGTGGAGGGCTGCTGCAAACAGAAGGTTTTTTCTCTTAATGCAAAAAATTGCATTAAGATAAAAAAAGCTTCTGACTTTACAACCACTTCAACAGGAATTCAATTATCACTACTATAGTGCAAATGTAGATAAACAAGACCACAAATTATTCTTAATTAAATAAGCTCTTAATGTCCATGAATCACATAACAGTATAAAAGAATCCACTGTAGTACTCAATGATTTTGAGTCATTATCCCGACTGTGCTCCAGTCATGCATTAAAAGTTGTATTATGTTTTATTCCTGTTAATATAGAAGGAAAGACTACCACCCTAATAGTTTTCAGAAGATACCTAGCGCCCACAATGTATTATATTTTACTTTATGTTGTGTTTTACGCATACAGTTGTGCATACCCTGGCAGAAGTTGTGACATTTGGCATTAACATTGAAAAAGGACTGATCATGCCAGAAATTGTCTTTTATTTAAGGATAGCAATCACATGAAGCCATTTATTAATCCATAGTTTTTTGGATCCTTTTTATATCCTTTTCCATCTTTGTAAAGTTTCATTACCTTGTTATGCAGGTTTTTTGACTGTTCTTTTCTACCTCCTCATGGCTCAGTGTCTAGCCTGCTTAGTGCATCCATGTGAGAGCTAACAGACTCATTGACTATTTATACACAGACACAGATTGTGATTTAAAAAGCCACAAATGTGGGAAACTAACCTTTGATTGCATTTTAACCATTTGCTTACTGGGCACTTAAACCTCCCTCCTGCCCAGACCAATTTATAGCTTTCAGTACTCTCATATTTGAATGACAATTACTCAGTCATGCAACACTGTAACCAAATGATTTTTTTGTCATTTTTTCATACAAATAGAGCTTTCATTTGATGGTATTTGATCACCTCTAGATTTTTTATTTCTTGTGCTATAAATGAAAAAAGACAGAACATTTAGAAAAAAATTATTTTTCTTTGATTCTGTGATAAATTATTTTTTTTTCTTCATAAATGTTGGCCACAATTTATACTGCTACATATCTTTGGTAAAAATAACCCAAATTAGTGGCTATCATGTGGTCTGTGTGAAATTTATAGAGTCTACAAGCTATGGTGCAAATCATAAAAAAATTATCACATCTGAGGTACTGAGGCCTATCTCATTTCTTGAGACCCTAACAAGCCAGGAAAGTACAAATGCCCCCCAAATAACCCCTTCTTGAAAGTAGACATTCCAGGGTATTTAGTAAGAGGCATGGTGAGTTATTTGAAGCTGTCATTTTTTCCCACAATTCTTTGCAAAATTAAGATTTTTTTTTCCCACAAAATTGTCATTGCAAAAGCTTATTTCTCTCACATGGAATGTGTCTACCACAAATGACAACCCAAAATACATTCTGCTATTCCGCCTGAGTATTACGATACCACATGTGTGGGAATTTTTCACTACTTGGCCACATACAGAAGCCCAACAAGCAGGGAGCACCATCAGGTGTTCAAGGAGCATAAATTACCCATCTAACTTGTTGACTACCTTTTTTAAAACGCCCACAAAATGACCCCATTTTGGAAAGTTAACACCCCAATGTATAATCTATGAGGCATAATAAGTCTTTTGAATGGTTCATTTTTTTCCAGAAGTTTTTGTAAAATGTGGAAAAAAATAAAAACGCATTTTTTTTTTTTACACAAAGTTGTCCATTTATAAGATATTTCCAACACATAGCATTTACATAGCAAAAATAACACCCTAAAATACATTCTACTACTCCTCCTGAGTATAACAATACCACATGTGTGAGACTTTTACACAGCCTGGCCACATACAGAGGCCTAACATTGAAGTAACACCTTCAGAAGTTCTACGAGCATAAATTACACATCTCATTTCTCACCCACCTATTATACTTTTGAAGGCCCTGGAGCACCAGGACAATAGAAACGCCCAGAAAATGACCCCATTTTGGAAAGCTAACTTCCCAACATATAATCTATGGGGCATAATGAGTCTTTTGAACGGTTCATTTTTTTCCAGAAGTTTTTGGAAAAGGTGGAAAAAAAGGAAACCCCCTTTTTCTTTTACACAAAGTTGTTCATTTATAAAACATAGCTTTTACATAGGAAAAATAACACCCCAAAATACATTCTGCTACTCCTCCTGAGTATAACAATACCACATGTGTGAGACTTTTACACAGCCTGGCCACATACAGGGGCCTAACATTGAAGTAACACCTTCAGAAGTTCCACGAGCATAAATTACACATTTCATTTCTCAACCACCTATTACACTTTTGAAGGCCTGGAGCACCAGGACAATGGAAACGCCCAATACCACATGTGAGACCTTTACACAGCCTGGCCACATACAGAGATCCAACATGCAAGGAACACTGTCAGTTGTTCCAGGGACACATAGCATGCACATACCAAGAATTACACCCCAAAATACATTATGCTGAGCAAAGGGTAAACAAAAAATTACTTGTGGTTTAATTAGCACAGTTGTCCACAGGGGGATAGCACTGGTCCAGGCAGCAGGCAGGGACTTGGTCAGCAACAGCGAACGCACAGGGTCAGTGCAGGCAGAGATATTGTCAGCAGTGCCAAAAATATTGGTTCTGATAGTAGTCAGGAACATGGTCCATGTGCTGCGGTCAGTGCGACAGACAGAGGCATGGTGGCAGTAAGTCCTACAGGCAGCAGGCAGAAGTAGGGCCTCATTGAGGACAGAATGGGGACAGGGGTAGAGGCTTCTCCCACCCAAATCTCTTTGAAGACCCTAATCTAGGGCTGAGAAAATAAAGAAAATTGTTTTCTTCATCCAGAAAAACTATTCTGGAGCCCCTCACATATGTGAGACCCCTGTGTTGAATCCCACTAGTCCAGTTGCAGAGTACAAGATCAGTCCATGAGGCAGGCAAAAAACAGGGTCAAACAGCCCAAGGTCAGTTCCAGATCAGGCAGAGATATGTACAGAATCGTTAGGCAGAAGCATGGTCGAATAACAGTCCAGGGTCCATTCCAGATCAGGCAGCGGTATGTACAGAATCGGCAGGCAGAAGCATGGTCTAATAACAAGCCAGGGTCAGTTACAGAGCAGGCAGTAACATAAGGGGTGTGAAGGTGTTTGAAGGCAGGAACTGAGGATTATGTTTACCATACTTCACTAATAATTTATTGAAGTATGGTAACGGCGAAAACATTCACCTATGCAGAGGCCTGGTTGGGAAGGACATTGTGCGCAATAATAAGATGAGTCTCTTCTGACTCCTCTACTGGTACACACCCTACATCTTTTTTTACGTGTTTGGCCTGTTGGTTTGGGAGGGATTTTATCAGGAAAGTGGTGTTCGGAGAGTCGACTAAGAAAATGTGATCAAATGTTTTCTGGTAGGCAGTTCGGGAATATAAGGGCAATGTAAATTTCCTCCTGGTAACCAAGGAAGGGTTGGGGGTTTTGGTTGGAGTTGCAGTAAATGATGTAAGAATTGAATATGGCCAATTGAAAAAAATTAATTGCTACTTTTTTTATACCAATGCTATACCTGTCTTGTGGCAAGGTATGGTTCAAGCATTTGGTTGTTGAAGTTGACTCCCCTCATAAACAAATTGTATTCATGGATGCATGCTGGTTTTTGGATGGGCCATTCCTTCTGGGGATTTCCACATAGGTGTTATTGTGGATCGAAGACAACATGTAAACATCCCTTCTGTCCCTCCACTTCACTGACAGAATCTCCTTGTTTCGTAGACTTGCCGTTTCTCCTTTTATGAACTTCTTATTGACAAGACTGTGAGGAAAGCCCTACCGGTTCTTTTTTATCATGCCACATGCAGGCGTCTTCTTCCAGTGAAGGTTGTGGAAGAGGGGCAGAGATGTGTAGAAGTTGTCTATGCATGAATGGTAGCCTTTTTCCAGTAGGGGGTATATGAGGTTCCAAAGAACTTTCCCGCTGGATCCCAAGTAGTGCGGGCAATTAAGGGGCTGCAGCTGGGTGTCCATCCCTTTGTAGACTATAAAGGAATATGTGTACCCTGTGGCTCGGTCACATAATTTGTACACCTTCACCCCATAGTGGGCCCTTTTGCTGGGGATAAATTGCTTAATTTTAAGCCTGCTGCTAAATTTAACAAGGGACTCACCCACAAATATGTGTTGGTCTGGGGTAAACAACTGGGGGAATATTTATGAAAAATAATTTAGTATTGTCCGAATTTTGTAAAGCCTGTCATAATTTGGGTATATTCAGGGAGGGCACTGGGTATTGTCACTGAAATGTAGGACCTTCATGATCATCAGATACCTGATTCTGGGCATTACTGCGGAGAAGAGCGACATGTGGTGGAGGGGGTGGGTTGACCACTAGGAACGCAATTGATTTTTTTTGGTGAGTCCCATATTAAATGTGAGGCCCAAAAAAACCTTGAACTCCTCCACTGTTAGGTCTCTCCACTCATAGGGAAGGGCATAATAGGATGTTAGATTTTGCAAAATAAATTGCTGTGCATACAGGTTGTACTGGGCCACAATTGATGCCAACATGTCCTCCGTAAAAATTAAATAAAAAAAATTAACTGGGGTAAAATTCTCAGTGTCCACCTGAACTACTGGCTGGGCAGTGAAAGGGGGAATGTTAGCTTCTCCTGAATTAGGAGGAAGCCACAAGGAGTTCTGAAGGGTATAGTGAAGTCTGGCATGGGTCCTAACCTTTGGGGCTGAGGTGACACCCCACTGATACTTGGCCTTTCTTGCCGAGGTACTGCGGTGCTGGTGGATGGCACTGCGGTGCTGGTGGATGCCACTGCCTCCTCACCAGAACGCCTTTGTTTGGCGGGCCGAATATCTTCCTCCTCTGAGTTTGTCAGTGTTCCACTACTGAGGACTACCTCATAATTTACGTCAGACTCAGAATCCGAATTAGACAGGGAATCCGAAAAAGAGAGCTCCCCGTTGCTATCGTCGGCCATGGAAAGAATTTGGTAAGCCTCCTCGGCGGAAAAGCATCTTTTGGACATGGTTGCTGGTGGTGATGAAACTGCACAGGTGTGTGCTAAGCCTTCACAGATGTGCACTGATTGATTACACAGATGTGCTCTAACGAGGCATGCACAGGTGGGCACAGATATGCACTGATGAGGTGGCACAGATGGGCACTGATGAGGTGGCACAGGTGGGTACTTATGAGTCGGCACAGATGGGCACTGATTGATTGTATAGATGTGTACTGTTGAGGTGGCACAGATGGGCACTGTTGAGGCTGCACAAATGGGCACTGTTGAAGGGGCACAGATGTGCACTGATGAGTCAGCACAGATGTGCACTGATGAGTCAGCACAGATGTGCACTGATTGATTGCACAGATGTGCACTGAATGATGTGCACTGTTGAGGTGGCGCAGATGGGCACTGTTGATGTGGCACAAATGGGCACTGATGAGTTAGCACAGATGGAACTGATGAGGCGGCACAGATGTGCACTGATTGATTGCACAGATGTGCATTGATGAGGTGGCACAGATGCGCACTGATTGCACAGATGGGCACATATGGATACAGACAAGCACAGATGATGCACTGATGGCACAAGTGGGCACCGATGCGCACAGGTGGGCACAGATGGCACTATAGATGTTAATTGTCACTGTGGGCACTGTTTGGGCAAACTGCTTTTTGTACTCTAATATTCACTCACAGTTCTTTACAGAAGCTCTCTCTCCTCACATTCGGTTTCTGTGTGAGGAGAGAGAGCCGACAATGAGAGATGATCTCATATGTTTACACATTTCTTCCTGGGTATGCAAACTTTTGAGCATGACTGTATAGGTGTGGTTCAGCAGCAGGGCTATTTCTAACACATTTTAACCCGTGGAGCAGTAATACACAGTTCAAGATATAGCATCATGCTTGCCTTAATTCCACCTTTTGCAACCAGCATATATAAAGCTTTCCTTGATTGCTCCAGCACTCTATTCAGCTGCCAGTAATACATGCATTTTCAAGTACAGACGAATATTTAATTCACTACATATGACAGAACTTGGCCAAATAGCGAGCACCAGTGCTATCACATGGCAAGGGTCTATATCCCTGTATTACACTTCATAACCACTAGCCAACCAGCCCCTGTCATTATACTGCGGAAGGTTGGCTCTCTCCTGCAAAACGCTGTAGCTGTACATCGGCCCTTTAAACAGCTAGAGCAGGCACGCGCATGCGCCTGCTGCATGGCGGGGGAGCCGATGCGTGTGCCCAGCGGTCGTGATGACTGCAGGCCACGAGAGACAGAATGGAGATTTGTGTGTGTAAACACACAAATCCCCGTTCTGTCAGGAAAGGAGAGACAGATTGTCTGTTCCTATTAGCTAGGAACAACGATCTGGCTTCTCCTCTAGTCAGTCACATCCCCCACAGTAAGAAACACCCCTCCTTGCCAGTGACATTTACACAGTAATCAGTGCATTTTTATATCACTGATCACTGTATAAATGTTGATGGTCTCAAAAATGTGTCAAAAGTGTCCCATCTGTCTGCTGCAATGTCTCAGTCCTGATAAAAAAAATTGCAGATTGCCACCATTACTAGTAAAAAATAAATAAAAATTGCACAAATCTATCCCCTATTATTTATAGGCTATAACTTTTGCGCTTATACGCTTATTGCGATTTTTTTTTTACCAAAAATAGAAGAAGTAGAAGAATATATATCGGCTTAAACTTATGAAGAAATTTGTTTTTGTTTTTTTAACCACTTGCCGACCGCCGCACGACGATGTACGTCGACAGAATGGCACGGGCAGGCATAAGGGCTTACATGTACGTCCTTGCCTGCCCGCGGGTCGGGGGCCCGATCGGGCCCCCGCCCGGTGCCTGCGGTGGTCGGTATTCGTTCGGGAGCGATCCCAGACGAGGGGACGGCCATTCATTCATGGCCACCCCCTCGCGATCGCTCCCGACGAATGAAAATGTCCCGTGACATCACTTCCTCTCCTGTAATGTAAACACAGGAGAGGAAGTGATGTATTCTCTCCTCCGTGTCGGTATTTTTCGTTCCAGCACCGAGGAGAGAGCATCGGTGAGTTGCACAAGCACTACACTACACAGTAGAACATGCCAGGCACACTCACACCCCCCCTTTACCCCCCGATCACCCCCCAATTACCCCTGCCCCCCCAGTCACAGTGACACCAATTGCTTTTTTTTTTTTTTTTTTGCATTGGTGTCATTTGTGACTGTAATAACTGTTAGGGCAGTTAGGGTTAGCCCCCTTTAGTTCTAATGTGCCCCCCTAACCCCCCCAATAAAGGTTTAACCCCGTGATCACCCCCCCTCGCCAGTGTCACTAAGGCTGGGTTCACATTGCAGCGGTTTATGAGAACGAATGTGATTCGCACCGCACTGCAGTGCAAATCACATCCGATCTCTGTGCGATTCGAGTTCAGCCATACAGATAGTATGGCTGAATTCGTGTCGCACCCGCCGCACCCGCCGCAAATTCGCACGGGACCCTTTTTTTGGCCCGCAGCAGAATCGGATCGCATGGGTGTTCACACCATGCGATCCGAGTTTGCAGATCGCACTGCGATATGCGAACTGATCTGGGGGTGTCATTAACATTTCACTGACACTCCCAGCAGTTCGCATAGGGCAGTGTGAACTGCCGCCGGGAGGCATGCGATGCGTGAACCCGCCGCGGATTCATGGCGTTCCCGCATCGCTCCAGTGTGAACCCAGCCTAATAAGCGATCATTTTTCTGATCGCTGTATTAGTGTCACAGGTGACGCTAGTTAGGCAGGTAGGTATTTAGGTTCGCCGCAGCTTTTTATAGCACCAGGGACCCCCATATACTACCGCATAAAGCCCCCTGATTTCCCCCTAGTTAACCCTTTCACCAGTGATCACCATATAACTGTTACAGGTGACGCTGGTTGGTTAGTTATTTTTTTATAGTTTCAGGGCACCCGCCATTTATTACCTAATAAAGGTTTAACCCCCTGATCACCCGGCGGGTGTCATTTGTGACTGTAATAACTGTTAGGGCAGTTAGGGTTAGCCCCCTTTAGTTCTAAGGTACCCCCCTAACCCCCCCAATAAAGGTTTAACCCCGTGATCACCCCCCGTCGCCAGTGTCACTAAGGCTGGGTTCACATTGCAGCGGTTTATGAGAACGGATGTGATTCGCACCGCACTGCAGTGCAAATCACATCCGATCTCTGTGCGATTCGAGTTCAGCCATACAGATAGTATGGCTGAATTCGTGTCGCACCCGCCGCACCCGCCGCAAACTCGCACGGGACCCTTTTTTTGGTCCGCAGCAGAATCGGATCGCATGGGTGTTCACACCATGCGATCCGAGTTTGCAGATCGCACTGCGATATGCGAACTGATCTGGGGGTGTCATTAACATTTCACTGACACTCCCAGCAGTTCGCATAGGGCAGTGTGAACTGCCGCCAGGAGGCATGTGATGCGGGAACCCGCCGCGCATTCGTGGCGTTCCCACATCGCTCCAGTGTGAACCCAGCCTAATAAGCGATCGTTTTTCTGATCACTGTATTAGTGTCACAGGTGACGCTAGTTAGGCAGGTAGGTATTTAGGTTCGCCGCAGCTTTTTATAGCGCCAGGGACCCCCATATACTACCGCATAAAGCCCCCTGATTGCCCCCTAGTTAACCCTTTCACCAGTGATCACCATATAACTGTTACAGGTGACGCTGGTTGGTTAGTTTTTTTTTTTATAGTTTCAGGGCACCCGCCATTTATTACCTAGTCTCACTAGTGTACCCCTAAATTTAGGGGTGTCTACTTTCCAAAATGGGGTCATTTGGGGGGGGGGGGGTTTGTGCCATCTTGGCATTTTATGGCCTTCAAAACTGTAACGCCCTTAGAAAGCCTGAAGGCGGTGCTTGGTTTTCGGGGCCCCGTACGCGGCTAGGCTCCCAAAAAGTCCCACATATGTGGTATCCCCGTACTCAGGAGAAGCAGCAGAATTTATTTTGGGGTGTCATTTCACATATGCCCATGGCATGTGTGAGCAATATATCATTTAGTGACAACTTTGTGAAAAAAAAAAAAAAAAGTTTGTAATTTTCCCGCAACTTGTGGCAAAATATAAAATATTCCATGGACTCAACATGCCTCTCAGCAAATAGCTTGGGGTGTCTACTTTCTAAAATGGGGTCATTTGTGGGGGTTTTGTGCCATCTTGGCATTTTATGGTCTTCAAAACTGTAATAGGTAGTGAGGAGTGAAGTCAAATATTTACGCCCTTAGAAAACCTGAAGGCGGTTCTTGGTTTTCGGGGCCCCGTACGCGGCTAGGCTCCCAAAAAGTCCCACATATGTGGTATCCCCGTACTCAGGAGAAGCAGCAGAATTTATTTTGCGGTGTCATTTTACATATACCCATAGCATGTGTGAGCAATATATCATTTAGTGACAACTTTGTGTAAAAAAAAATATATATATATTTTTTGTCATTATTCAATCGCTTGAGGCAAAAAAATAAAATATTCAATGGGCTCAACATGCCACTTATCAATTTCCTTAGGGTGTCTACTTTCCAAAATGGGGTCATTTGGGGGGGTTTTGTACTGCCCTGCCATTTTAGCACCTCAAGAAATGAGATAGGCAGTCGTAAACTAAAAGCTGCGTAAATTCCAGAAAACGTACCTTAGTTTGTAGATGTGACAACTTTTGCGCAAACCAATAAATATACAATTATTGACTTTTTTTTTACCAAAGACATGTGGCTGAATACATTTTGGCCTAAATGTATGACTAAAATTGAGTTTATTGGATTTTTCTAATAACAAAAAGTAGAAAATATCATTTTTTTTCAAAATTTGCGGTCTTTTTACGTTTATATCGCAAAAAATAAAAATCGCAGAGGCAATCAAATACCATCAAAAGAAAGCTCTATTTGTGGGAAGAAAAGGACGCAAATTTTGTTTGGGTACAACATTGCATGACCGCGCAATTACCAGTTAAAGCAGCGCAGTGCCAAATTGTAAAAAGACCTCTGGTCATTTACCAGCAAAATGGTCCGGTCTGAAGGTGGTTAAATTGGGATATTTATTATAGCAAAAAATTAAAAAAATTTTTTTTTTTTCAAAATTGTCGCATTTTTGTTTTTTTAGTGCAAAAAATTAAAACCGTTTAGGTGATAAAATACCACCAAAAGAAAGCTCCATTTGTGGAGAAAAAAAAGAACATCAATTTAGTTTGGGTACCACGTCGTACGACCACGCAATTGTCAGTTAAATCAGCACAGTGCTGTATGCCAAAAAATGTCCTGGTCATCAAGGGGGCAAATCCTTCCAGAGCTAAAGTGGTTTAATGACTTTTGGCTTATGTGGGGTAGCTTCTCCTGTTCCTGGCAGCTAGGTAAAGTGATTAATAACAAAGGAAAGATGAGTTTAAGCTGAGAAAGGGAGTTTAAACAGAAACTTTTTGGCAGAACAATGAAAGATGATTGCTTATTAGTTGTTGCATTTTATTTAATTGAATTTAAATTAAAATGTGAAGATTTTAAGTAAAGTTGATGTTCAGCGAATATGATTTACACAGGAGACTTCCCACCAGCTGGTTTGAGGACTACATCATATTCATATACAATATTACATTTTTTTTTTACTTTTTTTTTTTTTTGGTCTGGAGTATTAGACAAACAAAGAAAACATTCTTAATCCCTTTAGAGCCCATTCACACAGGGGCAACTCCTGATCCGACTTCAGGTCGCCCCTAGTCGCCTCAGGTCGCCTCAGGTCGGACAACATTTAAAAAGCAATGTAAGTGAATGAGAGCCGTCTTAATGCACACTACTGAAGTCGCTCCGACTTCAGAAAAGGTTCCTGTACTACTTCTATCCGACTTGTAGGTGACCGGTACCCATTGATTTCAATGGAGATCGCCTCCAAGTCGGATCTCCGTCTATACGGAGGCGACTTTGACAGAATTATTAGCTCTGAAGGGGGAACTCCACGGCAAATTTCTGAAAAAAATTTGGCGTGGGTTCCCCCTCCGAGAGCATACCAGGCCCTTAGGTCTGGTATGGATTCCAAGGGGAACCCCCTACGCCGAAAAAACGGCGTGGGGGTCCCCCCCAGATCCACACCAGACCCTTATCCGAGCACGCTACCTGGCCGGCCAGGAAAGGGGGTGGGGACGAGCGGGCGCCCCCCCCTCCTGAGCCGTACCAGGCCGCGTGCCCTCAACATGGGGGGGTGCCTTGGGGGAGGGGGGGCGTGCGGCCCCCCCACCCCAAAGCACCTTGTCCCCATGTCGATGAGGACAAGGGCCTCTTCCCGACAACCCTGGCCGTTGGTTGTCGGGGTCTGCGGGCGGGGGGCTTATCGGAATCCGGGAGCCCCCTTTAATAAGGGGGCCCCCGGATACCGGCCCCCCACCCTATGTGAATGAGTATGGGGTACAATGTACCCCTACCCATTCACCTGTGGAAAAAAAGTACAAAAAAAAACACAACACAGGGAAAAAATATTTTATTGCACAGCTCCGGGGGTCTTCCGTCTTCGGGGGTCTTCTCGCCGGACTCCTCCGCTATCTTCTAGTAGCTCTTTTGCTAGCGGAGGAGTCCGGCTTTCTTCCTCCCCGCCGCCGGCCTCTTCTCCCGACTTCGGGGGTCTTGTCCCCCTCTTCGGTTCTTCTGCCGGGCCACCGCGCCTTCTTATAGCTCTTTTACAGGCGGTGGCCCGGTCTTCTGTCGCCGCCGCCGCCGCCGCCGCCTTCCGTTCTTCTTCTTCTTCTTCTTCTTCTTCTTCTCCAGGAGATGTTGACACGACGCTCTCTCCGGCCACAATGCCAGGGACGCGCTCCGCTGCCACTTATATAGGGACAATGGGGCGGTGTCACATGGGTTGATGTCACATGGGTTGGTCACACGGGTTGATGTCACATGGTGACCCCGCCCCCTTACCATGAAGACGGAAGACCCCCGGAGCTGTGCAATAAAATATTTTTTCCCTGTGTTGTGTTTTTTTTTTTTACTTTTTTTCCACAGGTGAATGGGTAGGGGTACATTGTACCCCATACTCATTCACATAGGGTGGGGGGCCGGTATCCGGGGGCCCCCTTATTAAAGGGGGCTCCCGGATTCCGATAAGCCCCCCGCCCGCAGACCCCGACAACCAACGGCCAGGGTTGTCGGGAAGAGGCCCTTGTCCTCATCGACATGGGGACAAGGTGCTTTGGGGTGGGGGGGGGCGCACGCCCCCCCTCCCCCAAGGCACCCCCCCATGTTGAGGGCACGCGGCCTGGTACGGCTCAGGAGGGGGGGGGCCGCCCGCTCGTCCCCACCCCCTTTCCTGGCCGGCCGGGTAGCGTGCTCGGATAAGGGTCTGGTGTGGATCTGGGGGGGACCCCCACGCCGTTTTTTCGGCGTAGGGGGTTCCCCTTGGAATCCATACCAGACCTAAGGGCCTGGTATGCCCTCGGAGGGGGAACCCACGCCAAATTTTTTTCAGAAATTTGCCGTGGAGTTCCCCCTTGAGCTCATTCTCTGCTTGGCCTCGGCAAAAGTCGCCTGGCCTGGGGCGACTTGTAAGTCGTCCCAAGTCGGGCTTGAAGTCATCACAAGTCGTTTTGAAGTCGTCCCAAGTCGCGCTGTGATCTTTAACTCAAGTCGTGTCCAAGTTGCCTGACTCAAGTCGCCTACAAGTCGTGTTGCCCCTGTGTGAATGGGCTCTTAAAGTTAAGTCCACATAAAAGCCTTCTGCAAATTGTTTCTGCCTCTTGAAGTAGTGAGCTCTACCATAGAGCTCCAACCTACATTTGAGTCTCAGTGCTTCAGTCAAAATGGGAATTTTTTTACTCTTCCTGTTGCATTCTATATGAGACTAAATGAAAATCTCCAACAAAAAGCCCCACCATCACAATAGCTGCAGTAGGTTTGCAGACTTGAGGATTTAAACCTAGTTATATCGTTATATCCCCATCTGAGTTCTTCAAAATAAAGTTCAGTAATTTAATTGGACTTATCAGCAGGGGCGGACTGACCATTCGGCCACTGGGGCACTGCCCGAGGGCCCCAGGCCACTAGGGGGCCCCATCAGGGTTGCCAGACTCAGTAAAACCAGGGACAGTATGTAAAAATCTGTGTTTTTTTTACATCTGTCTCTGAAATGTCCCTTACCGACATCCTTTAGGTCTAAAAATCCAGAGATTATAGCTGCCCCACCTCTCCAGTACCTTCTCAGCCAGTAGAAACATGTCTGTGTATACTGTGTGGCCCCATAATCTCTGATTGCCTGGGGGCCCCATAATCTCCTATTGCCCGGGGGCCCCATGAGTTGTCAGTCCGCCCCTGCTTATCAGTATAGAGATATAGAAGGAAGTACAAATATGCCAGGAGATCTTTCCTTACTAGCTGCAGGGGTTAAATACGTACTAGGCAGTGAAGAATGACTGTTGTGAGGCTGCATCTTTAAAAAAAAAAAGTTAACAAGGCCAATTCCTGCGGTACTAACCTGCCAAGTTCCCTTTACCTTTATAGCATCTACCATATGAATGTGTATTCCAAATGTGATTTTATCTAAAGGTGCTGTATTACACCTTTAGATAAAAATATCTGTAGAGAACCTTACTTAAGACTTCCGCACTACTATTCTTCCGGCAAGATCCTGGGAATGCTGACTATATCAAATCCTGGGATTTTACCAGGATTATGACTTTAATCTTGCCTAGGCAGCTTAGGTGGAAGTTGGGTGTAAAGTAAGTATTAAATCCCGACTGAACTCGGAGGCCTGGTTCACACCTATGCAGGTTGCAGTTTCTCAATACACAATTTTGATCCCTTGAAGTCTATAGAACCAAAAACTTGATAAAAAGTCCCTGGCCCTTTCCGAAAAATGACAGATGTGAACATGACCCATAGCAAACCATGTTAAATGGACTGTACTGTGTTTCTGCAAAACTGAAATGGCACCAAAAAAATGCCTAGGTGTGAATCAGGCCAAATTCTATATGGTAAATACATTTAAGGTACATGTCGTTACGGGCTTACCATTGATATAGCAAGTTGCTGTAGATCCGGGGGTGACATGCAAGGAAACTAAAAAACAGCACTTTAGCTTGCACATGATTGGATGATAAAATCAGCAGAGCTTCCACTCATTTCAGTCTAGTATATTAACCCCAATAGGCTTTTATGCAGTTGAGTTTAGGTGCTTTGGCAAAAAAATGACAAAAGTTCCTAAACTCAAGTTTAGGAGCTGCCAGTGTACATGAAGCCCTACTGTTTCACTCTGTGCACTGTACTTTAGGCTAATCACTCTACACTCTACTGCTTGCTAGGTACACTTGATTTCTTAATTTTACACAACTGGGCAAGCTTGGGGGTGTATTAGATAACCATGTTAGAAGAAACAAGATCGCTAAACAATGACAAAGCAATAAAGTTCCATTGTAAGCAAAGCAGTTGAGCGTGCAGGGTCCAGGGGGACCCTGGGAAAGTACTGTATATAAGAGCTATGGTGAGAGTTCATTTTACCTGGACTATTTATTGTCACAATGCCATGGGTGTAATGTCATGTGAGTAAGCACCCCACTTTTCAACAATGTTCTACTGTTGTAAACATCTACTCTACACAGAACACAAGTGGCTAAAGGGACTGCACATACACATCGGAGCCAAGGAAGAAAGCCAGAACGCTAGAAATTAAAATGTGGCAACAGCAACACAGCTGTACAAGGAACAGATAGTGCATGTAAAGTTTGTCAGGTTCACTGGGAGACAGAACAATAACTGGAGCTGTGTCACATTCACAATATGTCATATGCTTCAGCAGAGACGCAGTAAAGATGCCCTGTTATTGTTATATGGGTCAATTTTCCAGAAGCCAAGAAGACATTTAAACTAACCACATATGTTATAATCTGATTGTACAGTCTATACACAATGCAGTGCAAGGGTCTACCTACATAATCCATTCCAAATATATCCTGGAAGGTAGGCTCTAGCACACACATTGGTATAAGACAAGCCTAGGATTAGTTTGTTCTTTGTGTGGCCAGTTTAAGACCTAATATGCTCCTTGTTGGCCTGTATATGGCCAGTTTCCCAGACGATTTCAAAGTTTATCAGGGATGCCAAGCATTTAAAGCATGCAGTCATGGCAATGTGTGTATGGCCTGTTATTGTTCTCTAATTGCAGGAATCATGCCATGCAGTGGCAGCAGAGATTACTGGAGGTACAGGTGCACCGGGGCTGCAAGAGAGGTTTTCTGAGAACAGATCCTGCCTACTTTGAATGGAGGAGGTTTTCACTCTAACCTGGAAGCAAGCTGATGTTTGTTGCCAGTACTGGAGTGTATTTGTGGGATCACATGACTCTAGGGCTTCCCCCTGAAGTCCCACTGGAGGATCCCCATTCCTCCACTGGACCGGTCTGAGCTGCTGTGTCATGGATTCTCTGACCTCTGAGAGGGAATTGGACTCTTTTATTTGCCTTGTATCTACTCCCCAGGTTTTCACAAATCATTGTACCAAGTTGTTAACTTATTGATATAAATATTGTGCTGCCATTGTACTACTTTCAAAAATGTCAGTTGTCTTGCTGTCTCTGGCTTTGGTATTATTTAAAGTCTATGCAAACTCATTTTGTATATAAACCACAAATACAACGATTTAAACACATATGTAGATTAAAAAAGGGAAAAAGTAGAACATGCGCAATGAGAGTGACAAAAGTCAAAAGAACAAATGCAATAGTGTTATCACTCAGAATACGGAAGCCCAGGGGAAAAGGCAAGATCAACAAGATATTTACTAGCAAAGAATATGGTACTGAATGAAGCACGCAGTTAGAAAACATACTATTAGAAAGAATGACAGAAAAACACTTTTGGGGGTTTTTTGGGGGTTTACTGACACTTTAGGTCACTGATCACAAAAAAGACATGCAGCAAACTAATTTTTAAAATGAGAGGTCAGCAGTGGTAAATTAATTTTTTTTTAGTACATGTTTTCTTTGCTCAGTGTTTCATTTACAGAACTGGACAATTAACAACGAAGCATTTGTTCTTTTTTCTTTTTTTTTTATAATTCTCAAATTTCTCTCCTCTCATTTTGCAAGAATGCATTCTAATCCAGCAGCACATTCTCATGCGTTCATTAATCCTGCTGCTCTCCAATGTTTCACATGGAAACCTATGGTCATGTGACTTCAGGGGCCTAACAGTAAAACGGGGACATCCTTGAACTTGTCATCTGCTGAAGTATAGTATAGCATCTGTTACTTAATTACCCCAGTTTAGGAAATTGACCTTTTGCTTTTTAACGGTTTTTGTAAATGTTACTTTAGTACCAGTAGCAACAGCTACATATCCTAAAAATAAATATGTTCATAATGTATTTCATTACATTTTTCATATGTTACATCCATACCGAAATAACTAAGCACAACATAACATAACCAAAATATGTCTAAAACCAGACCTGTTTTTTTTTTTTGTTTTGTTTTTTTGCTGAGTAGAGTATGGTTACATTTCCAGTTATTTTATATTGCTGTCTCATTTTACGCTCTTTGTTTATCCTGGTGGTCACTGGCACTGGACTTAAAGTGAGAGAAGAATAGAGGGGAAATTTGAAAATGTTCTGGTGATAACTGTGAAAGCCCTTGTACACACGGTCGGACATTCCGACAACCATATCCGTTGGATTTTGTCCGACGGATTTTGTCCGAAACTGTTGCATACACACGGTCGGACAAAGTTGTCGGAAAATCCGATTGTACATAACGTGATGACGTTATTTTGTTACAATGGGACTACGTTCAGGCTAGTAGCCAATAGCTTTGGTCTAGGAATTTGCTCTGAGCATGCGTGGCACTTTGTCCGTCGGAATAGGCTACACATGATCGGAGTATGTCCGATCGGAGCATTTTGTCGGAAGATTTTACGGACAAGTTGGAAAACTTGGTCCATCGGATACTCCGACGGAAACAGTCCGATGGAGACCACACACAGTCAGATTATCCGACAAAACGGATAGGACACATTCCGTCAGAATCTCCGACCGTGTGTACAAGGGCTAAGAGGACATTTCCCTTTTGGAGAGATCTCCACTCACCTTTATTCTGTTTGTCAGACAAACAATAAAGGGAACATTTCCCAAATGGACCATTGAGTACTGTCCATGGTAATTTGTAATATTTGCACTAATATTCAAATTTTCATAATACGCTTTGGGGTGTAAACTTTTCTACTAAGGTCCAAGCAGTATCTTTGATTGTATTATCTATAGTCATAGAGTTAGTAGATAATTGATTTGTGTCATTTTAGTGAAAGAGGGTATTGCAGGGCTGGATCCCTGTACAGTATGTATATGTCGGCATGTGTGGTAGGGATCCTAGCCTGTAAGCTCTTTGAGGGCAGGAACTGAAGTTAATATATAAGTAAAGTGCTGCCTAACTTGTCTATGCTATGTAAATTCCTGTAATAATAAATAGGAGTGTAGGATTTGGGAGATAGCCCAAATGATTTCTTACCAGGAATATGTGTGAAAATGAATTTGCAACCTAATCAGACAAATCCAGTTAATCCATGGGTACCATCAAATCTATCAGTGACTTTCAATCCTAGCAAACCTATTTGCGGAGCTATTTATGGGTCAATTTTCTGTAAGCTTAGAATATTTTTAAACTGGCCACATATGCTATAATCTAATTGTACAGCCTATACACAATATAGTGCTAGGGTCTACCTACAGTACATAATCTATTTTAATTATGTCCAGGAAGGTAGACTCTAGCACACACATTGGTATAAGAAAAGTCTATGATTAGTTTGTTCTTTGTGTGGCCAGTTTAAGACCTAATATGCTTTTTGTTTGCTTGTATATGGCCTGTTTCACAGATGATTTAAAAATTTAACAGGAATGCCAAGCATTCAAAATATGCAGTCATGGCAATGTGTCTATGGCCAAAAAAAAATACAACTGTTTAAACTGGATTAAAGCTATGTGGTCCAATATTTAAATTTTAAAGCCACTGGCCACAGTTTAAAGCAGAACTAAACCGTATCTGAGCGTCACAAACTAAAAACGTTATTTAATTCATTTTTAATATTCATACAAGCTCACCCATCCATTAATTTCACCATGTTTTAATTTTTTAAGAAATCACTTTGAAAAACACATCTTAGCACTTCTATCTTTGGCCACCTTGAGAAGGGGAAATGATTCATGTAGAATTTACTTCCTGGAACCCATCTGTCCTTAGCTCCGGCATGCAGGCAGGAGATTACGCTTAGCTAATAAAGTCACTCCTCCATTCATCCAGTTGAAGAAAAAAAAATGCCCATGAAGACTCAGGGGATGTACATTATGTCACAAAAGTAAGTACACCCCTCACATTTTTGTAAATATTTTATTATATCTTTTCATGTGACAACGCTGAAGAAATTACACTGCTGCAATGTAAAGTAGTGAGTGTACAGCTTGTATAACATTGAAAATTTGCTGTCCCCTAAAAATAACTCAACACACAGCCATTAATGTCTAAACCGCTGCCAACAAAAGTGGGTACAAATGTCCAAATAGAGCCCAATGTGTCAATATTTTGTGTGGCCACCATTATTTTCCAGCGCTGCCTTAACCCTCTTGGGCATGGAGTTCACCAGAGATTCACAGGTTGCCACTGGAGTCCTCTTCCACTCCTCCATGATGACATCACTGAGCTGGTGGGTGTTAGAGACCTTGCGCTCCTCCAATTTCCATTTGATGATGGCCCACAGATGCTCAATAGGGTTAAGGTCTGGAAACATGCTTGGCCAGTCCATCAACTTTACCCTTAGCTTCTTTAGCAAGCTAGTGGTTATCTCGGAGATGTGTTTGGGGTCGTTATCATGTTGGAATACTGCCCTCCAGCTCAATCTTCGAAGGGATCATGCTCTGCTTCAGTATGTCACAGTACATGTTGGAATTCATGGTTCCCCCAATGAACTGTAGCTCCCCAGTGTCGACAGCACTCATACAGACCCAGACCATGACACTCCCACCACTATGCTTGACTGTAGGCAAGACACACTTGTCTTTGTACTCCTCATCTGGTTGCCGCCACACGCTTGACACCATCTGAACCAAATAAGTTTATCTTGGTCTCATCAGACTACAGGACATGGTTCCAGTAATCCATGCCCTTAGTCTGCTTGTCTTCAGCAAACTGTTTGTGGGCTTTCTTGTGCATCATCTTTAGAAGAGGCTTCCTTCTGGAACGATAGCCATGCAGACCAATTTGATGCAGTGTGCGGAGTATGGTCTGAGCACTGACAGGCTGAGCCCCCTCTCCTTCAACCTCTGCAGCAATGCTGGCAGCACTCATACGTCTATATCCCAAAGACAAACTCTGGATATGACGCTGAGCATGTGAATTCAACTTCTTTGGTCGACCATGGCAAGGCCTGTTCTGAGGGGAACCTGTCCTGTTAAACTTCTGTATGGTCCTGACCTCCGTGCTGCAGCTCAGTTTCAGGATCTTGCCAATTTTCTTATAGCCTAGGCCATCTTTATGTAGAGCAACAATACATTTTTTCAGATCCTCAGACAGTTTTTTGTCATGAGGTGCCATGTTGAACTTCCAGTGACCACCAAATGTAACACACCTGCTCCTCATTCACACTGAGACCTTGTAATACTAATGAGTCACATGACACCGGGGAGGGAAAATGGCTATTTGGACATTTTTACTTAGGGGTGTACTGAGTTTTGTTGCCAGTGGTTTAAACATTAATGGCTGTGTGTTGAGTTATTTTGGGGGGACAGCAAATTTGCACTGTTATACAAGCTGTATACTCACTACTTTACATTGTAGCAAAGTGTCATTTCTTCAGTGTTATCACATGAAAAGTTAGAATAAAATATTTACAAAAATGTGAGCGGTGTACTCACTTTTGTGAGATAGTGTATGACATAATTTGGGCCCAGGCCAGAAACCAGAAAGCAACTGTAGAAATGTATATAAAAAAATAATTAAATATAATATACCTTTCTAACAATTTACCAAAGCTATTAGCATAAGGATTAAAAATAGTTCATGAATGTCAACTGAGAGTTTGGTCCGACTTTAACATATTGCATAGTATGTTTGTTGCAAACAAATTATAGCCGAGAAATGTAAAAGCAACAACTTCTCAAACTTCACGGAAAACAGGGTGATCGATGTCAAATTCCATTGTCATTTGAATGGTAATTTATTTGGAATAAAGTCAATGACTTTATCAATCTACTCCTTCTCAGATTTATATATACTGTATGAATAAAACAAACAGTTAAATATTGGAGAAGGCTGACTGACCACAGACAGACAAATATCCACCTTAGAATGCCGCAGAGACATATGTCTGTCCTCAGCTGCACCAGGACACCAAAACAAAACATGCATGGTCAACAACTCAGCCAGGTCACTTTTAAAATTTTCTAATAAGTTGGAATGCTTTAAGAGAAAGTGTATACTTCTGACAATGAAAACCCTTTTTAAACCATTTTTAGGTAAAGTATGGAAGGATCAAAAGTCCTGCTGTGTTTTATTTCTATCGGGGGCTCCTTTAGAAAGCACTACTGTACCACTGTCTACAGAAAATAAATATATATAAAGTGAATATAGAAAATTTGCCCACCCCTGTAAAAATGTCAGGTTTCTGTGATGTAAAAAATGAGACTAAGATAAATAATTTCCAAACTTTTTCCACCTTTAGGCCGGGTTCACACTGCTGCGGGCGGAGATCCGGATGTGATTCGCACCGCACTGCAGTGCAAATCACATCCGATCTCCGTAGCGATGTGAGTTCAGCCATACAGATAGTATGGCTGAATTCGCATCGCTCCCGCAGCAAACTCGCACGGGACCCTTTTTTTGGTCCGCAACAGAATCGGATCGCATGGGTGTTCACACCATGCGATCCGATTCCTGTGCGAGTCGGCAGATCGCACTGCGATATGCGGACGGATCTGGGGGTGTAATTAACATATCATTGACACTCCCAGCCGTCCGCATAGGGCAGTGTGAACTGCTGGCGGGAGGTGTGCGATGCGGGAAAACGCCGCGGATTCGCGGCGTTCCCGCATCGCTGTGGTGTGAACCCGGCCTTAATGTGACCTAATGTCATGTACCTGAGTGTCTTCGAACAAGGATGTTCCTGGTCCCACAGCTGCAGTCTTACCTGTTGTGCCACAGAGGATTGCACTAACCCCTGATAAAGTAATACTAGGTTGAGGAATAACCTCACTAATTGGGGCCACGCCCCCCCCCCCCCACCAACTATAATCGCACTAAACAAACTATAGTGGTAATTGATGAAAAGCATTAATGTCATAAAGAGAAAAATGAACACTAATCAATTATCTCAAAAATATTGAATAAATTGACCAAGTGACCAAAGCTATAATGCAAAGAATGATATTATATGTGTATGAATTACTCCGAACCTGTAAAAAAAAACACACTAACAACCCATACTAAAGTCCTCTGAAATGAAAGTCCAACAAAAAATATGTGCACCAATTGTGACCATAAGTGTGACAAATTCAAATGAATAAATAAATAAAAGTCCATCCACAAAAATCTTCTAATGTTGTGAGCCGTATAGAATCCACCACCACCTATGTGTGAATTAGCTTCTTACCAGAACATTTAGACCCCAAAGGGTCAGAATTGGTTTATGAAAATTATGGCAGCTTCTCCAACCATCACATTCCTCCACCGTTATAAATGGTCTCCAATAGTGATGGCCGAACGGTTCGCCCGGCGGTCGTTTCGCGGCGAATTTCCGACATTCGCGGTCCGCACGTTCGAACGCCTTTTTCCGTCGTTCGCCGCGGCGGACTTACGTGTTTAATGTATACAAGAACTTTAACCTTTGGTGACACGTTTATCATGTGATACAGGACAGCCAATTGAGACATGACAGCACATGGACACTTGTACATTCCCCCTAACCTATAAATACACCCGATCCGGTGGCCATTTTACATTCTTTCTTCTGTTAAGATAGGGACAGGTTCCTGTGTGGAGTAGGGAGAGATAAACCACTAGCTATTTGGTACACAAAAGTTCTTTTCAGGACTGGTATAGGTGTTAGGTGTTGATAGGTTTGCTGTGCTGCTGATTCTTGCAGCAGCCTGAGTGTCTTTTGTTAGTTTAGAGAAAGGGAAAGGACGGTGTATGCTACAGGGACAGCCAGATTAGTCTTTCATCATCATCATCATCATCATCATCATTAGCTGTTACTATCAAGGTCCACAAAAGAGCTGTTCCAGTAACCACTAATCGTTCTCTTTTTTTGCCAATTTGTATAGGGACAGGAAGGAAGCAGTGTTGTCAGGCAGTGAGGGTAATTTTAAAGACTTGCTGTTATTATTAGTTCCACAAAGGTTCTTTTCAGGACTGGTATCAGTGGTACAGTAATAGGCTTGTACATGTATAATATTCTTTCTTCCAAATATAGAAAGGATATTATACTTGACTGCTGCCCTTCTGCTGCAGTCTGCTAAACATTCACAACTCACTTGTTCCACAAAAGTTCTTATAAGGACTGGTAACTTGGTATAGGGTGCTACGGTACATAGGCTTGAGTGCGGTACAGTCTGCTGTTCTGTAAGGACCGCTATCGGTCCACAATAGATAGGGTTGACGTGCACCACTGCTGACCGCTGCCCTATACTGCAGCAGTCCTTCAGCGGTATAGGGACTGACGTACAGTCTGCTAATCACTAACACACAACCTGCTTGTTCCACAAAAGTTCTTATAAGGACTGGTAACTTGGTATAGGGTGCTACGGTACATAGGCTTGAGTGCGGTACAGTCTGCTGTTCTGTAAGGACCGCTATCGGTCCACAATAGATAGGGTTGACGTGCACCACTGCTGACCGCTGCCCTATACTGCAGCAGTCCTTCAGCGGTATAGGGACTGACGTACAGTCTGCTAAACACTAATACACAACCTGCTTGGTCCACAAAAGTTCTTATAAGGACTGGTAACTTGGTATAGGGTGCTACGGTACATAGGCTTGAGTGCGGTACAGTCTGCTGTTCTGTAAGGACCGCTATCGGTCCACAATAGATAGGGTTGACGTGCACCACTGCTGACCGCTGCCCTATACTGCAGCAGTCCTTCAGCGGTATAGGGACTGACGTACAGTCTGCTAAACACTAATACACAACCTGCTTGGTCCACAAAAGTTCTTATAAGGACTGGTAACTTGGTATAGGGTGCTACGGTACATAGGCTTGAGTGCGGTACAGTCTGCTGTTCTGTAAGGACCGCTATCGGTCCACAATAGATAGGGTTGACGTGCACCACTGCTGACCGCTCACCTATACTGCAGCAGTCCTTCAGCGGTATAGGGACTGACGTACAGTCTGCTAATCACTAACACACAACCTGCTTGTTCCACAAAAGTTCTTATAAGGACTGGTAACTTGGTATAGGGTGCTACGGTACATAGGCTTGAGTGCGGTACAGTCTGCTGTTCTGTAAGGACCGCTATCGGTCCACAATAGATAGGGTTGACGTGCACCACTGCTGACCGCTGCCCTATACTGCAGCAGTCCTTCAGCGGTATAGGGACTGACGTACAGTCTGCTAAACACTAACACACAACCTGCTTGGTCCACAAAAGTTCTTATAAGGACTGGTAACTTGGTATAGGGTGCTACGGTACATAGGCTTGAGTGCGGTACAGTCTGCTGTTCTGTAAGGACCGCTATCGGTCCACAATAGATAGGGTTGACGTGCACCACTGCTGACCGCTGCCCTATACTGCAGCAGTCCTTCAGCGGTATAGGGACTGACGTACAGTCTGCTAAACACTAATACACAACCTGCTTGGTCCACAAAAGTTCTTATAAGGACTGGTAACTTGGTATAGGGTGCTACGGTACATAGGCTTGAGTGCGGTACAGTCTGCTGTTCTGTAAGGACCGCTATCGGTCCACAATAGATAGGGTTGACGTGCACCACTGCTGACCGCTCACCTATACTGCAGCAGTCCTTCAGCGGTATAGGGACTGACGTACAGTCTGCTAATCACTAACACACAACCTGCTTGTTCCACAAAAGTTCTTATAAGGACTGGTAACTTGGTATAGGGTGCTACGGTACATAGGCTTGAGTGCGGTACAGTCTGCTGTTCTGTAAGGACCGCTATCGGTCCACAATAGATAGGGTTGACGTGCACCACTGCTGACCGCTGCCCTATACTGCAGCAGTCCTTCAGCGGTATAGGGACTGACGTACAGTCTGCTAATCACTAACACACAACCTGCTTGTTCCACAAAAGTTCTTATAAGGACTGGTAACTTGGTATAGGGTGCTACGGTACATAGGCTTGAGTGCGGTACAGTCTGCTGTTCTGTAAGGACCGCTATCGGTCCACAATAGATAGGGTTGACGTGCACCACTGCTGACCGCTGCCCTATACTGCAGCAGTCCTTCAGCGGTATAGGGACTGACGTACAGTCTGCTAAACACTAATACACAACCTGCTTGGTCCACAAAAGTTCTTATAAGGACTGGTAACTTGGTATAGGGTGCTACGGTACATAGGCTTGAGTGCGGTACAGTCTGCTGTTCTGTAAGGACCGCTATCGGTCCACAATAGATAGGGTTGACGTGCACCACTGCTGACCGCTCACCTATACTGCAGCAGTCCTTCAGCGGTATAGGGACTGACGTACAGTCTGCTAATCACTAACACACAACCTGCTTGTTCCACAAAAGTTCTTATAAGGACTGGTAACTTGGTATAGGGTGCTACGGTACATAGGCTTGAGTGCGGTACAGTCTGCTGTTCTGTAAGGACCGCTATCGGTCCACAATAGATAGGGTTGACGTGCACCACTGCTGACCGCTGCCCTATACTGCAGCAGTCCTTCAGCGGTATAGGGACTGACGTACAGTCTGCTAAACACTAACACACAACCTGCTTGGTCCACAAAAGTTCTTATAAGGACTGGTAACTTGGTATAGGGTGCTACGGTACATAGGCTTGAGTGCGGTACAGTCTGCTGTTCTGTAAGGACCGCTATCGGTCCACAATAGATAGGGTTGACGTGCACCACTGCTGACCGCTGCCCTATACTGCAGCAGTCCTTCAGCGGTATAGGGACTGACGTACAGTCTGCTAAACACTAACACACAACCTGCTTGTTCCACAAAAGTTCTTATAAGGACTGGTAACTTGGTATAGGGTGCTACGGTACATAGGCTTGAGTGCGGTACAGTCTGCTGTTCTGTAAGGACCGCTATAGGTCCACAATAGATAGGGTTGACGTGCACCACTGCTGACCGCTCACCTATACTGCAGCAGTCCTTCAGCGGTATAGGGACTAAGAGTTTTGTCACAGGGTCATTTAAAAAATGACATGCAGAGGAAGAGGCAGGCCCTTCCGCAGGGGTGGTAGGGGTAGGGCAGGAGCAACAGGCTTGAGCCAAAGTGGGAAGTTGCAGAAGGTGCGTTCAATTACTTTAAAGGATGCACCAGACTTGGTTGAGTGGCTCGCTCAGCCTTACTCTTCTGCACCCTCCTCATCCTCTCGATCTGCACCCTCTTCTTCACTCTCTGCTATGTGCACCCCCAAAGACACTACCACCAACAACACGACCACCACCACCACCACCACATACCTTCCGCTTGAGTCACTGGAATTATTTTCCGATCCATATCAAGAGGACATTTCTGATGCGCAGCCACTCTTGGTATTGGATCAGGAAGAGGAGGTAGCAACAAGCGCTACTCAGCAGTCTGACGCCAGTACCCAGATCAGCCCAAGGAGGAGGTTGGTCCCCGGTGTTGCTGCCTACTCTACTTATAGCGGTGGGGAAGGTGACGTTGATGATGACGTGTCTAGTGATGTCACGTGGGTGCCCACAAGAGAGGAAGAGGAGGGGAGTTCAGAGGGAGATATGGACCAGCAGATAGGGAGGAGAAGCAGCAATGACTTACATTGCACAGCAGGGACAAAGCAGACTGCAAATGTATCAGGAGCGAGTCATCGACCATGTACGGTCACATCTGGCGCTCCCAGGACACCGGCACATGGCTCCGCAGTGTGGGCTTTTTTTAACGTGTCCGCTGCTGACAATAGCGTTGCCATCTGCAATCTTTGCAGTCAACGCGTTAGTCGCGGTAAGCCCAATACTCACCTAGGGACGACCGCCTTAAGAAGGCACATGAGCAGCCATCACCGAGCCCAGTGGGAGCAACGGAACACACAAAGCCACACTGCAGGCTCTCACCGTCCAGCCTCGTCTTCTACTTCTCCTTCTCCTCTCTCCTCACAATTGTCCTCCACTCCACCTTCCATCACGCCAAGCTCACATTTTTCTGCAAAAAGGCAGGCTTCCGTGGGCCTAATGTTTGAGCGTAAAAAAATGATGACGCCGGATAACCCTCTTGCCCAACGGTTGGCGGCTGGCTTGTCAGAACTCATAGCCCGCCAACTACTGCCATATAAACTGGTGGACTCGGAGGCCTTTCGCAAATTTGTGGCCATTGGAACACCACAATGGAAGGTCCCAGGAAGGAAGTATTTCTCAGAGAAGGGCATCCCAGAGCTATATGGCCATGTTCAGCGGCAAGTGAATGTATCTCTGGCACACAGTGTCGGTGCCAAGATACATCTGACCACAGACACGTGGTCTAGCAAACACGGGCAGGGAAGGTATATCAGTTTTACTGCCCACTGGGTGAACCTTCTGACGGCCGTCAAGCATGTAACCCGTGGCACCCGTGTAGATTTGGTTTTACCGCCACGGATTGCATGCAGGCCTGACTCTTCTTCTCCTCCTCCTACTCCATCCTCCTCCCTCTCCTCCTCAGCTGCCTCCTCCTTTTCCGCTGCTAGCGTCTCTTCCACTGCACCGCCCAAGCTCCCCAGAACCTATTCCACATGCCAGGTGAGACGTTGCCATGCCGTGCTGCGTCTGTTGTGCCTGGAAGCAAAGAGCCACACTGGCCCGGCACTCCTTTCAGCTTTGCGTTCACAGGCAGATGAGTGGCTAACACCGCTCAATTTGACAGTTGGTAAAGTGGTGTGTGACAACGGTGCCAATCTGCTTAGCGCATTGAAACAGGGCAAAATCACGCACGTGCCGTGCATGGCACACGTCTTAAACTTGGTCGTGCAGCGATTCCTTGTCAAATACCCTGGGGTCCAGGACATCTTGCGGCAGGCAAGGAAAATCTCGGCCCATTTCAGAAGATCTTACACGGCCATGGCTCGCCTTGCTGACATTCAGCGGCGACACCATCTGCCGGTCAGACGTCTTATTTGCGATTGCCCGACGCGATGGAACTCAACCTTCTATATGCTTGATAGGCTGCTCCAGCAGAAACGTGCAGTTAACGTCTACCTGTATGAACTCTGCGAAAGAAACGGTTCTGGGGAGCTGGGTTTTTTTTCACCGCGCCAGTGGCTGCTCATGCGCGACACATGCAGACTTCTGCGGCCATTTGAGGAGATCACCAAACTGGTCAGTCGCAGCCATGGCGCCATCAGTGACATGGTACCTTATGCCTTCTTTCTGGAGCGTGCATTGCGTCGTGTCATTGATCAGGCTGTGGAGGAGCAGGAGCGGGAAGATGAGGAAGTCGCAATGCTGGATGAATTCCCAGGGGGGGCTACTCTATCTGAGACAAGTCAACAACAGGAGTCTGATGAGGAGTCAGAGGAGGATGGTGCCGGGGCGGATGAGCAGGAGCAAGAAGAGCATGCTTTAAACCTTTCTGGGATCCCTGTTGTGCGAGGATGGGGAGAGGAGAATGAAGAGGACGACATTATCCTGGATGATGAGCAGGAGCCAGGCCACCACACCGCTTCCACTTTAGTGCAAATGGGGGCCTTCATGCTCCAGTGTTTTAATAGGGACCCCCGTATAAAAAGCATGAGGGTCAAGGACCAGTACTGGGTGGCAACGTACTTAGACCCCCGGTACAAACACAAAATGGCGGAAATGTTACCGCCGTCGCAGAGGGCTGTCAGAATGCAGCACTTCCAGGCCTTGCTTCGAGAAATGCTGCATTCTGCTTTTGCGTGCGCTGGCAGAGGAGCAATTCCCACTCCCAGAGAAGGATTTGCGGGTACCAATCCAACAGCGCCTGCAAGAAGAGGCCGGTTTGAAGATGTGTTGGTGACTTCGGATATGAGGTCATTCTTTCAGCCGACCCATCGACAGGTGTCATCCGGATCCAGCATCAGGGAACGCCTAGACCGTCAGGTGTCCGACTACATTGGGTTAACGGCCGATGTGGACGCTCTGAGGAGTGATGAACCCCTAGACTACTGGGTGGGCAGGCTTGACCTCTGGCCAGAGCTTGCCCAATTTGCAATCGAACTGTTGGCTTGCCCCTCATCCAGTGTCCTGTCCGAAAGGACGTTCAGCGCAGCAGGGGGGATTGTGACCGATAAGCGTACTCGCCTAGCTCACCACAGTGTTAACTACCTCACATTTCTAAAAATGAATGAGGCATGGATCTCGGAGGAATTCAACACATGTGATCAGTAGACCATGTATATGTCTATAAACAATTTTTGGAATCAAGCACACAGACCTTCTTAATTCATTTGGCTCACTTCCCTGACCCAAAAAAGCACACCGTACTATATGCCCCTACCCTCCTCTTTGAAGAGGTTGAGCGGTGTCATATTTCTACTGGGGCTGCTTATTATGAGGGGTTCCCACCATCCCTGTGCTGTGCTGACTTCCTCCTGGGTGTTCTTATTATGAGGGGCTCCCACCATCCCTGTGCTGTGCTGACTTCCTCCTGGGGGTTCTTATTATGAGGGGATCACACCATCCCTGTGCTGTGCTGACTTCCTCCTGGGGCTGCTTACGGTGCTGCTGTCAGCGCTGTATGTCACGGAGCTGCTGTCAGCGCTGTATGTCACGGAGCTGCTGTCAGCGCTGTATGTCACGGAGCTGCTGTCAGCGCTGTATGTCACGGAGCTGCTGTCAGCGCTGTATGTCACGGAGCTGCTGTCAGCGCTGTATGTCACGGAGCTGCTGTCAGCGCTGTATGTCACGGAGCTGCTGTCAGCGCTGTATGTCACGGAGCTGCTGTCAGCGCTGTATGTCACGGAGCTGCTGTCAGCGCTGTATGTCACGGAGCTGCTGTCAGCGCTGTATGTCACGGAGCTGCTGTCAGCGCTGTATGTCACGGTGCTGCTGTCAGCGCTGTATGTCACGGAGCTGCTGTCAGCGCTGTATGTCACGGAGCTGCTGTCAGTGCTGTATGTCACGGAGCTGCTGTCAGCGCTGTATGTCACGGAGCTGCTGTCAGCGCTGTATGTCACGGAGCTGCTGTCAGCGCTGTATGTCACGGTGCTGCTGTCAGCGCTGTATGTCACGGAGCTGCTGTCAGCGCTGTATGTCACGGAGCTGCTGTCAGCGCTGTATGTCACGGAGCTGCTGTCAGCGCTGTATGTCACGGAGCTGCTGTCAGCGCTGTATGTCACGGAGCTGCTGTCAGCGCTGTATGTCACGGTGCTGATGTCAGTGCTCTGTATTACGGTGCTGCTGTCAGTGCTCTGTATCTCCTGCACCCTCTTGTTTGCCTACCCTGGTCCCTGACCTTCCCTCTCCTCCATTGCCTTCATTAGCTCCATAGTCCTGAATTGTCAGAACAATTTCCCAAATAAAAAAAAAATGCTTGTAGTTATCGATCCCAAATTCACCTCATACATGTATTATGCTATTGTCCAGGTGGTGGGACTACGTGCTACCCCCTAATAATTACCCCGTGGCCGCAAATTCGACCTAAAGGTTTGCGAAATTCGCCTCCCATTGAAGTCAATGGAGCCCGCGGCGAACGGTCGTTTTCGCGAACGTTTGTGTCCGTTCGCGTTTCGCGTTCGCGAAACGTCCCGTCGGAAGTTCGTCCATCACTAGTCTCCAATGTGTACATCAACTGTAGCTGGCAAACAAAGAAGAGAAGTACCACACTACCCGAGGGTTGGAGAGTGCTGCTCATCCCTAAATCATAATTGAAAAAAGAAAAAGAAGAAAAATATCCCCTATGGTGGGGTTTTCTGGCAGCAGAGCAATATCTGTAATGTATGTACGAAAAATATTAAGTAAAAATTAAATTACTGAATAAAAGGGGAATTTTATAAATGTTTATTATTACATAAAAAAATATATAAAGGTATACATGACACAGTAGTCAAAAAAAATGAACTCCACTGAACAGTTAAAAAACATAATATGAGAGTAGGATATACACATCTAGACAAAATTATTTCATCACATGAACACTGTGCAATTGTATAAACAGTGGAGATGTGACCCTGACATGTTTCGACCCCCACTTGGGGTCTTCTTCAGAGGAATTGTCTATCATGAAAAGGAAAAGATTTGTGAATACATATACAGAAAATTGTTTATCACAGTATACTTTAAGCAATTAAATAAATATAAATATAGATATTCAAAATCACAATATAATTACCAATTGGTGTATATCCCAAACAGTAAAAACGCAATTTTCCAGTAGGAATCCTCCTCAAAAGATATAATAAGGACCACTTCTCTCTCCCCCTACATATATGTACCAAAGTTCATGAAGATAACACCTGTCGCCGTATACCAAGCCAGGAAGAAGGGGGGTGAAGTCCAATGTTGCAGCTTGCATGGGATCACACAAACTAATGCCCTCCCGTGAAATCCACAAGAGGGGATGCAGGCGTCAGCGACCGAGAAATGGAGAAGACGCACCTGCAGCAGAATTAGATGCAAACGAATGGTCAGCACTGCCCACTCCATAATTTAAGGAGTGGGCCCCTCAACTATAATATATATATATATATAGTTAAAGCCTAAAAGCTGGCACAGCGATAGTGCCCAAAAATCTAATAGTATGCATGCAAATGAGGATAACAAGAACAGAAAAGAAAAAGAAAAGGAAAAAAGAAAAGGAGAAAACGGAAAAAGGAGAAAATAATGGGGGGGGGAGTGGGGGGGGGGGAGAGGGGGAGAGAAAGAAGAAAACCACCCCATCAGGCCATCCCAAAACCATGCATGTGCAAAACAATGTGAAAACTGAAGTGAAATGAGAATAAATAATGGATAAAAAACAATAACTGTGAATGGTGAAAAAGACAACCCATGTGTGTGGGCAGTGAAAAGAAGACTGAAAGTACTCAGAATAAAAATATTTTTACCTGAATGGATCATTAAGTGAGTGAAGACTCCTTGGACAACAAACCAAGGAGAAAACGTGAAAAAAGAAGGGGAAGTAGTGGCAATGACCCAGTCCTCATAGGTCATAAAAACACCAACCCCCACACAAATATACGATCCAATAGGGCAGCCAGAGCCCAGATCTGTAAGTAGATGTGAATAGTAAGCATCTAAACCTCAGATGTGTCCCAAATGCATGTCAAAACAAAAGATAACTTACCACCTGTATAATAAGCGGTCAGCAGAGTAATCTCCTACAGAGCAAGGAATAGGCCAATCTCAGTGTGGAAGGGGTATAAATAGTGTAAACCCCGCCTACTCTCGTTTGCACCAAAAATTCGCCACAGGTGGGTCCCGCCCACCTCCCAGCCTAATTCTGATCAACACTGCGTGGTCGCCATAACAGCCGACCGCGCGTGGTCCCCCCGGCATTCCGGAAATGGCAGAATCTGCCCCGTAATGACGTCCGCTCCGTCGCACAGGCGTGATGTCCGCAAGTCACGCGCACCCGCGGATTCCGCGCATGCGCTGTGAGGTGCGGCGTCCGGGGCTGTTCTGGAATGCCGCCGGCAGGGGGACATTCCCCCATCAAGCGGGTAGTACCTACCCGCCTTGTACATGGGGACATAGGGGGGGGGGGGGGCCCGCGAGTGCAAGGGCCCACCCCCTCCCCCTGCCGGGAAACCGCATCAGAGCAGTCCACCCATCCTGAAATGGCGGCAGTGAAGACCAGAAGCACCACCTAGAGGCAGAGAGAGAGAATACATGATTAACTACAAAGTGCCAAACTATGAAAGATTCAACCAATAGATACTTATATTGTACAGAAAATGCATATACACATGAATGCGAAAGATAGTAGATGTTGTTGGTCCAAAATACTGTAATGTTGACTACAGGCCAAGAAGGAGAAAAACAAGTATAATGGCTTAACAGATGTACTTCGAGCCTATGTTAGAAGAATCCCTATTGTGTTTTTCCAGAAATAAATCCCTTTAGAAAAGGAGCAAAAGAAATTGCTTCGTTCAACCCAGGATAGATGGTATTGTTCAATTTGAATATCCATCTCTGTTCATGTTGAAGCATAGTCTTGTTCCAGTCCCCACCCCGATCTGGAATGTGTATTCGATCGAGTACAGCAAAAGAGACCATGGGCATTTTATAGTTGTGTATGGCGACCACATGTCGCCCTATAGGTAAATAATGGTTGCCGATCTCCATGCTGTAGATGTGTTTGGCTATCCGTCAGTGAAATCCCAATTTGGTTTTCCCGACGTAATAGGCCCCACATTCACATTCCATAAAATACACAACCCCCCGTGTTTGACAGTTGGCAAAATGTGCAGGGCGGAACATTGCACCATTGGGTAGACGAAAAGTTTTATCTCGTCTAATGAATCTGCAGGAAGAACAATGGCCACAGGGAAAGGAGCCAAGGACCGAACAGTGTCCGGCTCTCTTTGCTTCATTTTTATACTTGCTTTGGACCAGTTTGTCATAGAGTGAGGTGGCACGTTTATAGGTGATTGAAGGATGTGCTGGAACGAGACTACCGATTTTTGGGTCGTCCCTTAGGATTGACCAGTGTTTTTGAATGATGTTTCGGATAGCAGTATGTTGTTTAGAAAAACGGAGGACGATCCTGGCTACCTCAGAGACAGAATCGTCCTTCGCCCCTTTGGGGAGCAACAGGTTTCAGCGAGACTGTACTGCCGTCCTGTTATAGGCTCGTCGTAGACATAACCGGCTGTAGCCGCGTGCTAGAAGTCTCGCTTGCAATTTGCCAGCCTCCTCTCTAAAGAGGAGATCGTCTGAGCAGTTTCTGCGCAAACGCAGATACTGCCCGTAAGGAATGGAACATTTCAATTTTTTGGGATGGAAACTCTCCGCATGAAGCACAGTGTTACCTGCAGTGCTTTTGCAATAGAGTGTGGCTGGCTTCCAAAAGGCTCTCCCATTAACAGTGACTCATAGGTGGGCATCCATGCATAAAAAACAGAATGGCTCCAAATAGTGTAAAATCCCAATTTAATATGATTAAAAAAAAGTAAAAATGCACACTTACAAACATGAAGAAAACATCAGGCCTTAAGTGGGATGCGCCGGCCGGACACACACCATCACAAACCTGTCCTCCCCAGATCGTAAACACAAACCACGAGGTGACGTCAGCGCGTTGCTCCTCCCTACACGTTTCGTAATAAGTTACGTCGTCCAGGGGCACCCGTGTTACCTTTTGTTTAAAAATGTAAAAAAAAAAAAAAAAAAATTGGGCCTTAGGCACTGGTGCCACAACACTGCAACACCTCACAGAAACTATAGTTGGAGCACAGGAATGAGCCCTGTTGCAAAGTATTGCATCACAAATTGTAATTACATGCCCCTTAGGCACTGGTGCTGGTGCCACAACCCTACAACCCTTCACAGATACTCTAGTTGGAGTGCAGGAATGAGCCCTGCTGCAAAGTATTGCATCAAAAAGTGTAATTACACGCCCCTGTTAAACAGGGGCTGAAAAATTGGGCCTTAGGCACTGGTGGCGGCGCCCAGAACCAATAATGTTCTTACAAGCTATCAGCATGATCATTGAGGAGAAAGAGAAAATATTCAGTTACATCAGCATCAGGTTCTTGGTAGCTGGTGGCGATTCAAGACTGATTCATTTTTATAAAGGTCAGTCTATCAACCGAGTCGTTGGACAGGCGCACCCTGTGATCGGTTACAAAGCCTCCAGCAGCACTGAATGTGCGGTCCGAAAGAATGCTGGATGCAGGACAGGCCAGTAGCTCAATTGCATACTGGCCAAGCTCTGGCCAGTGATCCATCCTCAAGACCCTGTAACCCAGAGGATTTTCAGTGGGAAAGGTGTCCAAGTCTGATCTTGCCCCTAGGTATTCCTGCACCATGTAAATCAGATGCTCGTGATGGTTGGTGGAACTAATCATATCTTGGGGCTGTGGACTAAAAAATTGTCTGAATGCAACGGTCAGATGGCCACCTTCTCCACCGCTCCTTCTGTGACTGACCGAAGCCTCAGCAACACGTTGTCCAGGACCAGGAATTTTTAACCTCCCAGCCTCTGGGAACGTATTGCACAGACCTTTCTGAAAGGCCTCCCGAAGATGTTTCATCCTCTGCTCCCACTGCAGCGGCAAGATAACCCTTGTAACATGGATCAAGGAGGGTTGCCAACCCAATAATGATCCCTCTCCTTGATCCAACGAATATGCAGCGTAGGTTAGCTAAGGCATTTGGTCCGGAGTCCTCTGGGACACTAAGGACAACATGATTCACAACCACCTCCTCCCAGCCACGAACAAGTCCATGGGTTTCTTGGGACTGTAAATGATCCCTAAAAGATTGCTGCTGATGCTGAGTGCCAGGCTCCATCTCCATGCTGACACAATCCTCCTCATCCTCCTCGTCCTCCCCTTCCTGTGTGATCTGCGGGACAGCAGGAACACTACTTCACCTCCTCTCCCTCCCGCCGCTGTCAGCTGACATGCCATACAGGGAGATCAGTGCTTGCAGCTGTCCCCCACCACAGTGCTGCACGATCCTCCCCCCAATGTCCACCATGTCCTCCTTCTCCTCAAGCCCCCGTTCTCTCTGTCCTCCTCCTCCGGCCCACTCTATGCTCCTCTGCCCCCCATCTCGCCCCCCTGCAGCCAGCTTCCTCCTCTCCTCTCCCGCAAGCTGTGGGGGATCTGTCAGGATGGAGAGCTCAGGAAGGGGCCAGCATATATGTCATTTACCGGCTCCTTCCTTTTCTGAAATGGACACAGTAGGCGATCACTCCTGTGTCCTGTAATAACCGAGCATAGTAAATTGTGTCTGCTTCAGCTTATGAATGATCAGGAGCCTCTGTCTCCTGTCCATTCATCTTCAATGCTGAGGCTGCAGAGAAAAGGACTGGGAAATCTATGTCCTCAGTCCTTTTCTCTGTCTCAAAGGGGAGATGTCAGGGTCTGTTTAGACCCCTGATATCTTACCAAAGCCCCCTAACAGGGCTGATAAAAAAAAATCTAAAAATATTACAGAATTAAATTGTAAAAAAAAATAATAAAAAATACAATTGGGTAAAAAAAATAATATAATAAAGAGCATTGTGAAAAAAAATGAAAACCAAATTAAATTTTAAAAAAAACCCATAAAAATGAAAAAAATATTGACACCATCCATTGCTCTACTGACACTATCCACTGCCCTACTGACATCATCCATTGACCCAAAAACCCCCTCCCACCCCTTTTCCCAGGAGCACTGTGAAAAAAAACTACATTGTAAAAAATAATATATAATACAATAATAAAAACAAAAAACTGACACTGTCCAATGACCTACTGTCACTGTCCACTAACCCCCCCCCCCCCCCCCCCAATCATTGTGAAAAAAAGAATACAAAAATAAATTGTCAAAAATAAAATTGTAAAAAAGAATAAAAGTAAAACAATTCTGACACTGTCCATTGTTCTACTAACATTGTTCTACTAACATTATTCAGTGGCCCCCAACTGAACAAAAAAAATGTAATTGTAAAATAATATAAAATAAAAAAAAATAAAAATAAGGAAATACTGACACTGTCCACTGTCCTAATGACATCATGCTGCAAATACTACCCACTGCCGCACACTCAGCACTCCTCACCTGCACATTTTACCCACCTCCATAGACTCCGCACTTCTCTCCTGCACATAATACCCACCACCATAAACTCAATACTTCTCTTCTGCACATACTACCCACCTCCATACACTCCACACCCCTCTCCTGCACATATTACCCACCACTGTACACTCTGCACTGTACATTCCCTATTAATCATTACCACACTCTGCAATCATCTCAGACTCTGTTAAACCACACCCCTTTAAGCCACGCCTGCTATTTCACACAATGTAAACTACGCCCACATTTTGCCACGTACACCACTTGTTTGGGAGGCCTCGGGCCCACTTTTTATCTTGCACACCAGCCTACTCATTTCATGATACCACCCTGCACACAGCATAACCTTTATTGGCAGTGGAGGTGACCTGATATTTCATAGCTGATGTTTCACTTTCACTTTCAGCTCCCCTTCTCACCCCCACCCTGTAACTGTGCATTGAAGTGGAACTAGCAGATACCAATAATCCCACTCTACTCACTTCTCCTATCAGCATGCTTCTTGCAGTGCAGCATGTCTAATTGGGTCCTTGTGATTTTTTTTCCCTCGCTGTCTCTAAGCCTTGCTGTACATTAGACTGCAAGACTGATAACAAGTCAAATTTATGTACTTACATGTAAATGTAATAATGAATACAGAACTGCATTAACATGTGCCTTTTATAACTGCCTGGAGCTGAGCTTTAATCCCCAGTTGATTAACCCCTTCTCGCCCGCACTATAGACAAAAAAGACCACTATAGTGCAGGCCTAACCTGCCAGGAGGGCGTACATGTACATCCTCCCATGATCAAGTGACATGTGCGCCCCCTGCAGGGCGCGCATGGTACGCTTTGTGATCAGCAAGTCAAGGAGACTCAGCTCATCATAGATCGGAATAAGGGGCCACGCTGCGTGAGGAAAATTAAAAACCTGATTACTGGCTACTGTCAGCGAGACATTGGTCCCTCACACAGAGAGCCACCGCCGCCTCATCTGTGCCCACCAGTGCCACCTGCCAGTGCCCACCAGTGTCGCCTTATCAGTGACTATCAGTGCACATGAAGAAGAAAAATTACCTGTTTACAATTTTTTTTAACAAACTATGAAAACTGTTTAAAAAATGATGCGACCTGACACACCCTATTAGTAGCAGCAGCAAGCCTCCATCCCGGATAAATGTTCAACATTCAAAAAAGGGCAAATGGGACTTTAAATGAGGTGTGTTGCTGAGTAAAAAATATATATTTATTTGTTGGGTACAAACCATATCACAAAAAGTGTCAAACTAATATAAGACACAATTAACTTTAGTACATTTCTTTAAATACATTTGTTTAGATATACAGTCATTTTGCAAGGTACAATACAACATCATTAGCAATGCAGATGTGTAGATATACTCATCCATTCATAAAACCAATAAACATTAGCCATTGCTCATAGTAAGTCGAAATGATCTGGGCATCAGTTGGATATATACTCGACGCACGTTTCATGGCTCTTGCCAATCATCAGGAGTACAAATGCTCTGAAATTAGATCAAAAGTGTCTATAAATATGGGATAACTTTTAAACGGAGAACAATCTCTCAAGAAAAGGGGGGGCTATAACTTACTGTCCGGCCCTAAGGTGATACCAAACATCTGTCCAGGAGATACAGAGGACAGGGATCTAATTTCAGAGCATTTGTACTCCTGATGATTGGCAAGAGCCATGAAACGTGCGTCGAGTATATATCCAACTGATGCCCAGATCATTTCGACTTACTATGAGCAATGGCTAGTGTTTATTGGTTTTATGAATGGATGAGTATATCTACACATCTGCATTGCTAATGATGTTGTATTGTACCTTGCAAAATGACTGTATATCTAAACAAATGTATTTAAAGAAATGTACTAAAGTTAATTGTGTCTTATATTAGTTTGACACTTTTTGTGATATGGTTTGTACCCAACAAATAAATATATATTTTTTACTCAGCAACACACCTCATTTAAAGTCCCATTTGCCCTTTTTTGAATATGAAAACTGTTTGTTTTTTTCACAATTTTATGTCTTTTGTCTTTTGTTTGTTTAGCAAAAAATAAAAACCCTAGCAGTGATTAAATACCACCAACAGAAAGCTCTAACTGTATGAAAAAATAAAATAAAAATGTATTTATTTGAGTACAGGGTTGAATGACTGCGCAATTGTCATTCAAAGTGCGACAGTGCTAAAAGCTGAAAATTGTCCTGGGCAGGAAGGTGGTTTAAGTGCCCAGTAGGCAAATGGTTAACAAGGCCTCAGCTGTGGTATTACTCAAAAAACTAAAGGGAACTCAGCGTTCTGCATACACAGAATTATGTTATACATGTATCACTAACCCCGCAAGAGTCGCTGATTGAGCCCCAGGTTCTGTACCCCCTGTGTAGCAGTAGCCAGGCAAACAGCAACATTCACTCCTTTTGGCTGAAATAAACAGTGTATGGATTGTCTCTTTTTTACATCTATTGCAGAATAACCTGAATTGACTTAAGAAGGTTGTGGAATACTCAAGAATGTGAGGACACTCTCCCTTTATAGCTACTTTTCAGAAAAGTCCCTTGCCCAGTAGGACATAAAGTGGACAGCACTGGGACACCATAAACCATGCTCCACTATGGTCACTAGGATCCCCTCTCAGGTCTGTACTTACAGTGTCTCTGGGACTTGGATGTCTCCCTCCAGACTCAGGCAGTCTCCTCAGTAAGTCTCCAGACTGGATCCTCTGTGAACCCCCCCCCCCCCCCATTAGCTCTCTAGCAACTTGCAGCAGAATAGGCTCCCCTGCTATGCACAGCTGAGACCTCGATGAGGCTAGCAGTATCTTCAACTTGACCTCCAGGAAGGGCAGCAGCCCTTCTGGCTGGGAACCTCTCCTCCTGGGGAAGAACCTTGCTCTCCCAGGCTCCGGATTATTTATGCACTCTCCTAGCCACAAGCTGGGCACCATTCCCTAGGGATTGGCCCGAGTTGCATAAATATTCAAGCCACTCATTTGATTCTTCCACCCACTATATTCGGGAAGTTTCCAAATGACAGAAGGGAGGAATCAAACTTGCAGCCTGCGGAGCCGAGAACAGACCAACGCAGTCACATGCTGCTCTGCTGATTACAGCAAAGCTACGAGAAGAACTATATTTGCCTAATCCTTACTAGCAGCCTAGGTGGGTGCTACATACACATATCACATTGATAAATGAGAAAATATTAAAGAATAAAAGCATTTATTTTATTATAATTTAGTTGTTGAAGCATTAAGAAAACTTAAATCCAAATTAAGTTAAAAGGAAAAAAATAATAAATTGAACAAGAACATTGGCTAGATAAACGGAAATGTTTATCTTAGGAATAAATCATACATTTGAACCTTGTTTGTTGATTATTTTACTTTTGCTTACTTTTGCCTATCTTATTGCTATCCTCAGACAAAGGATTTCAACTGACCTACCAGGACAGTAATGGTCCACATTTGTTTGTTCCTTGCACATATACATTGTTCATGCTATCCCTAAATCAAAAGGTTTATTGGGCAGCAATTTCCTTTCCTGAAACCAGTTATAACAGAAAGGGATTTTGCCAAGAACCTCCAGATCTTGTTTAATACAATAGTTGTGCTTACATAGCGTAAACTGTTGGCACTATTTAAATCCTGTATAATAATACTTTTTTTTTTTTTTTAATGGCACAAAAGATTCCTTTCCTTCACCAGGCATGCGTGTATATAATTCTGGTCTTGTCAAGCCACATTGCTGCCTTGTAAGCTGGACAATGCCGGGCAGTGCCTTGCAAAAATATTCACCCCCCTTGGCATTTTTCGTGTTTTGTTGCCTCAGAACCTGGAATTAACATGGATTGTTTGAGGATTTGCATCATTTAATTTACAGAACATGCTCACAACTTTGAACATGTTTTTTTTTTATTGTGACGCAAACAATAAATAGGACAAAATAACAAAAAAAGAAAATGTGCATAACTATTCACCCCCCTAAAATCAATACTTTGTAGAGCCACCTTTTGCGGCTATCACAGCTCCAAGTCACTTTGGATAAGTCTCTATGAGCTTGCCACATCTTACCATTGGGATTTTTGCCTATTCCTCCTTGCTCCAGCTCCTTCAAGTTGGAAGGCTTGCGCTTGTGAACAGCAATCTTTAAGTCTGACCACAGGTTTTCTATTGGATTGAGGTCTGGGCTTTGACTAGGCCATTCCAACACATTTAAATGTTTCCCCTTAAATCCCTCAATTGTTGCTTTAGCAGTGTGTTTGGGATCATTGTCCTGCTGGATGGTGAACCTCTGTCCTAGCCTCAAATCACACACATAGTGGTACAGGTTTTGCTCAAGAATATTCCTGTATTTAGCATCATCCATCTTTCCCTCAACCCTGACCAGTTTCCCAGTCCCGACTGCTGAAAAACACCCCTACAGCATGATGCTGCCACCACCATGTTTCACTGTGGGGATGGTGTTCTTTGGGTGATGTGTTGGGTTGGTGCCAGATATAGCATTTTCTTTGATGGCCAAAAAGTTACATTTTAGTCTCATCAGACCAGAGCACCTTCCTCCATACATTTTCGGAATCTCCCACATGCCTTTTCGCAAACTCAAATTGTGCCATTTTGTTTTTGCTGAAAATAATGGTTTTCTTTTGGCCATTCTGCCATAAAGCCCAACTCTATGGAGTGTATGGCTTATTGTCGTCCTATGTACAGGTATTCCAGGGTTACCTTAGGTCTCTGTGCTACCTCTCTGAATTAATACCCTCCTTTCCCAGTCCATGAGTTTTGGTGTGCGGCCGTCTCTCAGCAGGTTTGCTGTTGGGCCATGTTCTTTCCATTTTTCCTAGGGATCATCAAAGATTTGGATATTTTTTCATAACCTAACCCTGACCTGACTCAACAACATTGTCCCTTACTTGTTTGGAGATTTCCTTGGTCTTCATGGCAGTGTTTGGTTAGTGGTGCCTCTTGGTTAGGTGTTGCAGCCTCTGGGGCCTTTCTGAAGGCAATTGGTTGCACCAGATACATACACACATGGCAATTATCAGTTTTTTTATTTCTGAAAAATAGTTTTATTGATACATTTTTCTAACTTTACTTCACCAACTTAGACTATTGTGTTCTGATCCATCATATATAATTCAGATTAAAAAAACATTGAACTAAAGGCTGTAATGTAACAAAATAGGTAAAAAGCCAGGGGGGGGGGGGGGGGGTTGCAAGGCACTGTATGTTATAATGTATGAACATGCCTACCCTGTCAGCAGATATCTAAGCTGACTGTGTAAAATGGTTCAACCCATCTACCAGGACAATGGTGGTCCACATTTGTTTGCTCCTTGTACATATAAGTTGTTTATGCTATGCCTAAATCCAAAGGTTTAATGGGAAGCTCGTTCCTTTAGTGAAACCAGTTTAACAGAGAAGGATTTCGCCAAGAACCTCCAGATCTTGTTTCATACAATAGTTCTGCTTGCATAGCATTGCATAGCATTGTACAAGCCTGCCTGGAATAAATTTAAATACCAGAGAGTTCATGGCAATTCAACATGTTTGTCAATGGTTTTCTATGTGATAACCTTAACATCTCAAATATTTCTGTGGTCACTTCTGCCACTGTGTCAAGTGCTCCAATTCCCATAACAACATTTGCATTAACAGGGTTCTGTGCCCACTCAGGGGACTTGCACAACAGCTGAAAACTTTTCATGAGAATGTATAAATAAAGGAGATTCTCCCATGACCTTTATGCAGGCTTTTTTACTTACAGTTAACTTTTTTCAATGTGTTTTGGGCTATCATGATGATTTACCTGTAAAGTGGACCTTGCAGTCTGCAGTAACTAGACGCTATATACTATCCCTTATACTTGGCAACCAAAAAATTTCCTATGGAAAAAGTCTGATGGGAGCTTTTCATCGGATATTCCGACTGTGTGTATGCCCCATCAGACTTTTTCTGTCTGCATTTCTGACGGGCTTTAGATTGAGAGCCTGTTCTAAATTTTTCCATCGGAAATGCCAATGGAGTTTTGCCCGATGCAAAGTCCAGCCGTGCGTACGCAGCATAAGGGTAAAAAGAACAAAAAACATAATCGGAAAAAGCAAAAAAATATTAGCTTGGACTAGGGCTTTTGCCTAGGCACTATCGGAATCATTTAACCCTCTTGTTGAATCCTGGGAAAGCAGAAAATTGCAGATTTTATGAGAATGCGCTCCTTGACAAAAGCATGTCACCAATGGCAGCTCCATCAGAAAATAAATGATACAGCTCCCAAAGTCATGCTGGCCCCCTCTCCCTGCCAGATGCCTTTCCCATGAGAGCTTGTCCCTGCTCTTTGTGTATACAGCAAACTAAAAGAAAGAAACAGCCACACCCCAAACACTTCCACACATAGACAAACTAAATTCTTATAGTTCCCAATGGATCTTCCTGCCAAGAGTCTACCCAGTATTCCCTGCTGAGAGTTCATCCAAATTGGATTATTGGTAAAGATGAATAAGCGGGCGGGGTCGATTGTTTAACAATTCACCTGTTCACAAAAAGGATATCAGGGAACCGGAGAAAGTGCAGAGAAGGATAACCAAACTGATAAGAGGCATCAAGGAGCTTATCTATGAGAAAAGATTAGCTGAACTCTTTTTCTCTCTTGAGAAGAGGAGATTAAGGAGGAACATGATCTCCATGTATAAATATAGTAAATAAGTGGTCCATATAGTGAAATGGTGTTGAGTTATTCAAGTTAGGTTTTCGAGTTAGACAAGGGGGACACTTTATGTCTGGAGGACAGTGAAAGATATAACACCAACATGTCAGAGGAAAAAAAAAAAAGATCAAAAACAAAATCACTGAGTTGGAAAAGCCCCATCCTGAAAATGACTTGTAAACTTAATCAGGTATAGCTGATCACCTGCTCAATGGCACACAAAGCCATTTGAATTGCAACTGTGATAAGCTGTGGTCATTTTAAATAGCTCAGCATGAAAAGAGCTTTCCTGGAGCAATTCAGTCTCTGGTAGTGCAACTAAAGCAATAATCAAGAGACATATACACCACCGCTCAAAGGCAGATCCTGGGAACTCAGAGATAATTGCTCCAGGTGAAGGGATCCGGGTGCGAGCCACAGCAAGGCTAGTGCTTACTCATAGCTTACTCAAGGCAATAATCAACAGGCAAGGCACTGTCAAAAGATTTTTGGGATAAAGTTGTGGACAGGCACAAGTCAGGATATGGATACAAAAACATTTAAAAGGCTTTATCAATGCCTAGAAGCACAGTGAAGTCAGTTATTAAGAAGTGGAAGGTGTGTGGTACAATACAGACCCTCCCTGGATCAGGATTTTGCTCCAAACTGTATGAAAGAGCCAGGAAGAAACTGGTCAGAGAGGATACAAGAGGCCTACAGCAAATCCGAATCAGTTGCAGGAATTCCTGGGCCACATGGAAAAGGGTGTTATGGTCAAATTGGACTAAAAATGTATTATTTGGCCTCAGCACTAAACTATATGTCTGGCAGAAATTCATTACAGCTCACCATCCAAATAATACCATTCCTACAGTAAAGCACGGAGGTGGTGACATCCTGTTATGGGGATGTTCCTCTGCAGCAGGGACTGGTGCACTTGTCAGGATAGAAGAAAAATGAACGGTGCAAAATACCATCAAATTCTTGAGGAAAATTTGCTGCCCTCAGCCAGAAAGTTGTCCATGGGAAGAAGGGTCCAACATGACAATGACCTAAAGCACACAGCAAAATTGACATACAGGGGTCGAAGGAAAAAATAGGTGAATATCCTTGCATGGCCCAATCAGAGTCCAGACTTAAACCCTCATTGAAAATCTGTGGAATGACTTGAAGACTGAAGTCCACAAACAGTCGCCATCAGTATTAACTGAACTTGAGCAGTTCTGCACAAGAGTAGGAAAATATTGTCTATATATATATATATATATGCAAAGTTGGTAGAGATATCCCAACAGCCTAAAATCTGCAATTAAAGCAAAAGGTGGTTCAACAAAATACTGACATATTAAAGGAAGGTTGATTCTTTTCTATAACCAATATATATATATATATATATATATATATATATATATATATATATATATATATATATATATATATATATATATATATATATATATATAGTTCGTATTATACAGACATGAAATAAAGACATTTCACTACCTTGCATAGCATTTATAAAAACATCCCTGAGCTCTAGGCAATGCAGAAAAATGGCATTGGTACAGACCGCAGTCTGGTCACCACATGAAAATCTTGCTGCATACATTGTGGCAGGCGCATGTACATACATATATCGCATTTTTATAGTTACATACTCACAACATATATTTATTTTTATAATTATTTAAAACTTTCTGTTCTACTAGAACAAACACTTGTAGATTTGTTACACTGCAAGAAATATGTATCAAAACAATGTTTCCTCCAGCACAATAATTGAACAAGCCTCAGCATCAAGGCAGCTTTAGTTGGCAATCCACTGACCTCACTCCACAGCTTTGCCATCCATAAATGAGCTGTCAACAAATCTATGTGCTTCAAGTTCTGTGTATTAGCTAGGGAATACATAATATCTTAGGCTTAATTAAATAAGAGATGAAAAGCAGCACTAGTGACCATGTAAATAAATGTAAAACATTTATAAAACAAACATAAATGCACTTGTGTTTCTTTTAAACAATCTAATCTATCTATCTAGATTTCTACCTAACTATATATATATATATATATATATATATATATATATATATATATGAGAGAGAGAGAGATATCTATATATACTGTGTATATATATATATATATATATATATATACACTACCGTTCAAAAGTTTGGGGTCACCCAAACAATTTTGTGTTTTCCATGAAAAGTCACACTTATTCACCACCATACGTTGTGAAATGAATAGAAAATAGAGTCAAGACATTGACAAGGTTAGAAATAATGATTTGTATTTGAAATAACATTGTTTTTACATCAAACTTTGCTTTCGTCAAAGAATCCTCCTTTTGCAGCAATTACAGCATTGCACACCTTTGGCATTCTAGCTGTTAATTTATTGAGGTAAGCTGGAGAAATTGCACCCCACGCTTCTAGAAGCAGCTCCCACAAGTTGGATTGGTTGGATGGGCACTTCTGGCGTACCATACGGTCAAGCTGCTCCCACAACAGCTCAATGGGGTTCAGATCTGGTGACTGTGCTGGCCACTCCATTACCGATAGAATACCAGCTGCCTGCTTCTGCTGTAAATAGTTCTTGCACAATTTGGAGGTGTGTTTAGGGTCATTGTCCTGTTGTAGGATGAAATTGGCTCCAATCAAGCGCTGTCCACTGGGTATGGCATGGCGTTGCAAAATGGAGTGATAGCCTTCCTTATTCATTTATTTAATGAAGATGCCAGTTGGGGACCTGTGAGGCGTCTGTTTCTCAAACTAGAGACTCTAATGTGCTTATCTTCTTGCTTAGTTGTGCAACGCGGCCTCCCACTTCTTTTTCTACTCTGGTTAGAGCCTGTTTGTGCTGTCCTCTGAAGGGAGTAGTACACACCGTTGTAGGAAATCTTCAATTTCTTTGCAATTTCTCGCATGGAATAGCCTTCATTTCTAAGAACAAGAATAGACTGTCGAGTTTCAGATGAAAGTTCTCTTTTTCTGGCCATTTTGAGCGTTTAATTGACCCCACAAATGTGATGCTCCAGAAACTCAATCTGCTCACAGGAAGGTCAGTTTTGTAGCTTCTGGAAGGAGCTAGACTGTTTTTAGATGTGTGAACATGATTGCACAAGGGTTTGCTAATCATCAATTAGCCTTCTGAGCCAATGAGCAAACACATTGTACCATTAGAACACTGGAGTGATAGTTGCTGGAAATGGGCCTCTATACACCTATGTAGATATTGCACCAAAAACTAGACATTTGCAGTTAGAATAGTCATTTACCACATTAGCAATGTATAGAGTATATTTGTTTAAAGTTAGGACTAGTTTAAAGTTAGCTTCATTGAAAAGTACAGTGCTTTTCCTTCAAAAATAAGGACATTTCAATGTGACCCCAAACTTTTGAACGGTAGTGTATATATATATATATATATATATATATATATATATATATATATATATATATATATATATATCTAAACAACAGGTGTATTTCAAAAATGGCCTATAATACACCACTCAGCGCAAAACAATGACTACACAGCAGATTCAAAAAAATAAATATATATATATATATATATATATATATCAACGTATATCCTTATATAAATACCTGCATATGAGATGCCAATAGAACCAAACAACCTGAATAAAATCTGTCAGGTCTATTATGACCTAGCAGTCCAAACAATAATAGCAGCCGTTTAAAAACTATAGTGATTATATAAACCAGTAATACAAACAATTCATCAATAAAAGTCTGAAAATATCCGTATTAAAACAGCGCTCTATATAGAGTTCACAGAGTTTTCACAAATAATTGTGTATGAGCTCTAATAAAAGGAGGAGAGTCCTTAGTGTGCAGATAGGGTGATTGTGGTGTTTTAATCAACGTTGCGAGGTGATCAAAGTGCTGCTGACATTTCTTCCACCGAAGAATGGGAGTGCTTCACCGCATGCGATGCATCCCCCACAGGGGGTAAAACTCACCAGACACCGTTGATAAAACCAGCCTTAGGGAGTAGACACTCTTTTAAGTGTACCACAAAATCCTGCATCTTCCCTCAGGGGTCCCGTTTCCAGCAATACTCCAAGTCTCCTCTGCTGCCACTTCCACCAATGTCTTCTCTCTAATTCCGCGGTAGGAATCTACAGGACCTTCAGAGTCGTGTGCATGAAGGTGGTCAAATCGTATGGAGCTTTGGGACTTCAAAGGGGTAAATGTGTTAGGGCCTCCACAGAATGGACCCCTGCAGCCTCCAGAACTGCCCTCGGGTTGGACGCGTCCAGCACTAGCCACCAAACTGCCATGACCAGCTGGACTGCCAGAAAATATTTCTGGCAGTTCGGAAACACCAAACCCCCCCCTGCGACACCTGACGCTTCAGTGTGGACAGTTTAAATCTAGGGGGGTTCAGTTTCATAAAAAATTAGCAAGGTATCCATTGTGGGGAATTACAGAATAGGTAGGTCAATTTAGGTATGATTTTCATTTTAATTAGTTAATACGGCCTAATAAGGATAGAGAAAGGTTCTCCCAGGCTTTTAGTTTGGCCTTGACTCCTTGGACCATCACCTTTGACCTAGGTTAAGGGGAATAAAGCTGTATGCATCTCTCAAGACCGCACTCCCAAGTACAGAATTTCGTCTACCCATTGCAGTTGGAGATCTGGCGGGGCTAGTCTTTTTGCCTCAGGGTCAATAGCTAGCAACTGGGATTTTGTCCAGTTCACCCGTAATCCAGTTATTTTGGAGAACTCAGTCAATACTTGCAGAGAGATACATACATCTAAGAGAGGAGTCCATGTTGTTCAGAAAGACTAGGAGCTCATCCACTTACAGAGCTACCCTCTCCTCCAGTCATGCTATTTTTAGTCCTTTTATGTGGGACGAGACCCGCAGTGCCTCTGCCACCGGTTCCATAGCTATTGCGAACAGTGCTGGAGAGAGAGGGCAGCCCTGCCTGGTACCCCTAAATAGTGGGAAGGGGGAGAGACGTCACCCCCCAGTCTGATGGCCACCCTCAGGGATTTGTATATAGTTTGCAGCCAGGCAATAAAAACCAATGGAAATCCCATCCTCCTCAGAGTTTCCCAGAGAAATGGCCATTCGATTGAATCGAATGCCTTTTCAATATCGAAGGAGGCAACCGTTCTAGTGACCACATTGTCATGTATTGCATGCAAGTTGATGAATAGTCTGCATCTATAATCAAGGGTAGAAGTGGGTTGAGTCTAACTAATTAATTTAGATAAAATTTTGAAGTCAATGTTGAGAAGTGCTATGGGCCTGTATGATGTGCACTGTTTGGGATCTTTACTGGGCTTAAGGATTAGAATAATGTGCGTGTCTGCCATGGAGGGTGGGAGTGCTCCCTCCTCCAGACATTGGGTATACAGGTCTGCCAACAGGGGGGCTAGGAGATCCACATGAGACTGGTAAAATTTGACGGGTAGACCATCAGGGCCCGGAGGCATTCCCAGTTGCCAATGTGTTAATAATAGCATGTACTTCCTCTGCAGTGATAGGCCTGACCAGATGGGACCTCTCCTCATCTGAGAGCCACCCCAGAGCCAGGGGGTCCAGGAGAAGTGCCATCTCCCCAGGAGTCATATCCTGAGGGAGTGTGGTACTATATAGTGTCTGATAAAAGGTCTGAAACTCCTTTAGGATACCCTCTTGGGATGTAATAGATTCACCCGAGAGACCAATTTGGGGATCAGAGTCATAGGGGTGTCATGATGGGACATCATTGCTAGCAGTCTACCATTTCTATCAACCTGGTCAAAGAATCTTTGTTTGGTGTGGAATAACTCTAAACAAGTGACCTCAGTGAGATGGGGTTGGAGATCACTTTTTGTGGCCTGCAGCCGTTCGAAATTGGAGACCGAGGGGTCAGACCGGTAAATGGCTGATACCTCCTCAATCTCTCCTTCCAACCCCGTTGTGCTGGCTTGTTGATTTACCTTCACCACCTTAATTTCTGTCATATAGTGTCCTCTAGTGAACTCCTTAAAGGTGTCCCATACTATGGGAGGAGAGGATGGCTCTGTGTTATGTTCCCAAAATTCACGCAATGTTTGTGGGTCTGCCCTGATATCTGTCAAGGCGCCATATGGAGCCATTGCATTTTTCTCTGGACCACATAGTGATCTTGAGGGGGGAGTGATCAGAAAGCCCACTAGGTAGGTATGTTGCCTCCACTATGTCAGTTAACATAAGCTGATTTGCAAATGCGTAATCAATTCTGCAGCAGGTTTTATATGAGGAAGAAAAACATGAGTAAGCTTTACTCTGGGGAAGTAACCACCTCCACACCTCAGTAACCCTGCTGAGTGTATCCACCGCAGCGGGTCCCCAGTGGAGGACTGTGATGGTGTGGGCCTGTCAAGATCAGGGGAGAGGATGTCATTGAAGTCTCCTAGGATTAACAATTTAGCTGAACAGTTCGGATAATCCTCTCCAAAATAGTGTACAGCACTTCAGATTTGAAAGGTGGTGGGATATAAACTCCTACAATAATATACCTTTGTTGCCAGGCTGTCAATACCACAATTACAAATTTGCCATGGGGGTCTGTATGTACCGCCTCAACTTCACACGGGTAGGATTTATTTATCAGTATTGAGGAATACGTGACATGAAAAATTCTCTGAACCCAGGGCTTTCTCAAGGCCATCAGTTTGCCCCCCATCAAGTGTGTCTCCTGTATGATCAGTACCTGCGGGTTGTGCGCCTTGACATACTAGAACATCAGTGCCCTTTTAAATTTGGAGTTGAGGCATCTGACATTCCAGGATATCACCGACATTGTTCCCTGATCACGTGACACCGTGATCCCAGGGGAGAATTGCTAACTTCAGGGTGAATGAGTCCCACTTGATGAGTGTTTTTACAGCCAGAGTCAACCTCACATAACATATAGAAAACATAGAAAACAATACAACTTTCCAAGCACTGTGTGCTTTTCCTACCGGTATCTAGCCCCCCCCCCCCCCCCCGAAAACACTGGGGATGGGCCGGAAGCCGGTCTATACCCAAAACTGAACACAACATTGTAAAGCGGTAACCTGAGAACTAGGCCACACTACAGTTCTCCGCAGCACTGAACTGAAACTGCAGGCTTAAACTATGGGTATTTTAAAGCCCCTCCAGGTAAGTGGAGAATAGGGAGTCCATAACTTTGTTAAATTCCTGGGGTGACCCCAGCTCGTGTTCAACTTATAACAGTAGGCAGTAGTGGGGGATATGTACCTCATCACAGCGATAAGGACTGGGCAGTCTGGAATGGTGGTGTAGTTCCTCCAGCTATTGGAGTACCTCCAAGAAAATGGAGAGCACCAGGTCTATTTCTCCTCATAAAACAACAAACCATGAGGATCAAGAGTCACGTGTAGAAGTACATTTGGGGTTGCTCTGGTATTTGCCGAAGGTTGTATAGGATGGAGCTAATAAGGCTATGTATGATTCGTGCATCAGGTAGAATTATAAGAAGAATCTTTTATTGCAGGGTGGTCAGCCAGTCATCTGCATCCACATGGTTGTCAAAAAAACGGATTGCCTCATTGTGTTGGCAAACATCATTGAAGGTTTTCCTCTTTCTCTGCAAGTCAGCCCAAAAGTCAGGGAAAACAAGAACTGAGGAGTTGCCATATCTGAGAGTGAGATGTTTCCGGGCTTTAGAAAGGATCCTGTCCCTATAGTTGAGGAAGCGGACCAGAAACGGGGGGGAAAAATTCCCTGGGATGGCACGGCTCGGGGGAACCTGGTGAGCCTTTCAATCACGCAAGTTAGTGGGACATCTGTAAGGCCCAGGAGAGTTTTAAAGAACTCCTCCGCAAATTCAGCAGGGTGATCCCCCTCTTCTCTCTGAGGTAGACCCAGGACTCTGATATTGTTGCGCCTCAATCTGTTTTCAGCATCGTCAGATTTTGCAACAAGGGACTGTACAGCAGCCTCCCCCCTCACAGCAGACACACAGGCAGGGGCACAGTAGTAAGGATGTGAGGCTGACAGTGGAAGTGTAGGGAAAGCCCAGAGCAGTGTGTCAGAGGCAGCAGATTGGAGACACTGGGCCTCAGGATACCCCAGTTCAGCCAGGCAGTACTTGGCAGCACCCTTGGCTGTGGCAGGGATTTGGATGGGTGACAGGGCAGATGCAGAGAGGAGACTCACGCCTCCAAAGCCGGGCCAGACCAGTTGCGGTGCACTCCTGTGGGACAACAGACTCAGGAAACAGCGGGGATTCATAGGCCTCACTAGGCTGCACTAGGCCAGACCAGGCCGCGGCCACCGCAGATGTCCCCGTGACTCGGCTCAGCCTCTGGACTGCGCCAGATAGGTGGATGGGTGACATGTGGGGACAGATGGTGGTCCCTTACCTCTGAAACTGCGGGGATCGAGTCTCCCCAGGAGGCCTCAGGCTGGCAAGATGGCGGCGGTTGTGGGTGTCTGGAGGCAACTCGGGGCATCCACGGGCAGAATTGCCCCAAAATAATGGCACAGGACACTGCAGGGGACTGAACTGAGTAGGCTGGTAGGTTTTTTAGCTCCTCGCAAAAACGTCCACCCCACTCACATCGGAATACGACCCCCGGAGCTTACCAATTCTTAGATGTGATGGCTGTAATAATTAAATTTTTTCTTCTGTTTTCATCTGTTGATCCAGCCGGTAAGTCTGTTGTTTTTCAACAGAAATGCTTGCTTGCAGTTACAGGAATGAGACAGACTATTTAACACTGGCAGGGGTGCTTATAATGATCAGCCATAGGTGTTCATGGCTTATTGCATTAGGGTGTGCACCCCAAAGCTCAAACACACATGCCTTTTCTCTGCAGCTCAGCTGAACTGGACAGTGAATGAATGGGAAGTGCTCTGTGCTGAGCAGCTTCCTCTCCATTCAGAAACTGAAGCGTAGAAAACACAGTTTACTATGCTTCAGTTATGAATCAACACAGTGGGGGAGTGTGTTCACTGTATCCATTTAAAAAAGGAAGGGGCCAGTATATGACATATGTAATAGCCTCCCTCCCCCCACACTCTCCATCCTGAAACATCACCCGCAGCAGCCGGGGGGAGAGGAGGGAAGCCAACAGCACTGTGGGGAGGGGGGCACAACACAGGGGGAAGCCCAGACAGTAGGGGGAATCGGCATCACACAGAGTGATTAGGGTGTGGGTGACACACTCCGCCCCCCCCCCCCCCCCGCATGCCTTTGTATCAGCTCTTATTTATGTAAAACCTTTATCATAAAAAGAAAAACAGTTTTCTGTAACTAGTTATGAAGTATGAGCTAGAGTTTAGCTTCAATTTGTTAGCGTATTTAAATCTGCCAGTACATCTAACACTCTCCTCCCCCCAGACTGAGAATGTTGCTGTCCAAATCTGCCCATTGTGCTCAAGTACCTATAGTGGTGTCTGCTGAATACAGGAGACGTGTTACTGGCCTTATCACCAGGGGAAAATAGAAGGAAAAAATGTCTAAAAAATAAAACGAATACAGTCACTACATCCAATGAGTGTTAAGCTGCAATATTTTACATTTTTGGTTTTGAGTTTAATACTGCTTTAAATTACAACCATTATGAAGCACAGCTCAAAAAGCAGAGCCGGTGTAGTGTGAAAAAAAATGTGTATATACAATACATATAATATATAATATAATAATATATAGTATAACAAACTACAGTACATTTTTATATTAGGCTTTGTTTTTACATGCTTACCTAAAATACTAAAACCACCACGTCTTCCCTTTTTATGCAAGTGGGGCCAGCATATGAAAAGTACGCTCGGAAGAAGAATTCTTGTCTAAAGCGGCCTGCATTATAAGAATAAGCATTTTTGCCCTTAGGATCTATATCTAGCCTTCAAGGAGGTGTTTTTCCACCTCTAACAAGGGTTTTTGCTGTTCTCCTTGGTTTACATTTAATATATTTGCATATTCTTGTTGTATAGGTTTTAAAAAATAAACTTTTTGAAAATTTGTGATATAATTTTGATCTTCTGAGGATATTTTTGATGAGTTGGTCCCAGGGGTTTAGTAAATGTTCAGGTTGGGCACATCCTGCCATTATTTTGCTATCTAATTGGTATTATCTTCATAAATGTCATGATTACAATCCATGAAAAAATAAAAATATATACAATGCTTATCGTGGAGTTCCATCCAGAAATGGAACTTTCGTGGATCGGATTCCTCCCCCCCCCCTCCGGTGTCACATTTGACACCTTTCAGGGGGGAGGGGGGAGCAGATACCTGTCAAAACCAAGTATTTGCTGCCACTTATGGCGAAAGAGTGCCGCAGATTCTTCAGCGAACTACGCCATGTCTGGCCCCTCCTCCTTCCCCCCACTGTCTTCTGGGAGACACACAGATCCCAGAAGAAAGCAGGGACCATTCAGAGCGGGCAGCGCAACTCACGCATGCGCAGTAGGAAACCGAGCCGAGGGACGGGTCAGCTTCGGGTGAGGACATCCCAGGCGCCCTGGACAGGTAAGTGTCCTTATATTAAAAGTTAGCAGCTGCAGTACTTGTAGCTGCTGACTTTTTTTTTTTGCAGGTGGAACTCCGCTTTAACAGTGGCAGCTGGTGCTCAAAACTTTTCAGGGGGCTCAAACAAATTGAAAAAATCTGAAAAATACTGAAAAAGAAACACCAATTGTAGCCTCACTGTGCAATCAAACGCAGCCACTGTGTGCATCAAATGCAGCCACTGTACCATCAATTGCAGCTACTGTGCCATCAATTCCAGCCACTGTGCCCATCAATTGCAGCCACTGTGCCCATCAATTGCAGCCACTGTGCCCATCAAATGCAGCCACTGTGCTATCAATTACAGACTGTGTCCATCAAATGCAGTCACTGTGTCCATTAATTGCAGCCACTGTGCCATCAAATGCAGCCACTGTGGCAGTTGCGGTGCGTCCATAAGGGCGCACGGGCGCCACCCCCTCTCTCCAATTCAATGCATGAATCTATCTATGGCCACCGTTGCCACCCCCTACTCAGGCACCTGGTCCCTTTTCGGGCGCCTGAATTACAGCAGTGGGGGGTGTTTTTGAAGCACCTGATTAGAGCCATAGGCTCTAATAGGCGTCAAAAAAGGTGACAAAAAAGGCTCACTCAGCTGTGTTAGAAATGCAAATGAATATTCGCTTTCCTAACATTAAACCTCCCCTCCGCCAATCAGGTGCTCGGATCTGTTACCCATCACCCAATAGGCTGAAAGAACAGGCGCTGTGATTGTATGCCTATCAGTTGTCCAATCATAGCAGAGGATGGGAAGAGAGGACAGGAGAAGACATTGAGGAGCATCGAGGAGCTGTCCCAACAAGACAGGGTGAGTGCAGACGGCGGACAGGGGGGCACACTGGCAGCATTTGATATGGCACACTGTCAGCATTTGATGGCACAGTGTCTGCGTTTGATGGGATCAGTGTCTGCCTTTGATGGGCACAGTGGCTGCGTTTGATGGGCACAGTGGCAGCAATTGATGGGCACAGTGGCAGCAATTGATGGGCACAGTGGCAGCGAATGATGGGCACAGTGGCAGCGAATGATGGGCACAGTGGCTGCGTTTGATGGCACAGTGGCTGTGTTTGATGATACAGTGGCTGCGATTGATGATACAGTGGCTGCGATTGATGGCATAGTGGCTGCGATTTATGGCATAGTGGCTGCGTCTGATGGCACAGTGGCTGCGTTTGATGGCACAGTGGCTGTGTTTGATGGCACAGTGGCGGCAATTGATGGGCACAGTGGCTGAGATTGATGGCATAGTGGCTGCGATTGATGGCATAGTGGCTGCGTCTGATGGCACAGTGGCTGCATTTGATGGCACAGTAGCTGCGATTGATGGTACAGTGAGGCTGCAATTGATGGGGTTTTTTCTGAATTTTTCAGTTTGTTTGCAACCCCCAAAAATGTTGACCCCCAGCCGCCACTGCACTGTGACAATCAAATCCAGCCACTGTGACAATCAAATGCAGACACTACAAATGCAGACAGATTTTCCCTTGGTTCCTGTTTTGGTGGCAATTCACATAATAAGGTCCATAAAGACATGGATGAGCGAGTCTGGGGTGAAGGAACTTCACTGGCCTGCACATAGTCCTGATCTCAACCTGATAGAACACCTTTTGGGATGAATTAGAGCAGAGACTGCGAGCCAGGCCTTCTTGTCCACAACAGTGCCTGACCTCACAAATGCAGTTCTGGAAGAAAGGCCAAACATTCCCATAGACACACTCCTAAACCTTGTGGACAGCCTTCGCAGAAGAGTTGAAGCTGTTATAGCTGCAAAGGGTGGGCAAACTCAACATTGAACCTTACGGACTAAGACTGGGATGCCAATAAAGTTCATGTGCGTGTAAAGGCAGGCATCCCAATACTTTTGACAATATGGTGTATAGCACCTTCTAAAGGTGAGATTTTTGGTGAGTGCAGGTAAATTTAGGCAAGCCTAGCTGGGAGCTAGGCCTGTTTGTTTTGATCTGTGCGGGGCTGGAAGTGGCTAAGAGTAGGCTGTTGACTCACAGATAGAATCACTTTTCTGTCACCTCCCTCTTGCTTCTAGAGAATTCTAGAAGGGAGGTGGGGAAGAGAGGTGGAGCTGTCTGGGGTGTCTCAGGGAGCCCTGACCAATCCCCAACTAGGATTGGCAGGGGACAGGCCTCCTTGAAACACCTGGAGTCAGCCCAGCTGGGGGGGAGTTGTTGGGTGGAAGAACTGAGCATGGAGTACTAGGCTGTTGGGGGCTTTGAGGGTGCTTCCCATTCTGGGAGGGGGTGACCTTGGGCCTGGGGACTCGGGTGCAGGATGGACCTCTTCAAGAATGCATGAAGGATCTGAACAGGGAGCACAGAGGGGAATCAGAGAGGACAGCAGGAGCTAGCACTGCCGGGTAAGTCTTCAGGAGGGAACCACCAGAGTGCAGCCAGGAGGGCTGGTGAGTGACATGTCCTATCGGAAGGACTGGAGAGGCATACCAGAGAGGACTGAGAGGAAATAGTCAGAGCTGGGTGTGGAGCCAGCGAGGATTGCAATGTCACGGACAGTGAAGTCGGGCAGCTGCAGCCAGGAGGGCTGGCAGGGCTTAAAGCGGGATTGCTATGAGCAGTAGTCCACTATAGGTCAGCTAGCACTAAAAGACTTCCTATTCTATTTTTGCTACACTAAAAGGGACCCGCGGTCAGGGTCGTTTTTAAGGCAGGGCAAAAGGGGCAGCTGCCCTGGGCCCTGTCATTGTTGTAGGGCCCAAAGCAGCTGCCTCATACTTGCCAACTATCCCAGTTTAAATTCCCTTGTCCCTTGAGGTTTTAGTCCCGTCCTGTGTCTCAACATCTCAGTGTGAAGTGCTGCTACTAATGCTGCCCAGCTCTGCCCTATTGTTGTGTACAGAAGACTCACCTACAGACCCTGTGTTTACATGTAAATTACCGGCATTCATATGTAAATAGTGACAGCCGGCGACATTGATATGTATATCATGCCCCCCTGAGGTCATATCCACAACAATCTCTAGGAACCAATCAACAAGCAAAATCATGTGTTGTAACCTCTAGCAACTAATCAGTGAGCCATAATGTGTGCTGTAACCTCTAGCAACCAGTCAGTGAGCGGTAATGATACACTGTAACCTCTGGTAACCAATATCAATCGCTGCCTGGTCTGATTCAGTAAACTGATTTTAAGTCTAGCTGCTGCTCAGAGCAGGTGGAGAGCGAAACTGCATGGGGGGGGGGGGGGGGGGCAAAAAAAGTTTTGCCCAGGGTCCAATCAATATTAAAGACGGCCCTGCCCGTGGTTCCTGCCAGCAAATGGCAATTTCCAGGGCCTGACTGAGTCAGTATTGGGCCTAGCCATGTGCTAGCTGTACCTGGAAGTGAAGTGTTGTACAGGAGAGAGAGAGAAACAGTCTGCAAGCAAGTGTTGTGCTGGAGGGGACTGGAGCTGTAAGTGTATTTAGTTGTCCCCACTGATTGAAATACAATCAACCAATTATTCATTCTACTGGGCATCACATATATTCCCATCCCTATCCAAGTTCAAAACCCTCAATAAAAATAATAAAAACAATCACATGGACTGTTCATTCTCTCCATGGTGATTGAGAGGGGAATGCCATGCTGGGCAGGGTGACAGGTGGACCACAACTTTCAGCAGCCCCTACGGGGGTACCGCTGCATGGTGTATGCTTCTGCAACATACATTTTTAAACAAGGAGATTTTTTGGGTTAACGTTTCTTTATATGTCCTTTTAAATCACGACAGACTTAAAGAGATTCCCATCACCAACAAAAAAAATGTAGACAAAAGCACAGAAAAATTTAATATTTGAATTGCTTACTTTATGTGCTTTTCCTTTTCATGTATTATTTGCTTATGCACTTGCAATGTGCCTTTGAACTTGCTAGAAATATAACTTCTCCAGGAGAGTCAATTCCCTAGGACAGCCACCTCCTGCCTTGCAATGCACAGCCTTCATCTGGGAGTGTCTAATTGCCATCGATGATGGCCCAGATTTTTGTTAAAATGAATGGTCTGGTGACAGGGACTCTTTAAACAACAGAGGAAAAAAAAATCGTTAGAGTCTGCAGTGACCACACAAAGCACAGTTTGCTTATGGGACTTAACAAAAGCAGAGCTTTCTTGTCTGTCAACACAGGATCACTGGCTATTGAACAATCATCTGTCATGACTCTTGGAGAATTCTGTTTTTCTCCCACTTCTGATTAAAGTTTGGGGTTGCCGTGTTTGCGAATAGTTAAATGTCATACGATACTGTAGCATTTGACCATTACTGGATTTATTTCCTCTGGGGACAGTGAAGAGATTTTCCTTCTAATACTGATGCGTTAGAGCTCTCTGACAGATGCTGACCTCAGATAAAGTTAATGTCCAGGGATTATTGTGAGAGGCTGGTACTTTTTTGTGTCCATTACTGCAGGTGCAGGAGAACTAAATTCATCACAATTAGTGTACAACAAGTAACGGATGGAACAAAAACGCAACCACGCTCGTCATTTGTGTGTCTATATATAAAGCAGTAATTGTGTGTATTTGTGATCAAAATAAATGAAACTTTGATTATGCTGCTTTTTACCAAAGTCCACCAAATTGATTATATTGAATAAATTCAGTTGTGTCATGTGTGGCACAGAGGAAATGAATGGGGATTCCATATGAAAAGTAAACATCGCAAGTTTGGGCACTGCAAACTGAGAATGTGATTAAATCTACATGCCCACAGATTACCTTCAGAAAAAAAACGCATATCAAGGTGATCGGTAGATTCATAGATATCATAAGTAAGACCCTTTGCACACCGAGCAGCCCCGGGTGTCAGCGGTAAAGCGGCCCTATTTTTAGCACCGCTTTACCATCGTTTTAGCGGCGCTATTCGCCCACTAGCGGGGGCGATTTTAACCACCTGCTAGCAGCTGAAAGGGGGTTAAATCTGCCAGCAAAACGCTGCTGGAGTGCTATTTTGCTGGCTGTATCGCATCGCTGCCCCATTGATTTCAATGGGGAGCAGCGGTGGAGGATTGGTGAGTTCACCGCTCCTTTACTGCTCCAAAGAAGCTGCTGGCAAGACCTTTTCTGATACTCTGCCAGTGCATCGCTCCAGTGGGAAAGCCCTCGGGCATTGAAGTGCATGAAGCCGCTGTTTTGGGGCGGTTTGCAGGCGTTATTTTTAACGCTATAGTGCCTCAAAACACTCCAGTGTGAAAGGGGTCTAAGTCTTGACTTTACCTGTAAATGTGAACTGGGCCTTGATCCTTCACACTTCTTGTTTATTTTTTTGCTGTTTTATGTGACAAGCAGTAGTGGTCCATCCATAAGGGGCCCCCATCCTCGTGTCTGGCTGTGTCCAGGGGACACAGCAATCACAGATTCTTCCCAATGTGTGCCCGAGGGGGTTCTTGTAAGGACATCTATGGACGCCCTCCCGGCAATGTGAGTCCGCACAGTAGCTGTCTTTTGGCTATAGCGCAGACAGGAGGTGGTTAAAGCAGGAGTAAACCCGCAGATGTTTTTTTTTTTTTTTCTACCTGCAAAGGAAAAGGCATAATGAGCTAGTATGAAATACTTACCTTAGAACAAGGCCCCGACATCTGGCCCAATCCATGCCGAGGGAGCTGACATGTTTCTTCCGGGTATCGCGGCTCCAGCGCTGTGAGTGGCCGGAGCCGGGATATCGTCACTCCCGCGCATGAGCGTGGGAGATTTCATCCCGGCCGAGTCTGGCCACTGCCGGACTTTCAGCCGAGAATCCCCTTGTCCGTACAGGTTTAGGAGATATTTTTTTTACCTACAGGTAAGCCTTATTATAGGCTTTCCTGTAGGTAAAAGTAAAAAAATCAGTATACAACCACTTTAAAGAGGAAGTAAACCCTGATGAGTTTACTTCCTCTTTAATTCCCTGCAAAGGTAAAGCATAATGGACTACTATGCATTGCATAGTAGTCTGTTATGTGTCACTTACCTGACACAGGAGCCAGCGATGTCACCGCTGTCCCCTGTAGTCCGGCGCATCCATCTTCTCGGTGGGTCTTCGTTGCTCCACCGCTGTCATTTGGCGAAGCCGCGATGACTTCACTCCCTCGCATGTGCACGGAAGCCACCACACGCGGCATATTTGCCATTGACGGTGCCGCGCTCAGTGCGCCTGTGTGCCGCTGTCTACGGCACATGCGCCCTAGACAGCGGTGCCTGTCTTTCGGCAAATATCTCCTAAACCGTGTAGGTTTAGGAGATATTTCTTGGACCTACAGGTAAGCCTTAATCTAGGCTTACCTGTAGGTTAAAGTGTGTTGTAAGGGTTTACAACCACTTTAAGCATAAGTAATTCAAGTGGAGCTCCATCCAAACCTTCTTATCTAGCTGGCAAAGTTCAGAGGTTCTGTCGTTTTTTTTTTGTTTTATAACTATGTAGGCATCTATGAGCATTTCCTTCAATTCCTGTCCTAGAAGCCATACAGGACACATTCTGCAAAACAATCTGAAAAGGGTTCTAACCCTTCTGCACCCTACTTCAATTGCTGGGTCCTTGTTGGGAAGATTTCTCACACAAACCTTAAAACAGTAAAAAATGTTACCATTTCATGTTGGACAGAGGAAGCTGAACAGAAAATCTGACATATCATTCTAAAACGGTCACACAAGTGCTCTGCTTGTTATTATCTATAATGGAATGCATTCTGCCCCAGTCTCCTGTAAAGATGCATCAATGATTGATTATGAACACTTCTAAACATTCTTTTCTCAGTAAGAGTAAAATCACTTCAGAAACATGTGTCCTTTATTTTCCCCAATCTCCATGAACAAGAGCTCATTGGATCTAAATTTTTCACAAACAAAGGAATTCAAGTCTGATGTAAAAGAAATCACAGATGTGAATTGCAGGAGGAAGCAAACAAACCTGCAATTACTAATTTAAAAGCTAATTTTAACAAAACGTTATTTGTCATGTCCTTACTTCACATTCCCAGAAGGGTTTTTGGTTAATTCTCCAATACCTTATTTATTTGTGTTCCATGGAAGCTTTTGAAATATTAATACCATATTTATTTTAATATTTATTTCTGGGAAAATAACAATGCAGATGTTACATTTTGGATCACAGAATCCACTAGTAAAATGTGTGGGACTCAAGATTTCTATTTCGTGTCCTCAAAGTAATACTGTCTTGTGCCACCCTCTTACCCCAGCCGATTGGCTAGCATTAGTATCACACTAATAACATCGGATATCATAGCACACCAAGGCTGGGGGCAGACAGGCTGTATTAGAGACAATATAACCGCTCAGCATTAGTACATCTAGATTAAATGACTAGAGATGTAGGATAAAACTGGGGTTGATTTACTAAAAGTGGAGAGTACAACATATGGTGCAGCTGCAAATGATAGCCAATCAGCTTCTAACTTGAGATTGTTCAATTAAAGTGGTTGCAAACTCTGGTTGTAAACACCACTTGTAACTACAAGTAAGCCTATAATAAGGCTTACCTATAGGTACTGTAAATATCTCTTAAACTTGCACCGTTTAGGAGATATTCACTATATACACTGCTGCCGATGTCATCGGTGCATACGCACTGAAGAAACACCAAGCTGATGCAGTTTTTTCAGGGTCCATGCTGTGACCGGGGGATTCTGCGCGTATGCACCGGAGCCCGCGAACCCGAAATTAACTCTGGTGAAAGATGTTGGGTGTGGGAGCGGAGTGTGGGTGACACTGCAGGGCATCGTTCTAAGGTACCGTATATACTCGAGTATAAGCCGAGATTTTCAGCCTCTTTTTTGAGGCTGAAAGTGCCCCCCTCGGCTTATACTCGAGTCATCGCTGTCTGCCTGCTCGATCAGCGTGTCGAGCAGACAGACAGCGGCCATTCTATTCTAATTCAAAAGCCGCGCCTCCGGCTCCGCCTTCGCCTGTGATAGGCGGAACACTGAATTTCCCAGCAGCCTGTGTTCCGCCTATCACGGACATCCGCTCATCCTCGTACTACGGACGAGGATGAAAGGATGGCCGTGATAGGCGGAACACAGACTGCTGGGAAATTGTGTTCCGCCTATCACAGACAGGGAGGCGCGGCATTTGAACAGGAAAATGGGCGCCGACGAAGAGCGGTGATCCTGGGACGGGACCGGACGGAGGCTCGGCTCGGCTCGGCTCGGGACGGGACGGGACCAGACGGAGTCTCGGGACGGGACGGGACCGGACCGGACGGAGGCTCGGCTCGGGACGGGACGGGACCGGACGGAGGCTCGGGACCGGACGGAGGCTGGGGACACAGGTAGGCTGGACACACAAGGCCTCACACACACACACACACACACACACACACACACACACACACACACACACACACACACACACACACACACACACACACACACACACACATGGATGGACACACACACATGGATGGACACACACACAGGGATGGATGGATGGACGGACACACACACAGGGATGGATGGACGGACACACACACAGGGATGGATGGATGGATGGACACACACACACAGGGATGGATGGATGGATGGATGGACACACACACAGGGATGGATGGATGGATGGACACACACACAGGGATGGACAGGCATATCTCACCCTCGGCTTATACACGAGTCAATAGGTTTCCCAGTTTTTTGGGGGTAAATTGGGGGCCTCGGCTTATACTCGGGTCGGCCTATACTCGAGTATATACGGTAAGTATTTCATAATGAGCTAGCTTTCATAATTTACTAGCTCATTATGCCTTTGTCTTGCAGGTTTTTTTTGTTTGTTTGTTTTTTTCTGAGGTTTACAACCTCTTTATGCTTTGACAAAAAACTGGAAGAGGACTGGTTTCTATGCAGAATTTCCTAGATTTTGCACTCGCTAGTTTTAGTAAATCAACCCCACCGTCTCACTGTTATGCTCATAATTTGGTTCTAAGTGTAAGTACCAAAAACGATGTTGCAAAGTCTACAAACTTTGCAGGGATAGAAGCAATAAGGACCATTTGGACTGCTCTGGAGACTATTAAGGTATATGTAAACTCTTGAAATGAAGTTCTCTTATTTACTCGCTTTGTGTCTGTTAAATATAATGTTGGAAACGTTTTATTATATCTGTTTGATAAATTCAACAAACTGTTGCTTTTTCAGAAATTCAGAATTGTCCTTTACACACTCCATGTATTATGTCAAAGAGAGAGCCCTCCTAGAAGAATTCATCTTTAAGTGATTGAATACTGGGAGGACTGAAAACATCAATTCACAAAAATGTTGTGTGTTGTCAGCCCACAATGGGACTTAAAGTACAACTAAAGGCAAAACTTTTTTTTTGGGAGTGGAGAGAGTGGGATTAGAACCCCTGACCAATTTTTATTACTGTCTGTGTCCCTGTTAGTGGGGTTCACCCTCTCTATTTGTCCTGTTTAACCACTTTCAGACCGGACCAATTTGCTGGTCAAAGACCAGACCACTTTTTGCGATTCGGCACTGCGTCGCTTTAACTGACAATTGCACGGTCGTGCGACGTGGCTCCCAAACAAAATTGACGTCCTTTTTTTCCCACAAATAGAGCTTTCTTTTGGTGGTATTTGATCACCCCTGCGGTTTTTATTTTTTGCGCTATAAACAAAAATAGAGCAACAATTTTGAAAAAAACGCATTCTTTTTTACTTTTTGTTATAATAAATACCCCCCAAAAATATATAAAAAAACATTTTTTTCCCTCAGTTTAGGCCGATACGTATTTTTCTACATATTTTTGGTAAAAAAAAATCGCAATAAGCGATTATTGATTGCTTTGCGCAAAAGTTATAGCGTTTACAAAATAGGGATAGTTTTATAGCATTTTTATTAATAATTTTTTATTATTTTTTTTTACTAGTAATGGCGGCGATCAGCGATTTTTATTGTGACTGCGACATTGTGGGGGACCCATCGGACATTTTTGACACATTTTTGGGACCATTGTCATTTATACAGTAATCACTGCTATATAAATGCAGTGATTCCTGTGTAAATGACACTGGCAGTGAAGGGGTTAACCAGTGGGTGGCAGTGTAGGGGTTAAGTGTTCCTAGGGGCGTGTTACTAACTGTGAGGGGGTTGGGCTTTCATTTAGTGAACACTGATCTCTGCTCCAATCACATGGAGCAGAGATCAGCGTCACTAGTTGCTAGGCAGAATGGAGAAATATTGTTTACAACGGCACTTCTCCATTCGGCCGCTCCGTGAGACGATCGCGGGGATGCCCGCGGCGATCGAGTCCGCGGGTTCCGCGACCGGACTCACGGGGGTCCCGACCAGCGTGGGAGCGCGCCGCCGGCAGGGCAGCAAATTTAAAGGGACGTACATGTACGCCCATTTGCCTGCCTGTGCCATTCTGTCGACGTACATCGTCGTGCGCTGGTAGGCAAGTGGTTAATATTATCATTGAAAGTTCAAGAAAAGCACAAATGTTGGCTTGTCTCCAGAAAAGTAATAGAGGGGAAATCTTCCAATAGGGACCTGGGGCTGGTGTAATCTTGTTTCTCTGTGTTTACAATATCAGATTTTCCCAGTCAGAAGAGATAGGGAGACCTATCCTATCCTATCACGTATTCAGTCTAAAGATGCAAAGATGCAAAGGAATGTTGCACCTGAGATAAAATATGCCAGTGATTTTAATTCTATTGTGAGTTTTTTCTTTTGTTTGTTTTTTTACACTTGAATGGTATCAGGTGTTGCACTAGAGGTATGTTTCCTATGCAAAAACCTTAGTAGGACTGACATTTTAGCCCACTGGTCATAACATAAATTATTGATAGGTAAAGCAGCTTCATAGATGGTCCACTAGCGGTGAGTGCAAAGGATCCCTTAATAATTTCCCAACATTAGATTGTGAAAAATCACCCCAGCCAGGTGTAGGAAATCTTGACATACGTCCCAGTCCTCTGAAATTATTGCTTCTCTTCTGGCCACTGGAGTTACAGCCCTGTACAGCTGGGCTGCAAATATGCAAGTTTCCCTTCTTACTAAATAGGGTCAAGGCGTAATCAGTGTACACAGTTTAGGGTGGTGCAGACATAGAGGTTCCTTGAATTTTTAATTAAGGGTGGAGGTGTGCACTCATCAGTGGAGAATTGACTTTTTGTAGTTTGAACCGGGTCCCTGGGATTCTGCATTGTACATAATTTATTAAAGAGGAACTACAGTCTGCTCACATAATTTGTAATAAAAACATCTTTGCCATTCTGAAGCTTCCCCCTAAACACTTTGCATATTATTTTATATACACTGTGATTCTGTATTTGCCAAATATGCTGCAGAATTCTCCCTCCACTGAATCTGGCTGGAGCCATTTTAACTGTGGGCAGCAGAAGCTTCTGCCTGTTCACTTCCTGGATTTACACAGACACACAGAGGCACACCTCCAGCTCTGCAGGTCTCATTGGCCTTCTTATGACTCATCCCCCATCCCTTCCTGGCAAACTCTCACGAGAGTGAGAGAGAGCTGTGCATGATGTCATAAGCCTAGGCTTTTTACCAGACAAGAATCAGGAAGTGGGCTGTATAAGGTAATTACTGGCAGAAAAAAAAGTTTTACTATATAAAGTTAAAACAACAAGGGCAGATGATTTTATAGATGGAACTATTCCCAGGGGAGAGCAGCAAAGTGATGCATGCAGCATGCTGCATCAAATGGTGAGTCTGCCCAAACTGTGGTAATAGTGTAAGGGTTTTAAAGGGGCATGGCTAAATAAAAATTGAGCATATTTGCTGTATACCTAGCACAAGCATATCCTTGTACCAACACAACATGCTTTTATTTAACAAGCAAGAGTATAACTCGTGCAACAATCGGCACAATAAAAAAAAAGCAACTCCTCTATTACATATGCCTTTCAGACTACCTTAAAAAAAAACAACTTCAGAAATCAGTCCATGATTACATGGTTACTTAGCAAGCAGCAACTGCTTTTTCTAGAAAAAGAATTTCCTATCCAACCAGCATCCAGAATTTTCTATCAAAACTGGAATCTGCCAGGGAGATGTCGCTTCACCCCTGCTCTTCAATAATGTGATCAACGTCATTACAATGAAAGGATTCAAGAGCAGAGATGGGGTCCAGTATAATATTAGCAGCTTCCTGACTGACTTGATGTTTGCCGACAACAGTGCCATATTTTCTGATACAGATGCAGAGACCAAGACATTGTTTATTAACAGTGGTCCCTAACTTTTTTTGGCACCAGGGACCGCTTTTGGTGTAGCCACTTTTTCCAGTGCCTGGGGATGGAGGGTGTTATATTGGGAAGGCAGGCGGTTCAAGGCGTCTCACAACCCCCCCTGCACTGTAAAGGAGCACTGTAATATAAGGGGGGCTGTACTGTAAGGGTTACAGTCCCCTTTATATCACAGTGGTCCTTTGCAGTCATGGCTCCCCATCACAATCCTCCCTTCAGTCATTGCCCCCCATCACAGTCCTCCCTTCAGTTATGCCACCCATCACAGTCCTACCTTCAGTCATGGCCCCCATCACAGTCATCCCTTCAGTCATGGCTCCCCATCACAGCCCTCCCTTCAGTCATGGCCCCCATCACAGTCCAGCCTTCAGTCATGGTCACCCATCACAGTCCTCCCTTCAGTCATGGCTCCCCATCACAGTCCATCCTTCAGTCATGGCCCCTATCACAATCCTCCCTTCAGTCATGGCTCCCCATCACAGTCTTCTCTTTCATCATGGCTCCCCATCACAGCCCTCCCTTCAGTCATGGCTTCATCACAGTCCGGCCTTCAGTCATGGCCATCCATCACAGTCCTCCCTGCAGTCATGGCCCCCCCTTCACAATCCTCCCTTCAGTTATGCCTCCCCATCACAGTCCTTCCTGCAATCATGCACCCCTCCCCCCTTCAATCACAGTCCTCCCTGCAGTCATGCACCCCCTTTTCCCCCTCCCCCTCCAATCACAGTCCTCCATGCAATCATGCACCCCCCTTTCCCCCTCCAGTCACAGTCCTCCCTGCAGTTATGCACCCCCCTTTCCCCCTCCAGCCACAGACCTCCCTGCAGTTATGCACCCCCCTCCAATCACAGTCCCCCCCCCCTGCACAGTGCCCATTTAAATCTCTGCTTAGGTCTATAATTTCTCTCATGCTTCAGCAGATCATGGCAGAGAGCGAGAGACTCTTCATAATAACAAGTGGGTTGTTAATATAAGTTTGGCAGCTCCGCTCTCTGTCATGATCTGCACCCGTCCCACCCCCGGCCTTGCTAATAGACTGACATCGGTGGCCACTCTGGAGAAATGACAGAATACACACAGAACACACTGGCTGCTAACTATACCGTGGTCCTTGACAGGGCTGACCTCTTGCTCTGATGGTGGCCCCGCTTGACAACAGGCCACGGACCAGTACTGGTCCATGGCCCGAAGGTTGAGCACCCCTGCTTTATTACATTGCCCACATGGCTCAATCCTAAAGTGTAGCTAAAGGCAAAACTTTATTTTTTGTTTTGGAAAGAGTGGATCAGGATTAGAACACCTGTCCATTTTTATTACTGATGGTGCCTTTATTAGGGAGATTCACCCTCTCTATTTGTTCTGTTTCCATTATCGTCAAAAGAAAAAGTAAAAGAAAATCTTAAATTTTGGTTTAACATCTGAACAATGGTGAGTTCTGGTGACCTTGGAGACAGCCTGGCATTCCCCCACTTTGGAGGGATTTCCTCTCACATCCTGTTCTGGCTATGGAACATAAAGTTAAGGAAAATCAATGTGACACAGATGGCAAAAAATACAAAAAAACAGAAGACGATGGGAGCTATAACTCTCACTTGCTCTTTTGCCTGTAGTTAGACTTTAAGGCCTAAAACCAAAGTGATGACCATGGATGGACCACAGGCATTGAGTTCACCTCAATGGAATCCAAATGTGTCTAATATTTCCAAGAACTAGGTCCAAGAATTCAAATACCTGGGATTATGAGAGCAGGAGTCCACAGCAGGATTGACTAGGCCACAGTAGCATTTGCCTCGCTCAAAAGTGACTCTAAAAAAAAAAGGGTAACATCTCCACCAAGATTCAAATTCACCTCTTCTGAACACTGACCGACCCTGCCAATTCTCCTTTACATCAACACTGTTCAAAATTACATAGCTTGAGGTCTTCCAAATTGTGTTTATCATTGAAACGAGACAATTTGGACAAGTTGCAACCACTGATATTTAGTTGAAAAACAAATACAAAAATTCAGACTGCTATGGAATGGCCCTGTTTGGAGAATGAACATTGGTAGGCTGCCAAATTAACTCCTCTGGCAAGAGCAACCTCTGCATTAAAGGCTTCAATGAGCAGCCTGGAGGAAAACATAGCCCAAACACATCAAGGAAGACCTGGGAAACCAGTGACTGACCATCTACTTGTCCAAAATTTTACCACTGATCACCAAGGGTGGAAGCATATTCTGATCAAGACACAGGGGGTTATTTACGAAAGGCAAATCTACTTTGCACTACAAATGCAAACTACAAGTGTAAAGTGCACTTGAAATTGCACTGAGAGTGCACTTGGAAGTGCCGTCGCTGTAGATCTGAGGGAGACATGCAAGGAAAATAAAAAAACAGCATTTTAGCTTGCACATGATTAGAAGGTAAAATCAGCAGAGCTTTCCCTTATTTCAGATCTACCCCTCAGATTTACAGCGATTGCACTTCCAAGTGCACTTTCCGTGCAATTTCAAGTGCACTTTGCACTTGTAGTTTGCATTTGTAGTGCAAAGTGGATTTGCCTTTCGTAAATAACCCCCTGTGTCTTGATCGGAATATGCTTCCACCCTTGGTGATCAGTGGTAACATTTTTGGGCAAGTAGACACTAGTTCCTCAGGTCTTCCTTGATGTTTTTTTTTCGTAAATAACCCCCACAGAATCCAGCAGTACCTAATGTTTTAAGTATGTAGTATAAAATACAGCATTAATAATGATAGTCCAGGAGTATAGCATGTACAACAAAGTGTAGCAGGGCTCAGGAATACATAACACCCTGAATGCAGGGCTCAGAAGTGCATAACACAAAAAGGGGTTGATTTCCTAAAGACAAATAGAAGGTGCGCTTTGCAAAGTTGCACTCCGCAAGTGCAGTTGCTCCAGAACTTAGTAAATGAGGTAAAGTTTTACTTTGCAAAGAATACCCAATCACATGCAAAGAAAATATGGTCACATCTGGTAAGAGTATTGCATCTTTCCATTTGACCGTTGTGGATTTTCTTCACTGCTGGCATTATATAGACTATGGTGTTTATGCTATTGGATATGCACATCATGAGGGTTATTTACTAAAGGAAAATCCACTTTGCACTGCAAGTGCACTTGAAAGTAAAATGACTGTAGATCCGAGGGGGACATGCAAGGAAAATAAAAAAAACAGCATTTTAGCTTGCACATGATTGGATGATAAAATCAGCAGAGCTTCCACTCTACCCCTTAGATTTAGAGCGACTGCACTTCCATGTGCAAAGTGGATTTTCCTTTAGTAAATAACCCCCCATGTGTTTTTTTATTGGTTTACAGTGAAAACAATCTCTTGGATTTTCATGGGCTAACTTTTGCTTTTAAAGGGGACCTCCACACTCCATTCTCAAATGCTCTTGTCTCCCACCTCTAATCCCTTGGATTTCCATGGGCTAACTTTTGCTTTTAAAGGGGAACTCCACACCCCACTCCATTCTCAAAAGGCTGTAAGCTGCCTTCACCAATCCAAGCCACATCATTTTTCAGAGCATACAACAGAGCCAGCTAGGAAAGGGGCAAGAAGAGCAATTGCCCAACCCCCTCCTGAATCATAGAAGGCCACATGCACTCAACATAGCTGGCTGCCTTTGGGGCATGTTGGGCTCAGCCCAATACCAACCACAAAGCACCTTGTACCCACTAGTTTAAAGGGGCTTTCCACATTCTGTAAAGGCCCCTGTCTGCAGCCCCCCACAATCCCAGTCTAGGGTTATGTGAAAGAGGCCCTTGTCCCCCTGAATATGGGAACAAGGTGGTTGACTTTTGGGGTGCCCGAGCCCCTCCTGCCCCCAAGCATACACCCCTCTTTCATGGGCAGGCTTGCTGTGTGTTTGGCTAGGGGCTTGTTAGTGTGTGGGAGGGGCACAATATTTTTTTAGTTTGGGGTTTTGGGGTGGTATTTTTCACGTGGGGGTTCTCATTTTAAGATTTAACAGACCCAAATGGCTTTGTATGTATTGGGGGAGGCAGGCTATTTTTTGTTTTCGGTTAAAATCTTGCAGCTGCAATGTAGATTTGTAAGTTTTCTCTAAAGCCGTACATCGTACACGTACACGTACACGTACACGTGTGTGTGTGTGTGTGTGTCAAGAAAGTACATTTGGGTGTCCTTATAGAGTTTGTAACACATGTATTTTCTCTTTTTTTTTTGTTTGTTATGTCTTTACAAAACAGATGTGTTTTAGAGCAAGTCTTTTTTACTTTTGTTTATTTGTTTATTTTTTTTTGGGGGGGGTATATTTTTTCCTGAAATATTTTTGTTGTTGTCAATGTGTGTTGTTTGTAGGTACTTTCACTTTGATTTAATTGTGCTGCATTATTTTGCAAAATCTTCCTCAATATGTTGTGACTAAAATGTTTAATTCCTTAAAGCGGTTCTCCACCCTAAAGTGGAAGTTCTGCTCATGTGATCCCTCCGGTGCCACAATCTGCACCTTTCAGGGGGGAGGGGGGTGCAGTTACCTGGATAATCCAGGTATCTGCACCCACTTCCGGGACAGACTGCCACAGACCGGCGCAGATGCCCCCCCCTGTTGTGTTCTGGGAAACACACAGTTCCCAGGATACAGCGGGGACCAGCAGAGATGCGCAGCGCGACTCGCGCATGCGCAGTAGGGAACCGGGCAGTGAAGCCGCAATGCTTCACGTCCCGATTCCCTGACAGAGGACGGCGGCGGGGGCAGCAGAGAGACGAGCGATCACTCGTCATCTGCCGCCGACATCGCTGGACCCTGGGACAGGTAAGTGTCAATTTATTAAAAGTCAGCAGCTGCAATATTTGTAGCTGCTGGCTTTTAATATTTTTTTTTAAGGTGCAGAACCGCTTTAACCTCCCTGGCGGTATGATTCAGTCTGGAATTAGGTGCTGAAAGCGGTACAATTATTTTGCACGAAAATATGGCTTTTATTTTGTAGTCCTGTAATTCTTAGGAATAACGCTCTTAAATCTGTTCAAACCAGAGTCTAGCAGACATCCCGGGTATGATAAAGTTTATAATATAATAAAGAATAATAAAATGTATTCAATAATGTAATAAAATCCTAAAACACTGAAAAATTGACACTTTTTGGTTGCTATGGACAATCTCCAAATTCCAGGCAGTAAAAAACAGTATTTATAATATAAAAGTGCATGCAGGGCACTGCACAGACCACTAGGGACAAAGGGGGTGTGTATTTTTTAATACAGCACTGTAATCTGTAAGATTACAGTGCTGTGTGTGTTTAGTGTGTTTTAACTTTTTTGAATTTGCCGCCGTTCTCCGCTCCCGTGCGCCGTAACGCCACAGAGAACGGAGCTCGGCGGCATTCGGCACTGTGAATCGAGCGGAGGACAGCTCGATCGCACAGCGCGGTGGACATCGCTGGATCCAGGGGACAAGGTGAGTAACGATCCCTGTGTCCTCCCCTGCATCGAGCGAAGCCATCCCGAGTCTGGCTCGGGGTTACCGCTCCTATCAGTATATTCCTCCCCCGAGCCAGACTCGGGATTACAGCTAGGGGGGTTAAGAGACTGTCCATTTGTTGGTGCAGTCCTTTTAACTCCTGTTAATTTCCTCTGCCAAATGGTTGGACCTAAAAAACATATTCTGTTAATGTCTCAAATTAAAATACATGTGTTTTTTTTTTTTTTTTTGCTTTCCTTGCTCTTTTCCAAGTCCTGTTTTGTTGCCCAATAAAATTTTGTAGCAAATTTTTATGTTTTACGTGTTTTGTTAGCAACAGATTTCCCAGCTGCTGCTTAACTAGGCTGATTGGCATGGCAAAACAAAAAAAGGTGTGATTTGTCTAAAAGCTACTTTCCTGGTGCCTTCATGGTAGCATATGCATGGATTGTGTGTATGCTGCCATGGATAGGCACCAGAAAAGAAACATTACAGAGAGGTAAGTATTCAATTTTCCATTTTAACGCAGTGGCTCTCAGCCTCTGTCCTCATGTACTCCCGGCAGGACATGTTTTGGGAATTTATCTTAGCTAAAATAGCTGTCCAAAATACCAAGCCATTGACTGTGATTTAAAGCACCTGTGCAAGATGAAGAAAAACCTGCAAACATGGCCTGTTGGGGGTAATTGAGGACAGTTTCCCCATTAGGCAAATTGCACTCTAGCACTTTTTTGTGTACACCCCAAATTATTAGGTATTTTTGGATTAATTAAAGGCAAATCCAGTCTGCAATACAAGTGTACTCGCTGTAAATCTGAGGGGAAGCACTGGTGATTTTAATCATCCAATCATGTAGAAGCAAAGATGCTGTTTTTTTTTTTCCTTGCATGTCCCCCTCGGATCTCCAGCAACTGAACTTCCAAGTGCACTTGTAGTGCAAAGTGGATTTGCCTTTAGTAAATAAACCCCAAAGTCCAAGATACCTAATAATTTGGGGTGTACACAGCAAAATGCTACAGTGCAATTTAGCTAATGGGGAAACTATTTAGATTGACCTGTGTGTCCCCAAGGAAAGACATTGGTAGGGTTTTACCCCTACTTCCTGTTTGGCTATGTGACCAGAAGTGAATAAATTTGAAAGAGAAAGTGGCCAAATTTGGGAGGTGTCTACACCCTATCAGTGGTGCAGACATCCCCAAAAACTGACAAGACTTCTAATCCCTCTGCACTTTATCCCCAAGCAAAAATAAGAAAGGATTTTATTTTGTCTAACTTTCCAAAGACACATTCCTAAGTTCAACTGTGATGCATGTCAATGGCCCATTTAGACCTTTAATAGAAAACACTAGTTGCCTTTCACTATAAACATTTGTTAGTCCAATCCTGGAAGTCTGCATCTGCTTTACTATTAATTTCCATAAACACTGGGTTCCTGCAGCTAGATGCACCAAATGCATCTAGATGCGCAACTGCTGTGTATGTGAGATGCGCAACTACTGTGTGCATGGAGGTATGTACCCGTGGCACATATCTGGTTCCCGAAAGTAGTGGCCAGCACACAGGAATGACATAGCGCCAATCCAGGAAGTTGCTAATACTGCTGCTAATTTCTTCCCACCACCATGCCCCACTCACTGTTCTCTGAGGAAGAGATGATCCTTATTTGCAAACTATGATAATTTTTTATTTATTTTTACATGGGGTGGTGTTTGTGTGGGTCATGTGTGTATGTCTAAATGATTTGGCCTCAAAACACACACCTACTTCCTGTTTATAGAATCACTTCCGGGCCAATGTATATTGCTTCCAACTTCAGTGTGTTTGTGTGTGTGTGTGTGTATATATATAGATATATCTATAAATGTAGGTTATTGTGTCCACCAGCAGAGACTAGTTGGGTAGATGCCACGCTCCCAATTCTGGAGGCATAATAATGGTCTAGCACAGTGATGGCAAACCTTGGCACCCCAGATGTTTTGGAACTACATTTCCCATGATGCTCCACTACACTGCAGCGTAGTGGAGCATCATGGGAAATGTAGTTCCAAAACATCTGGGGTGCCAAGGTTCGCCATCACTGGTCTAGCACAATGGTCTTCAAACTACAGCAATCCAGTTGTTCAGGAACTACAATTCCCATCACACCTTGTCATGTCTATGAATGTCAGAGTTTTACAATGCCTCATGAGATGTGTAGTTCCGCAAAACAGCTGGAGAGCCGTAGTTTGAAGATTCCTGATCACTCTAGCATGTCTTGAAAAGTGGTGGTTTCTCATGTGCCTTGTATAATGCCCAAGAAATATTGTTTGGAAAATACAAGTGGGTCATGGCACATCTACATTCCAAATTTGGCACTAGTCATGCACTATACAATCTGATTGGCCAATCTCTGTACAACTCCTTATTTAGACAAAATAGGTAATAGGACACACTTGAACAATTAATTCAAATTATAGAAATCATACAGGCTCTTGCACTAAATCTAATTTATTTAAAGAGGAGGTCCGTTTAAAAAAAAAAAAAAGTCAGCAGCTGCAAACACTGCAGCTGCTGACTTAATAAACACACTCACCTGTCCAGGGCGCCCGCGATGTCGGCCGCCCGAGGCCGACCCGTCCCTCGGCTCTCGGGTCCCGGCGCCGCCATTCGTTGTAAGGGAAACAGGCAGTGGAGCCTGATGGCTTCACTGCCCGTTTCCTACTGCGCATGCTCGAGTCCCGCCGCTACTGCGCATGCGCGAGTCCCGCAGCGCTTTCTGAATGGGACGCGCTGTGTTCTGGAACACACAGTTCCCAGAACACAGCGCGACTCATTACCCAGAAGACGCCGCGACGAAGGGAGAAGACAGAAGATCTCCGCGGAGGAGGAAGAGGAAGATTAGGAGAAAGTGCCTAGCAACAGGCATTTCTGGTAAGTAAAAAAAAAAATTTTTTTTCATTTTTTTTTTTTTATATTTTTTTGTAATTTTTAATATTTTTTCGTTTTCAGGGTGGCCCTCCACTTTAAGATCTAACTGATTGCAGTTTATGGTCACCTTTAAAGCTCAAGATCATAGTTGAGGAGTGCATAATGCATGGGATGCAGAGCTGTCACAAGACTGATGTTGCTATGTAAATCCTTCCATCTACTCCTCATATGCTGTGTCTAAGCCATTAGGAGAGGCACACTGCCAATTGTAAACACAGAATCTGGCAGGGGAGACAAGTGGAGAAAAAAAAATTCTCTACCAGCTGCAGTGTTTACAGTTGACCATGGCAAGTCTGTGAGAATAGGACCAGAGCCAGAGGTGCCGATACCAGCCTGTTCTGGCCTCCCCAAAAAATTCAATATATCTAATATGAAATCATGAATCAATTTTATGTTAGGAATGTTTTTATTGTGTGCTTTTACTTTATGAATGCAATTTTTTTTACACTTGTAAACATGAACTACATGTCTCATGAGTAATTGAAAGGCTGACAGTTACAAACATGACTCCCAGAGGCATAGACATGATGGGAAGACTGACAGTTACTTCCAGGGGCATGATAGGACTCGTAGTTCCACAAGCAGATAGAGGGCCACAGGTTCCCACCACTGGTATAACCTTTCCAAACCTTACCAAAAATGTGTTTGTGTTTTGTATCTTTGGAGAGATTATACATCACAATTAATAGCCTGAAATCCAAGGAAAACTTTTTTTCAATAGGGACACTGAAAGCAATACAAACCTGACAGAGCATCTCATGCTTTCCCAATATATACAAAATAAAATTATATGTTATGGCTAGGGATGAACTCCTGGCTCAGTGCAAACCTAGGCAGTGGCATGATAGGTCCGCAACAGCTGGAGGGCCACAGACATTTACCAAATATGGCTAAGGACATATTTGGTCAGTGATGCCATCACTAGCCCCACCCCCACCTCTTCCCTTATATAGCTGATAATAGCTCAGGGAGCTGTCATTCAGCTAATGTTTCTGTAGTAGTAACTGGGATCCCACACACTGCATAGCCAGGCACACAACATTTTCAGAGGAACTCCAGAGTCAGAGAACAGTCTGGAACTTTGTATTTTTTTGGTTTTATTGAGAGATTAGAACTTGGATAGGGTTTGGAAAATTATGGGATGCTCACTTGACTTCAGAACAACTCTTCCTATATACAGTGTATATATATAGGTGCTATTCATTTTGATTAGAAGTGCATACTTTTGGGGAATTGAAATATGGGAAGAGGAAGGGGGCTTGTGGGACATGTTTTCCTTTTAAACATACAGATGGGGAAAAGAATAGGGTCAACAGAACCCCAGGACTTTAAAGGTGCTAAATATTATAAGGTGGATGAATTCAGAGGAGTATGTATCATAAAATTACACATTTTTATTTAATTTACAAAAAATATATAAACCAATATTTACAACTTGATAAAAATTGTTTATCCACATCCAATGTTTTACTATAAAGTAACAAAAGAAATATTTATCACTCAAGGTATACCACTCGACATGTTTGGCTCGTTTGAGCTTCCTCAGGAGTTTACGGTACACTTTGCCACTAGACTAAAAATAAAAAGATATGGATCAAAAAAGTATATCTATCACAATGACATACATATTTACAGTAAATTTTCTAAGATAACATACTCTCACTAATGCCCATACTAGTGGGCATAAGCAACATTTGTATAAATACATTATCAAAATATATTGAATTTAATTAATCAATTATTATGTATAGGTCTATATATGGTCTTACCAGAAAGATATGCCAATAAGTGAATCACACCACGACAGACATAGATGCCAGCCAATATATAGATTGAATGGAATTTGGAATCCTTCACACACAGATCTGCCTGAGTTTGGGGGCCACAGGAGGGTTAATACCACAGGTAATGATCTATAAGAATGATAATAATAATAAAATGGGGCATTGGATATATTTAATCCACCTCTGAATATCATTCCATGTATTAGAGAAATATCCTCATCTAGAATAGTAAGTTTTAATGGAATCAGAAAGTTCCTATGTTAGAGAAATATCCCCATCTATAGATGTACTCCTACGTCTATAGATGAGGATATTTCTCTAAGATAGGACCTTTCTGATTCCATTAAAACTTACTATTCAGGTAACTATTTAGCATACTACTTAATACATGGAATGATATTCAAAGGTGGATTAAATATATCCAATGCCCCAGGGGACATGTATCAATGCAAAAAAAAGTTTTAAAAACTGCAGTTTTTTTAGGGAGCATTGATTTTAATAATGATTAAAGTGAAACAATAAAAGTGTAATATTCCTTAAAATTTCGTACCTGGGGGTGTATATAGTATCTATGTTTCCCGTGCTTAGAACTGTCCCTGCACAAAGTGTCATTTCTGCAGGAAAAAAAGTCATTTAAAATCACGGCTATAATGAATTGTCGGCTCCCATAATACAGAGAACACTCATTGAAAGTCATTGATTAAAAAAAAAAAGCACGGGGTTCCCCAAAATTCAATTACCAGACCCTTCAGGTCTGGTAATGATATTAAGAGGAACCCCGCGTCAAATAAAAAAAAATGCTGTGGGGTTCCCCCTAAATATCCATACCAGACTCTTTAGGTCTCGTATGGATATTAAGGGGAACCCTGCATCAAATAAAAAAAATGACATGGGGTTCCCCCTAAAAATCCATACCAGACCCTTTATCCAAGCACGCAACCTGGCAGGCCGCAGGAAAAGAGGGGGAGACGAGAGAGCGCCCACCCCCCTCCTGACCCGTACCAGGCCACATGCCCTCAAAATTGGGAGGATGCTTTGGGGTCCCCCCAAAGCACCATGTCCCCATGTTAATGAGGGCAAGGGCCTCATCCCCACAACCCTGGCTGGTGGTTGTGGGGGTCTGCGGGCGGGGGGCTTATCAGAATCTGGAAGCCTCCTTTAACAAGGGGACCCCCAGATCCCGCCCCCCTGTTTGAAATGGTAAGGGGGTACCCAGTAAAAATTTAAAATTAGGGTTTACAACCACTTTAATGTGTTTGTTTCTAATGTTTAAAATCACTCAACCCTCTCAGCCTTATCCAGGTCATGCTCCAGAAGAAGGCAAAACAAAATCTAAACTGAGGATGCCACCAATTTGTCCTTACATTGGGGTAAAAAATCCCTTCCTGATCAGGCACAGTCCAATTATATCTAAAATGTATTTTCTCTACCGATTAGATTTCAAGCTACAGTACACTGCCAAGGGACAAATGTAAATGATTTTGGCCCTTGTACACATGGTCGGATATTCCGATGGAAAATGTCCGATCGGACCGTGTTGTCGGATAATCCGCCCGTGTGTGGGCTTCATCTGACTTTTTCCGTCGGAATGTCCGACCAACAAAGTTTGAGAGCTGGATATAAAAATTTTCCGACAACATGATCCGATTGGACTCTGTCCGATCGTTTGTAGAGAATTACGATCGGACAAAGTGCCACGCATGCTCAGATCAAATTCCTAGACCAAAGCTATTGGCTACTAGCCTGAACGTAGTCCCGTCATAACTAAATAACGTCATCACGTTACGAATGATCGGATTTTCTGACAACTTTGTCCGACCATGTGTATGCAACACCAGTTTTGGACAAAATCCGTCGGACAAAATCCGACGGATTTTGTTGTCGGAATGTCCGACCGTGTGTACAAGGGCTTAGAGTACATTGGAAGTACTCTAAATGGAGTGGTCACCTTGGAATAAAACACGTGTTACATATTATTTTGCTAATGGCTAGCTAAAATGATGACACATCTTGAAAACAAATCTGAATATCTGATAATACATTTTAACCATGGAGAACTTGTTGTTGGAATTTTGCTAGTATAGCTATTCAGTTGCAAACATTGTACATGTTACTCTTTGAAAAGCTACATATAAAAATGTAAAGATTTCCCAAAATGGATTTACACTATTGCAGTGCAAACTGACGGGTGAAACTTTTTTTTTTTTAATAGCTGAAATCCTATAAGAATGGACTTAGATTGCAGGTGCAGAAATGATATTCTACACTCCCGGGAGAACAAAATAGTTTTTACTGTGAAATATCAATTAAAGTTTATAGTTGCCTGTGCTGGTTTAGTGTCCTTTTCATGGGAAGTTTTCAGTCCCTTACTTAAGATTTCACTTTTCCTTCAGAATGTATTATCCAGAATTTTGGAGTTCCTATAGCATACTATGCATCTATTTTATAAGCTTAGTGAAGGAATTATTTGCTGTTTTTATGAGGTCACTGAAATGACTTTTAAATGGGGCACCAGGCCAAACCTGATTCACACATCAGTTCATTAATTCACACAGCTGTCTCGAAATTCAGAATAGTAACATGTGCAGAAGTGAAAGTGGGAGGGGGGTGCTTTTAAAACAATATTTCAATCAGGGATCCTTGCTGACACCAGAAACAAGGAGAAGACAACTTTACCTTCTTGTGACCACCAGCAATTTGTTGAGCGTACACACAGTCCTCAATGGTTAAAATGCCCAGATATTTATGTATACTGGATGCAGACATGTTTTCTCATTTCTAGCTTTCATAAATTACCTGGGCAGGAAACAGAAGGAATAAATGATCCTCTAAAGGCAGATGTGAGATGGGAACTGTCTGTTATGTGTTGTAGGTTAGGGCTTATTAAAATGGAAATAAACTCCACTTTTGAATTTGTACCTACAGGTAAATCTATAAATAAGGCTTACATTTAGGTATTATTATTATTATTATTATTAATAACGATTTATATAGCACCAACAGTTTACGCAGCACTTTACAATGTATAGGGGGGACAACACAATTACAGTACAATACAAAAGGTACAGGAGGGCCCTGCTCGTAGAGCTTACATTCTAAAGGGAGGGGGTGGTGGTACAAAAGGTAATAGCTGCAGAGAATGATTTGATGGGTACATTTAGGTACAGTGAATATCTCCTAAACTTGCACTATTTAGGAGATACACTGCATACAGCCAGTGATGTGACCAGCGCATGCGCTCTGAAGGGAAGGTATACCATGCTGGACCTTCAGAGCCGAGGGCTCTCCCACGCATACGCGAGATTGACATTATCGTGTCCCTGGCCATTCATTCAGTCGGAGCCCACGATCCCAGAAGGAAAACTGGGTGAAGGTGGCAGCGCCAGGGAGCCCTGATGGCACTGCGCTGAAAGGCTCTGCATTCAGGTAAGTCTGTCATAATATGCTAGTATGCGGTGCATACTAGTACATTATGACTTAAACCAGCAGGGTGGCCCACTGTTTTTTTATTTTGCTGGCGGTTTAATACTGCTTTAAAGAAATGCTTTGCATTCATTAGTGAATTATATTGTAGCACTTAAAGGGCATGTACAGTCTTTTTAATCAATTTTGAGCAATTTTTTTTTTTTGCCAGCATGCATTACTGACACCTCCCAGCACTGGCCATGTCCTGTACTTCATATCTAACATAGATTGGGTTGATCTCCACCTTACAGCATGAGCATGACTATAGTCTCGGCCAGACATCATCCTGGAAAGAGACAATGACATGGGAGCAGGTACTCAGGTAACACTGAACATGAGTACAGGAGGCACTCACAATTGACAGATGTTACTACTCCAAGCGTGTATAAAAACCCTTGCCTCTGGAATTCCGGGTGCAGACCAAAGCGAACCTAACCATACTCTCTAAAATCAATAGGAAAGCAGGAAGTCTTACCCAGATGACATCAGAACACATACAACTTGCCACCCAGGCCAATTCTGACATTTCTCTCCTACATTTAAAAGTCATAATTTTTTGGCTAGAAAATTACATAGAACCCCCAAACATTATATATGTTTTTTTAGCAAAGACCCTAGAGAATACAATGGTGGTTGTTGCAACTTTTTATCTTGCACGATATTTCCGCAGCAATTTTTCAGTTTTGTGCATAAAAAAAACAAAAAAAAAACGGTAAAGTTAGCCTAATGTTTTTGTATATTGTGAAAGATGAAGTTACCCCGAGTAAATAGATACCTAACATGTCACGCTTCAAAATAGCACACACTTGTGCAATGACGCCAAATTTCGGTACTTAAAAATCCCCATAGGGAACGCTTGACTTTTTTTACTAGTTACATATTTTGAGTTACAGAGGATGTCTATTAATTCAATTATTGCTCTCACTCCAATGTTCGTGTCGATACCTCACATGTATGGTTTTAACACCGTTTTCATATGTGGGCGGGAACATGTGTTTGCTTCTGCGTGTGAGCACATGGGGACAGGGGCACTTTAAAAAAAATTCACTTTAAAAAAAAAAAAAATGTTGATCACTTTTATTCCTAGTACAAGAAATGTAAAAACCCCTTGTAATAGGAATATGACATGACAGGTCCTCTTTACAGTGAGATATGGGGCCAATAAGACCCCACATCTCACCACTAGTCTGGGAAACCTGAAATAAAAAAATTAAATAAAGCAATCATGGCTTTCCAGCCGACGAGGCGCCGTTTTTTTGAATGCAGAGGTCTGGCCTCCGATGATCATAGACACTCTGGCGACCATCTGGTCTGCTGGAAATCTCTATGATCAGCATCCAGAGCCGGCGGATCCGTTCTCCGACTCACCGATCGCAGCAGTGAGTCGGTAGAAGCATTGGAGGGCGGCGGGTGTCCCCTCTCGCCTTCCGTATGAATTATCAAGCGGTGGAAAAAAACTATATGATTATTCTTATGGTGTATGGAATCGCCGGCTGAAAACAGCAATATCTGAATGATGTCCGTAGCTACAGGCATCATACAGATATCTCCGCTCAAAATACATCACGTCATATGACGGTGGGTGGATGGCAACAGGTTAAAGCTGGAAATAGCACACTGCAGCCTTGCCTAAGACAACACTGTCTAAAGCTGGCCATATTTGGATCTTTCTATTTGATCAGTTAGCCAGCTGATTGAAAAGAAAAAGAACCTATACACACATTCAAGTTGTATGGGGGATGTCAGAATACACTGATCAGTGCGGCAGCTGATTTTCTGCTGATTGAGTGAAAATATACCAACAGTCTTAGGAACAGGAACAGCCATACACGCTGAACCAGCTGAATTTTGATCCATGTACAGTATGGCCCTGTATGGACTGGATCATTTAGATAGTACAATATACCATATATGCATTAAAGGTTAAGTTCACCTTTAAGAAAAAAATAATAAATGCACATATTTTTGCATATTAATGTGCCTTTATTTTTTTTCCACAGGAGCCTGCAAAACTTACACCTTTGATGGATGGATTGTGGATAATGGATTGTGGGTGAAATATCAGGCTCTTGTGCTCTCTTCCTCCATCTTTCTGCCTGTATGACTGTATGGGCTTTACGTTGGGTAGCTATAAGAAGTGTCGATGGACTACAAGTGATAACTAGAAGTCTGTCTGCCATTGTGTGAGATGGGACTTGTAGTTTATTTATTCACAGATCTCTGTAAATGCATGATGTGGCTGTGCAGGTGAAGCCTCTCACAGCTGCACTGATTTTAAAAGAGACAGAGAGGAGCCCCCGCCCATTGTCATGTTTGGAGCTCAGCAGCATCTTACTTGTTACACCCCAAATATGGTTGGAACATGTAACATGTTCTTAACCACTTCCCGACCAGCGCACGACGATGTACATCGACAGAATGGCACGGGCAGGCATATTGGCGTACAGGTACGTCCAATATTCAATGCCGCCCTGCCATCGGGAGCGCACCGCCGGTGGCGCGCTCCCGCGCTGGTCGGGACCCCCGTGAGTCCGGTCGCGGGACCCGCGGACTCGATCACCGCGAGCATCTCCGCGATCGTCTCACGGAGCGGTCGATTGGAGTAAACAGCATTTCTCCATTCTGCCTAGCAACTAGTGACGCTGATCTCTGCTCCATGTGATTGGAGCAGAGATCAGTGTTCACTAAATGAAAGCCCAACCCCCCCACAGTTAGTAACACACCCCTAGGAACACTTAACCCCTACACTGCCACCCCCTGGTTAACCCCTTCACTGCCAGTGTCATTTACACAGGAATCACTGCATTTATATAGCAGTGATTACTGTATAAATGACAATGGTCCCAAAAATGTGTCAAAAATGTCCGATGGGTCCCCCACAATGTCGCAGTCACAATAAAATTTGCAGATCGCCGCCATTACTAGTAAAAAAAAAATAATAAAAAATTATTAATAAAAATGCTATAAAACTATCCCCATTTTGTAAATGCTATAACTTTTGCGCAAACCAATCAATAATCGCTTATTGCGATTTTTTTACCAAAAATATGTAGAAGAATACGTATCGGCCTAAACTGAGGGAAAAAAATTTTTTTTTATATATTTTTGGGGGATATTTATTATAACAAAAAGTAAAAAATAATGTGTTTTTTTCAAAATTTTCGCTCTATTTTTGTTTATAGCGCAAAAAATAAAAACCGCAGGAGTGATCAAATACCACCAAAAGAAAGCTCTATTTGTGGGGAAAAAAAGAACGTCAATTTTGTTTGGGAGCCACGTCGCACGACCGCGCAATTGTCAGTTAAAGTGACGCAGTGCCGAATCGCAAAAAGTGGTCTGGTCTTTGACCAGCAAATTGGTCCGGTCTGAAAGTGGTTAAAGATGGTGTTTGCCTTTACAAACAAAATTAATAATGCTGGGATCAATGTTGTGGACTAAAAACGATGCATCTAATTATGAAAAATTAAAATTTGTTGATAGTCAGGTAAAAATTATTTATAATGCTACAGAACACTTTATCATAGGGGTTTCTCATTTGACTGAATAAAGCCTTTACATACATTATGTCGTTAATGAAGAGCACTGAAAAAAAAACCTTAATAACATCTACTGTATGAATAAATAATAAACTTGTTTGTATTACACCTTGACATACAGTATCTCAAAAAGTGAGTACACCCCTCACATTTTTGTAAATATTTTATTATATATTTTAATGTGACAACACTAAAGAAATTACACTTTGCTACAATGTAAAGTAGTGAGTGTACAGCTTGTATAACAGTGTAAATGTGCTGTCCTCTCAAAATAACCCAACACACAGCCATTAATGTCTAAACTGCTGACAACAAAAGTGAGTAAACCCCTAAGTGAAAATGTCCAAATTGGACCCAATTAGCCATTTTCCCTCCCCGGTGTCATTTTACTCGTAAGTGTTACAAGGTCTCAGGTGTGAATGGGGAGCTGGTGTGTTAAATTTGGCATTATCGCTCTCTCTTTCTCTCATAATAATCACTGTAAGTTCAACATGGCACCTCATGGCAAAGAACTCTCTGAGGATCTAAAAAAAAGAATTGTTGCTCTACATAAAGATGGCCTAGGCTATAAGAAGATTGCCAAGACCCTGAAACTGAACTGCAGCATGTAGGCCAAGACCCTACAGAGATTTAACAGGACAGGTTCCACTCAGAACAGGCCTCGCCATGGTTGACCAAAGAAGTTGAGTGCATGTGCTCAGTGTCATATCCAGAGGTTGTCTTTGGGGAATAGATGTATGAGTTCTGCCAGCATTGCTGCAGAGGTTGAAGGGGTGGGAAGTCAGCCTGTCAGTGCTCAAACCATACGCCACACACTGCATAAAATTGGTCTGCATGGCTGTCATCCCAGAAGGAAGCCTCTTCTAAAGATGATGCACAAGAATGCCCACAAACAGTTTGCTGAAGACAAACAAACTAAGGACAAGGATTACTGGAACCATGTCCTGTGGTCTGATGAGACCAAGATAAACTTATTTGATTCAAATGGTGTCAAGTGTGTGTGGTAGCAACCAGGTGTGTCTTGCCTACAGTCAAGCATGGTGGTGGGAGTGTCATGGTCTGGCATATTCAGTCTGGCCATCATATAGAGTCTGCCCCGAACTGCGCATGCGTAGCACTTGCGCAGTACGGAGCAGAAGAAGCTTCGGAAAATCTCTGAAGATGAACATCGCCTGCGCCGTGAGTGGAGGTGGTAGCCCCACCATCCAAGCGGACATAGGGCTGGGAAAATTAGAGGGCCCCTCGCGGGCTCGCTTTGCTCGCCACGCTGTGGGCTCGGCCTCGCTGCGCTCGGCTCTTTTATATTCCAACTCTATATCCACTTGGATGGTGGGGCTAGAAACTGGACTCAAGGCGCAGGTGCCGTTCATCTTCGGGTATTTTCGGAATCTGTGTGTGCTGTGCACTGCGCATGCGCAGTACACAGCAGACACTATCCGATGGGGGACCGTATATGATAGGACACCGGCACTGGAAAGCTACAGTTCATTGAGGGAACCATGAATGCCAACATATACTGTGACATACTGAAGCAGAGCATGATCCCCTCCCTTTGGAGACTGGGCCACAGGGCAGTATTCCAACATGATAACGACCTCGAGCACACCTCCAAGACGACCACTGCCTCGCTAAAGAAGCTGAGGGTAAAGGTGATGGACCCACCAAGCATGTCTCCAGACCTAAACCCTATTGAGAATCTGTGGGGCATCCTCAAACGGAAAGTGGAGGAGCGCAAGATCTCTAACATCCACCAGCTCTGTGATGTCATCATGGAAGAGTGGAAGAGGATTCCAGTGGCAACCTGTAAAGCTCTGGTGAACTCCATGCCCAAGTTAAGGGCTAAGGCAGTGCTGGAAAATAATGCTGGCCACACAAAATATTGACACTTTGGGCCCAATTTGGTCATTGTTACTTAGGGGTTTACTCACTTGAGTTGCCATCGGCTTAGACATTAATGTGTTGAGTTATTTTGAGGGGACAGCAAATTTACATGCTGTGCACTCACTACTTTACATTGTAGCAAAGTGTAATTTCTTCAGTGTTGTCACATGAAAAGGTATAATACAATATTTACAAAAATATAAGGGGCATACTTTTGTGAGATACTGTAGGTTATACAAGAAATTCAGTTGTTAGAGAAATTATAAATAAATATAATTGATTGTTGAAATAAGGATACATACACCTCCAGATGTCATATGTAATCAGTAAAAATCAAAATGGCAAAATCACCACCATTAATCTGTATATGTGAATATAAACTACAGACATGTAGCTTAGACGTGTTTTTTTTTACTCAAATCCCTGACAGGTAGACAAGGTGGCTGGGGATCATGGGGGATATAAATATCAGTAGCAAGGAAAGTCAAAAACTTGTAGACTTCACTTCCATGACATCTCTGAAATGTGTCCATTCTTAAAGTGTTACTAAACCCACAACAGTAAAATCAGTCTGTATATGCAGTAAAACATGCTTGTTATACTCAAGACAGAGCCTTTGGAGTCACTCTGCACATGCACAATTTGGTGTGTATTGCTAGAGGTTTTTTTCTTGGGGGAGTGTATGTGATCAGCACAGGCCCAATCAGCACTGTCCAGACAGAGGGTCAGGGGTCTTGCAGTCTCATTGGATAGTCAGAAAACTCCTACAAGCTTTAACCAGTGCTTGGCTGGACACTGATATTTGGCACAAGACTGCTCTAACTGCTGATGAGAAAAGGTATTTAGCAGTTTATAATTACTAAAATAAATGCATTTCCATGTTATGTGGACTGTGGGAGGCCAGATATAGTAAATGCAGGGTCCTGGGTTTAGTAACACTTTAACTAATGATACCATCAATCTACTCATTCATTCCCTTGTTATTGCTTGCCTTGACTATTGCAACTCCTTTTTTATAGGCATATCTCTCCATAGGCTATCCCCTCTTCCGTCTATCATTAATGCTGCTGCCAGACGCATCTACTATACCAACCACTCAGTGTCTGCTATCCCTCTCCAACAATCCCTAAACTGGCTTCTGATTGCCCAATTAATTAAATTCAAAATACTAACAACATACAAATTCCTTCACAACTCTACTCCGAGCTGCATCACCAATCTTGCCTCCAAATATCACCCAAACCATCCTCTACACTCCTCTCAAGACCTCCTGCTCCCAAGCTTCCTGGTTTCCTCCTCCCATGCTCATCTCCAGGACTTCTCAAGAGCCTCTGCCATCCTCTAGAACTCTCTACCTTAACCTTTTTGTCTATCGCCTACTCTGGTTGCCTTTAGGTGGTTCCTGAAAATACATCTCTTCGGGGAGGCCTATCACATCTCCAACTAATCTTTTATCACTCACTTCCATCAGCTTATCTCCCCGCAGTTATGCCCTTTTGTACCACTTGCCCCCTCCTATTAGATTGTAAGCTCTTATGAGCAGGGCCCTCTTAACCCTCTTGTATTTTATTGTATTTTAACTGTACCGTATCCCTTTTTATATTGTAAACTGTTGGCGCTATATAAATCCTGTATAGTAATAATAATGAACAGGACCTTTGCTTTGACTTAAAGAGGAAGTAAACTTCCTTTACTGACTTTTACCTATAGGTAAGCCTTATTTACATATAGGTAATGTAAATATCTCCTTAACGTGCACCATTTAGGAGATATTTACATTACATACAGCCAGTGACATTACTGGTGCATGCGCTCTGAAGGAACGATCAACTGTGTCGTTCCTTCTGAGTCCTGTGCCGTGAACAGAGGCTCCCACACATGCGCGAGAGTGACGTCAACGCGGCTCCGGCCAGATACAGAGTCAGATCCAGTAAACCTGGAAGCAAGATGGTTGAAGATGGAAGTGGTTGTACGCTGACATCGCAACATTACCTTTTCTTTTCAATCTGTAATTTTCTGAGAATGCATTGCAATATGGCTACCTGGAGTTGTTCTGTACACAGAGTGACCACTCCCCAGAAACATAATTTCCTGCTTGTGTGATTGGCTCACCAATTTTCCCAGAAGTTTGCCTAAAGCCCCATACACACTATCAGTTTTTCTGCTGAATTTTTCCTTCAGGTTTACCAAAACCACGTAGTGCAAGGGCCTGCCTGGTTGCATACACATTGAAACGCCTAAGGTTTGACCTCATATTATATGGTTTTGGTAAATCTGAAGGAAAAACTCAGCAGAAAAACTGATAGTGTGTATGGATGGGGCTTAAGATACAAAATCAGATGTAATTTTTGGAGAGATACTTTCAATAGGAACATGTCTAAAAGGATGCAGGCCCAGCAGATTTCCTCATTAGTGCTTTCCAGCTGCACACCTGACAGTTAATTATGAAGCCACTCCCAGTAGACCCACCCCGAACTGAGACACACAAACACACATGAACTTCACAATAACAAAAGGTAAGAATCTGAAACAAAGTTTGTGATAATACTTGCAATGTACATAGATCACCCAGAGGGGACTGTTTTTTTCTCAACAAAAGTGGAGTTACGCTTTAAGGTAAGTTTCACATAATGTGCTAGTATGCAATGCATACTAGCACATAATGACTTTACCTTACAGGAAAAAAGAAGACAAACTCCAATAGTGTACAACTGCTTTGACTAGACTTTAGAGGTAATATGTAGGCTGTCAGTGAGGTTGCTTGACTCTCCGCAAAGGCAGCAACCTCAGTGATGGCATTAAAGAGCCTTTTTCTACTCCCCTAGTCCCTCAAGCTCCATCGGGTTAATACTCAGTATGGATGTAGCATCAGAGTTGGGTCACGGTGGTTCCTCAGTATGCATCCCAAGGGGACAAGAGGTATGTAGTTGGTACCTCCCTTTCGAGAGGGGGGGTTATCCAGCTAGATGTGGTAGTTTTCTTTCCCCTTTCTCTCTCTTCTCTGCCCCACCCTCGCTCCTTCATTTTTCAATTATTCTATATCATAAGATAATGGATTGTGATGGCAAGTAAACTTAAGATATTTTCCTGGAATGTTAGAGGACAGGGGGATAGAAGAAAGAGACAAGCGGTAAAAGAATGAATATAATTTCATAATCCAGCAATAGTTTGTTTGCAGGAGACACATATAGGATGGAAGGAGGATAGAATGTTTAGTACATATAGATATAGACATCAATTCCATGCTGCCTAGTCTACATATTCTCGAGGAGTGAGCATTCTGATTTCAAACTCCACTAGGTTTACATGTAAACAGTGTATTAGAGACCCTTTGGGTCGCTATCTGATGCTTTTATGCACTTTTAATGATAAAATGTTTTTTTTCTGGTGAACATTTATATTCCACCTCCATATAAGGATGAAGTATTAAAAAAAGGTTTTTGGAAAAATGGCACAATGGTTGGAAGTACCAACATTAATAATTGGGGATTTCAATAACGTACCGAATGACGAGGTAGACAGACAGAGTAATAAAAAGAGTAAAGGGAAAGAGAATGTAACAAGATTGGCTGGCCAAATACAGGAGATGGGCTAACGGATGTATGGAGATTGAGATATCCTACTAGTGGAGAATATTCGTGCTGTTCTAGAACATATGGGTCATTATCGAGAAGTGATTTGGCCCTGGGAAACGGGGGTTTTCTCCCATGGCTAAGTTCAATTCAGTATTTATCAAGGGGACTCTCTAACCACTCTCTACTGACTCTATCCCTGGAATAGAGGGAACAACTGCTTCGTCCGCTGTGGAAAGTTAACCCTCAGTGGCTGACCCTGATTCCAGAGAAGAGTCAAATAGAATTGCTGTTGCAAGAATTTTTTAGAGCTAACAAGCATTCAACCTCTTTGGTAGTTGTTTGGGATGCGATGAAGGCCTATCTATGAGGCGTAATAATTAAAGAAATAGCCAATATTAAAAAGTAAACTAAGTTACGAGAGGAGGAAGTAATGCAAAGAGTTAAGCAGACAGAACAGGAGTTTATAGTAGAATCTTATAGACCCAGGCTCGTACGTATGAATTTAAAGCGGGAGTCCGCCGGGACTGCGCGTTTTTTTTTTTTTTTTTAAAGTCAGCAGCTACAAATACTGCAGCTGCTGACTTTTAAAATAGTGACACTTACCTGTCCAGCACGCCCGCGATGTCGGCACCCGAAGCCGATCTCTAGATCGACACTCGAGTGCTGCCGCCGCCATCTTGGGTATGGGAATCAGGAAATGGAGCCTTTCGGCTTCATTTCCCGGTTCCCTACTGCGCATGCGCGAGCCGCGCTGCGCAATGAGGACGGTCCCCGCTGCCTCTGGGATCTGTGTGTTTCCCAGCAGGCAGCGGGGCACTTGCGGAAGGGGGCGGGCACTTGCGGAAAGGGGCGTAATGTACGCCCCTTTCCGCAGAGAGCTAGCCCGGAAGTGGGTACAGTTACCTGGATTATCCAGGTAACTGCACCCCCTCCCCCCTGAAAGGTGCCAATTGTGGCGCCGGAGGGGGGGAGGAATCCGATGAGCGGAAGGTCCATTTTAGGGTGGACCTCCGCTTTAAATTTACCAATTCTAAAATAATCTCATTATTGATGGAGAGAGGTCAAAAGCAGGGCCTTATCTCACGACTATATGAGATATTACAATAGATATCCCTTCTAGGGCCCATTGGGAACAAAACCTGGGATCATTGTCAGAGGATCAGTGGGCAATGGCTTTGACTGCGATTCCAAAAGGTATCGTCTTATGCCACACATAATGAGCGCTATTGTTTATCTTACATAGATCATACTATACCCTGGAGAAATTATTCAAGTGTAGAGATTCCCCCTTATGTCCGCGCTGTGGAGGTACCTCGGCAAACTTAATACATATGTTGTGGAGATACTCCATTGATATTGACAGGGCATAATTATAACCATTATTTGAGGTGCTTCAAATCAAACTGTTGGTGGATCCTGGAATTTGTATATTAAATATAATGGATGAGCCCAGATTGTCGAACAATACTTATGACACAATAGCAAGAAGTTTGTTCCAGGCACGTAAATTAATTGCACAGAAAAGGATCTCCACTTATTCACCGACAGTGGAGGAATGGAGAATGCAAATAAAAGAAATAATATTAAAAGAGAAATTTACTTAGAAGTTGTCGTGGGAAGTTTGAGGCTATTTGGAAAAGCTGGTTGGAGGTCTTGGGTCTTGAAATGTGAGTTGTCATAGAATGGAGGGGAGGCATCAGTTGATGGGATGTGGGGGGGTCGGGCCCCCTGAGGGGTGGGAGGGAGGAGGAGGGGAAGAAGAGGGGGCTACTTGATTTAAGAAGTGTGTTTTTTGTGGGGTTATTTTATGTAATGTGTATCTTAGCTGTATCTGAATAATATGAATGTGAAATGTGTTTGATGTATTAATGTAAGGAAAAAATGTTTTTGTAATAAAGATTACTGGATTAAGAAAAAAATGAGCCCAAATCTACTTATGCATAGGAGCCCTTTGCTAGCTTTGTCCACACCTGAAGAGTAATGAAAGGGACTAGAATTATTTGTGACAATTAAATAGCTTGTGTTCTCCCACTAACGGATACATCCCGAATAATAGATGGAAGAGACAAGTATGTTCCTATACTGACTGTACTGCGTACATTTGTTACAAGTTAAAGTTCTTTGAAATTTGGTTTGGAGTGAAGTACATAAAATTGCAAATCATTTATTCATATAACTGCATTTCAGTCACGATAGGTGAGAAAACAGAAATACAATAGGTATCTAAATACATCACTGCTAACAATTGCTCCCAGGAGCAACATAGCAGAAAATCAATACGCCTGCATCTTTTTTTTATGTTGATCCATATAAAATCCCTGCTCTGCTCCTGCTATGATACTGTGAACTATGAGCTCATAACTACCCCTTGGAGACACTGACCGAGGAGTGTTAGGTACTGCAAACAGGAAGTACTTTCTGGAGGGAGGTGAGCGCAGACACATTTGACCTCAGTGCAAGTTCCATATTTTACTTGGTAGAGATTGATGAAAAACTGTTGCCGAATTACATAGTTGAATCTTAATCAATTTAAACTGACATCTAACACACAGCAATTATTATTATTAATATTCTTATACAGGCGTCATATAGTGCCGATAGTTTGTGCGGTGCTTTACATTATGCCAACATTTCTACTGGATTGAGTGTATATATTGTAAATACAAGGCTAAACGTCTAATCCTGAAAAAAAAAAAAAAAATTATATATATATATATATATATATATATATATATATATATATATATATATATATATATATATATATATATATATATATATATATATATATATATATATATATATATGGTAAAATGATATGCTAACTCCGAAACCATCAGTGTTGTTCAGCGCAAATCCAAACAAAAGTCAGGAGTGGACACAGTTGGGCAGTTAGTTTGAGAAATGACTAGTAGTATTACCACTCACCTCTGGGGGAAGTCAGAATACTTATGGAAACAGAGCATACACAAACAGGCAACAGATTTGTGAAGTGATTGTTGTCCTTAAAACACTATTAAACCCAAAACCAAAAATGAATTACATTACATTACCAATCATTAGATGCAGTGGCTGCATTCGTTTTCTTTTTTAAGACAAAAAGTTTTAACAGCGCTCAGGGACTAAGCTGGAATTGATGGGCAATGGCTGCAATGAACAACATGCACGGTCAAAAAACGTTGCTGGTGATTTATTCCAAAGATTAAAACAATACAAATTTGAATGACAACATTACCACAAGGCTGTAAAGCTCAGGCACTGATGAATCTGACTGACTCAGGCACTGATGAATCACTGGAACCAACTGAGACAGCCAACCAAGGGACACTGCCCATGGGAAGCCACAAGGACACGCCAGCTGCAGTGTGCAGTGTGTAGAGCCGGACAACCGCCGGCAAGGGAAGATGGTGCCACTGACACTGGCGATGTGAATAGAGCCAAGCAACTGACTGCGTCCAGGGGAAAAAAGCTCTGTGGTGAGCATCGAAGGAGGGGGGTGTCACGAAGGCTAGCCGGAACTGAGGTGTCGGAGAAGGAACCAGCCACAGCCAACGTGGAGCACAGCTGGTTCCTCAGACACCTCAGTTCCGGCTTGTTTTTGGTGACGCCCCCCCTTCTTTGACGCTCACCAGGGAGATTTTTGCCCTGGACACAGTCAGATGCTTGGCTCTATTCATATCGCCAGTGTCAGTGACACCATCTTCTCTTTCCGGCGGGTCCAGCTCTACACACAGTTCCTATATATATTCTGACGGAAACAGTCCGATGGAGCCCACACACAGTCGGATTATCCGACAACATGGTCCGATTGGACATTTTCCGTCGGAATGTCCGACCGTGTGTACAAGGGCTAACATGTCCCTCCCATAGTTATTTTGTTAGCTTTTCTCTCCCCTAAAAGACAAAGAAAATGCTGAAGCAACTTGAAGGGTTTAAGGGGAAATCTGAGGAAACTTGAAAGTAAGTTAAACAGAATCAGAATACTTTTAAAGGAACCTGGAAGACGTTAGAGAACGTTGAAAGTAACTTAACCACTTGCTTACTGGGCACTTAAACCCCCCTCAGTCCCAGACCAATTTTCAGCTTTCAGTGCTCTCACATTTTGAATGACAATTACTCAGTCATGCAACACTGTAACCAAATGATTTTTTTGTCCTTTTCTTCATACCAATAGAGCTTTCTTTTGGTGGTATTTGATCACCTCTCGGTTTTTTATTTTCTGCGCTATAAATGAAAAAAGACCGAAAATTTTGAAAAAAAATGAATTTTTCTTCGTTTCTGTGACAAAATTTAGCAAATTAGCAATTTTTCTTCATAAATTTTGGCCACAATTTATACTACTACACATCTTTGGTAAAAATAACCCAAATTTTTGCATATTATATGATCTGTGTGAAATTTATAGAGTCTACAAGCTATGGTGCAAATCATAAAGATTTGCAAAAAAAGATCACATCTGATGTACTAAGGCCTATCTCCATTCTTGAGACCCTAGCAAGCCAGGAAAGTACAAATGCCCCCCAAATGACCCCTTTTTGGAAAGTAGACATTCCAATGTATTTAGTAAGAGGCATGGTTAGTTATTTTAAGTTGTCATTTTTTCCCATAATTCTTTGCAAAATTACGATTTTTTTTTTTTTTTCACAAAATTTTCATTGTAATAGCTTATTTCTCCCACACGGAATGTGCATACCACAAATAACACCCCAAAATACATTCTGCTACTCCTCCTGAGTATAACGATACCACATGTGTGAGACTTTTACACAGCCTGACCACATACAGAGGCCTAATTTTGAAGTAGCACCTTCAGGCATTCTAGGAGCATAAATTACACATTTCATTTCTCAACCACCTATTACAGTTTTGAAGGCCCTGGAACACCAGGGCAATGGAAACGTCCAGAAAATGACCCCATTTTGGAAAGCTAACACCCCAACGTATAATCTATGAGGCATAATGAGTCTTTTCAATGGTTCATTTTTTTCCAGAAGTTTTCGGAAAATGTGGAAAAAAATGAAAACGCATTTTTTTTTACACAAAGTTGTCCGTTTATAAGATATTTCCAACGCATAGCATTTACATAGCAAAAATAACACCCCAAAATAGGTTCTACTACTCCTCCTGAATATAACGATACCAAATGTGTGAGACTTTTACACAGCCTGACCACATACAGAGGCCTAATTTTGAAGTAGCGCCTTCAGGCATTCTAAGAGCATAAATTACACATTTCATTTCTCAACCACCTATTACAGTTTTGAAGGCCCTGGAACACCAGGGCAATGGAAACGTCCAGAAAATGACCCCATTTTGGAAAGCTAACACCCCAACGTATAATCTATGAGGCATAATGAGTCTTTTCAATGGTTCATTTTTTTCCAGAAGTTTTCGGAAAATGTGGAAAAAAATGAAAACGCATTTTTTTTTACACAAAGTTGTCCGTTTATAAGATATTTCCAACGCATAGCATTTACATAGCAAAAATAACACCCCAAAATACGTTCTACTACTCCTCCTGAGTATAACGATACCAAATGTGTGAGACTTTTACACAGCCTGACCACATACAGAGGCCTAATTTTGAAGTAGCACCTTCAGGCATTCTAAGAGCATAAATTACACATTTCATTTCTCAATCACCTATTACAGTTTTGAAGGCCCTGGAACACCAGGGCAATGGAAACGTCCAGAAAATGACCCCATTTTGGAAAGCTAACACCCCAACGTATAATCTATGAGGCATAATGAGTCTTTTCAATGGTTCATTTTTTTCCAGAAGTTTTCGGAAAATGTGGAAAAAAATGAAAACGCATTTTTTTTTACACAAAGTTGTCGGTTTATAAGATATTTCCAACGCATAGCATTTACATAGCAAAAATAACAACCCAAAATACGTTCTACTACTCCTCCTGAGTATAACGATACCAAATGTGTGAGACTTTTACACAGCCTGACCACATACAGAGGCCTAATTTTGAAGTAGCACCTTCAGGCATTCTAGGAGCATAAATTACACATTTCATTTCTCAACCACCTATTACAGTTTTGAAGGCCCTGGAACACCAGGGCAATGGAAACGTCCAGAAAATGACCCCATTTTGGAAAGCTAACACCCCAACGTATAATCTATGAGGCATAATGAGTCTTTTCAATGGTTCATTTTTTTCCAGAAGTTTTCGGAAAATGTGGAAAAAAATGAAAACGCATTTTTTTTTTACACAAAGTTGTCCGTTTATAAGATATTTCCAACGCATAGCATTTACATAGCAAAAATAACACCCCAAAATACGTTCTACTACTCCTCCTGAGTATAACGATACCAAATGTGTGAGACTTTTACACAGCCTGACCACATACAGAGGCCTAATTTTGAAGTAGCACCTTCAGGCATTCTAGGAGCATAAATTACACATTTCATTTCTCAACCACCTATTACAGTTTTGAAGGCCCTGGAACACCAGGGCAATGGAAACGTCCAGAAAATGACCCCATTTTGGAAAGCTAACACCCCAACGTATAATCTATGAGGCATAATGAGTCTTTTCAATGGTTCATTTTTTTCCAGAAGTTTTCGGAAAATGTGGAAAAAAATGAAAACGCATTTTTTTTTACACAAAGTTGTCCGTTTATAAGATATTTCCAATGCATAGCATTTAAATAGCAAAAATAACACCCCAAAATACGTTCTACTACTCCTCCTGAGTATAACGATACCAAATGTGTGAGACTTTTACACAGCCTGACCAAATACAGAGGCGCAACATGCAAGAAACACCGTCGACGTTCCAGGGACACATAGCCTGCACATACCAAGAATTACACCCCCAAATACATTATGCTGAGCAAAGGGTAAAGAAAAGATTACCTGTGGTTTTAGAAGCGCAGTTGTCCACAGGAGGATATCACTGGTCCAGGCAGCAGGCAGGGACTTGGTCAGCAACAGCGAACACAGTTTTTCAGGCAGCAGGCAGGGATACTGTCCATATTACAGTCCAGGGTTAGTGCAGAGATGTCAGCAGTGCCAAAAATATTGGTCCTGGTAGTAGGCAGGTCCTTGTGGTGTGGTCAGTGCGGCATGATGGCAGTAAGTCCTACAGGCAGCAGACAGAAGTAGAGCCTCGTTCAGGACAGAATGGGGATAGGGGTAGAGGCTTCTCCCTCCCAAATCTCTTTGAAGCCTCCGAGTCTCCAGACCCTAATCTAGGAATAAGAAAACAAAGAAAATTGTTTTCTTCTTCCAGAAAAACTATACTGGAGCCCCTCACATATGTGAGACCCCGTGTTGAATCCCACTAGTCCAGTTGCAGAATACAAGATCAGTCCAAGAGGCAGGCAAATATCGTGGTCAAACAGTCCAAGGTCAGTTCCAGATCAGGCAGAGATATATACAGAATCGTTAAACAGAAGCATGGTCGAATAACAGTCCAGGGTCAGTTCCAGATCAGGCAGAGGTATGTACAGAATCGTTAGGCAGAAGCGTGGTCGAATAACAGTCCAGGGTCAGTTCCAGATCAGGCAGCGGTATGTACAGAATCGGCAGGCATAAGAGTGGTCAAATAACAAGCCAGGGTCAGTTACAAAGCAGGCAGTGGCATAAGGGGTGTGAAGGTGTATGAAGGCAGGAACTGAGGATTATGTTTACCATACTTCACTAAAAATGTATTGAAGTATGGTAACGCCGAAAACAGTTGCCTATGCAGAGGCCTGGTTGGGAAGGACATTGTGCACAATAATAAGATGTGTCTCTTCTGACTCCTGCTTTGGTACACACCTTACATCTTTTTTGGCGTCTTTTGCCTGTTGGTGTGGGGGGAATTTTATCCGGAAAGTGGCGCTCGGAGAGTCGACTAACAACGTCTGATCTGATATTTTCTGGTGGGCCGTTTGGGAAAATAAGGGCTGTGAAAACTTCCTCCTGGTAGCCAAAGAAACGTTTGGGGTTTTGGGTGGCGTTGCTGTAAATTACATATGAATTGTAAATGGCCAATTGAAAAAAATAAATTACTACTTTTTTGTACCAATGATATGTCCATCTTGAGACCAGATATGGTTCCATCATTTGGTCGTTGAAGTCGACTCCTCCCATGAACAAATTATACTCGGAAATACATTTGGGTTTCTTTACGGGGCCATTCCTTCTGGGGATTTCTACGAAGGTATCGTTGTGGATAGAAGACAACATATACACATCCCTTCTGTCCCTCCACTTCACTGCCAGAACCTCCTTGTTTCTTAGACTTGCGGTTTCTCCTTTCCGCAGCTTCTTGTTCACCAGACTTTGAGGAAAGCCCTTCCGGTTCTTTTTTACAGTGCCACATGCTGGCGTCTTCTTCCGGTGAAGGTTGTGGAACAGGGGCAGAGATGTGTAGAAGTTGTCTACATACAGGTGGTAGCCTTTATCCAGTAGGGGGTATATGAGGTCCCAAACAATTTTTCCGCTGGATCCCAAATAGTCCGGACAATTAGGGGGCTGTAGCTGGGTGTCCTTCCCTTCGTACACCTTGAAGGAATACGTGTACCCTGTGGCTCGGTCACATAATTTGTAGACCTTCACCCCATAGCGGGCCCTTTTGCTGGGCATAAATTGCTTCATCCTAAGCCTGCCACTAAATTTAATAAGGGACTCATCCACACATATGTGTTGGTCCGGGGTAAACAATTTGGGGAATATTTCAGAAAAATAATTTAGTATTGGTCGAATTTTGTAAAGGCGGTCATAATTTGGATCATTTCGTGGAAGGCATTGGGAATTGTCACTGAAATGTAAGAACCTCAGGATCATCTGATATCTGGTTCTGGGCATTACCGCGGAGAAGAACGGTGAGTGGTGGAGGGGGTGGGTTGACCAGTAGGTACGTAATTGTTTTTTTTTGTTGAGTCCCATATTAAATGTGAGGCCTAAAAAAAGCTTGAACTCCTCCACCGTTAGGTCTCTCCATTCGTAGGGACGGGCATAATAGGAGGTCGGATTTTGAAAAATAAATTGTTGTGCATACAGGTTGCACTGGGCCACAATTGACGCCAACATGTCCTCCGTAAAAATTAAATTAAAAAAATCCATGGGGCTAAAATTCTCCGTGTCCACCTGGACTCCTGGCTGGGCGGTGAAAGGGGGAACATTGGCCTCTCCTGAATTAGGAGGAAGCCACAAGGGGTTCTGAAGGGCATAGGGAAGGCCAGCATGGCTCCTAACCCTTTGGGGCTGAGATGACACCCCACTGGTACTTGGCCTTTCTTGCTGGGGCACTGCGGTGCTGGTGGACGGCATTGCGGTGCTGGTGGACGGCACTGCGGTGCTGGTGGACGGCACTGCCTCACTAGAACGCCTTCGCTTGATGGGCCGGATATCTTCCTCCTCGGATTCATCAGTCAGTGTTTCACTGCTGAGGACTGGCTCATAAGTTACGTCTTCAGAATCCGAATCCGAAAAGGAATCGGAAGAGGAGAGCTCCCCGTTGCTCTCGTCGGCCGCGGAAATAATTTGGTACGCCTCCTCAGCGGAAAAGACGCGTTTAGCCATTGTAGCACTGATGGGCACTGATGAGGTGGCACAGATGGGCGCTTTTGAGGTGGCACAGATGGGCGCTTTTGAGGTGGCACAAATGGACACTGATGGGTCGGCACAGATGTGCACTGATTTATTGCACAGATGTGCAGATTTGTTGCACGGATGTGCACTGATGAGGCGGCAGATGGGCACTGCTGAGGCGGCAGATGGGCACTGCTGAGGCGGCACAGATGGGCACTGCTGAGGCGGCACAGATGGGCACTGCTGAGGATGCACAGATGGGCACTGCTGAGGCGGCAGATGGGCACTGATGGGTCGGCACAGATGTGCACTGATTTATTGCACGGATGTGCACTGATTTATTGCACGGATGTGCACTGATGAGGCGGCAGATGGGCACTGCTGAGGCGGCAGATGGGCACTGCTGAGACGGCAGAGATGGGCACTGCTGAGTCGGCACAGATGGGCACTGCTGAGTCGGCAGATGGGCACTGATAGGTCGGCACAGATGTGCACTGATTTATTGCACGGATGTGCACTGATAAGGCAGCAGATGGGCACAGATGGGCACTGCTGAGGTGGCACAGATGGGCACTGCTTAGGCGGCACAGATGGGCACTGCTGAGGCACAGATGGGCACCGATTGGTACAGATGGGCACCGATTGGCACTGGCGGGCACTGGCGGTGCACAGATGGGCACTGGCGGGCACTGGCGGGCACTGGTGGTGCACAGATGGAGCACTGGCGGTGCACAGGTGGGCACTGGCGGTGCACAGGTGGGCACAGGTGGCCACAGGTGGGCACAGGTGGGCATAGGTGGGCACTGGCGGGGTAGATCTGGGCACTGGCAGGGTAGATCTGGGCACTGGCAGGGTAGATCTGGGCACTGGCAGGGTTTAGAAGTATTGCTGGCACTTTTTTTTTTACTGACAATGCACTGACAAGCTCACTCACAGTTTGCTGTCTCCTCACACGCTATCGCTGTGTGAGGAGACACATTTGGCAATGGGTGATGATCTCATTTGTTTACATTTGAGATCATCACCCATTGGAGGAGGCGATCGCGCTGTAAACGGCCGCTGTGATTGGCCGTTTACAGCGATCTGTGATTGGCTGTGTCCAGCGGACACGGCCAACACAGATTTTCCCCGATGCGCGCTCCCGGGAGCACGCGGGGAACTCTTAAAGGGGACGACGTCAATAGACGTAGTCCCGGAAATTGAGATCCGCGCTGTAGACGTCATTTTACTATAGCGCGGATCTCAAGTGGTTAAAGAAGCATACATTTTTTTTGAAGCAGCCCAAAATTGAGTTGCTTCACAAACCCTTAGGCTGGGTTCACACTATTGAGAATTGGATGCAGGTTTCCCCACATCCAATTCACATAGCAGGAGATTGTGACCGGCTCTCTATGGAGCCAATTCACACATCTCCACAACGTATTTTGGTCTGTTTCAGGTCTGAATTCAGCCCAAAATTCAGGCTGAAATCGGACCTGAAACGGTGAATGACACACACACCAGACTCCTGCTGTGAGCCGCTGTGTTTTCCAGTGTGAACCAAGCCTTAGAAATTGTTGGGAAGCTATTTGTTCCTAAGGTGAGTGGTAGCCATTGTGGTTTCCTTACTTTCACAGCCTCCTACATAAAGCCTTATACAAGTAAATGATTGCTTAAGGAACAAGAGATGACAAAGGATGATAAATCATGGGTGAAAACCACCATCTGCCATATTTAGGGTTAAGGAAGAATTTTGTCTTCCCACGTAGGACATAGCTGTGTCTGGTAGTGATGGACGAACTTCCGACGGGACGTTTCGCGAACGCGAAACGCGAACGGACACAAACGTTCGCGAAAACGACCGTTCGCCGCGGGCTCCATTGACTTCAATGGGAGGCGAATTTCGCAAACCTTTAGGTCGAATTTGCGGCCACGGGGTAATTATTAGGGGGTAGCACGTAGTCCCACCACCTGGACAATAGCATAATACATGTATGAGGTGAATTTGGGATCGATAACTACAAGCATTTTTTTTTTATTTGGGAAATTGTTCTGACAATTCAGGACTATGGAGCTAATGAAGGCAATGGAGGAGAGGGAAGGTCAGGGACCAGGGTAGGCAAACAAGAGGGTGCAGGAGATACAGAGCACTGACAGCAGCACCGTAATACAGAGCACTGACATCAGCACCGTGACATACAGCGCTGACAGCAGCTCCGTGACATACAGCGCTGACAGCAGCTCCGTGACATACAGCGCTGACAGCAGCTCCGTGACATACAGCGCTGACAGCAGCTCCGTGACATACAGCGCTGACAGCAGCTCCGTGACATACAGCGCTGACAGCAGCACCGTGACATACAGCGCTGACAGCAGCTCCGTGACATACAGCGCTGACAGCAGCTCCGTGACATACAGCGCTGACAGCAGCTCCGTGACATACAGCGCTGACAGCAGCTCCGTGACATACAGCGCTGACAGCAGCTCCGTGACATACAGCGCTGACAGCAGCACCGTGACATACAGCGCTGACAGCAGCTCCGTGACATACAGCGCTGACAGCAGCTCCGTGACATACAGCGCTGACAGCAGCTCCGTGACATACAGCGCTGACAGCAGCTCCGTGACATACAGCGCTGACAGCAGCTCCGTGACATACAGCGCTGACAGCAGCACCGTGACATACAGCGCTGACAGCAGCTCCGTGACATACAGCGCTGACAGCAGCTCCGTGACATACAGCGCTGACAGCAGCTCCGTGACATACAGCGCTGACAGCAGCTCCGTGACATACAGCGCTGACAGCAGCTCCGTGACATACAGCGCTGACAGCAGCTCCGTGACATACAGCGCTGACAGCAGCACCGTAAGCAGCCCCAGGAGGAAGTCAGCACAGCACAGGGATGGTGTGATCCCCTCATAATAAGAACCCCCAGGAGGAAGTCAGCACAGCACAGGGATGGTGGGAGCCCCTCATAATAAGAACCCCCAGGAGGAAGTCAGCACAGCACAGGGATGGTGGGAGCCCCTCATAATAAGAACACCCAGGAGGAAGTCAGCACAGCACAGGGATGGTGGGAACCCCTCATAATAAGCAGCCCCAGTAGAAATATGACACCGCTCAATCTCTTCAAAGAGGAGGGTAGGGGCATATAGTACGGTGTGCTTTTTTGGGTCAGGGAAGTGAGCCAAATGAATTAAGAAGGTCTGTGTGCTTGATTCCAAAAATTGTTTATAGACATATACATGGTCTACTGATCACATGTGTTGAATTCCTCCGAGATCCATGCCTCATTCATTTTTAGAAATGTGAGGTAGTTAACACTGTCGTGAGCTAGGCGAGTACGCTTATCGGTCACAATCCCCCCTGCTGCGCTGAACGTCCTTTCGGACAGGACACTGGATGAGGGGCAAGCCAACAGTTCGATTGCAAATTGGGCAAGCTCTGGCCAGAGGTCAAGCCTGCCCACCCAGTAGTCTAGGGGTTCATCACTCCTCAGAGCGTCCACATCGGCCGTTAACCCAATGTAGTCGGACACCTGACGGTCTAGGCGTTCCCTGATGCTGGATCCGGATGACACCTGTCGATGGGTCGGCTGAAAGAATGACCTCATATCCGAAGTCACCAACACATCTTCAAACCGGCCTCTTCTTGCAGGCGCTGTTGGATTGGTACCCGCAAATCCTTCTCTGGGAGTGGGAATTGCTCCTCTGCCAGCGCACGCAAAAGCAGAATGCAGCATTTCTCGAAGCAAGGCCTGGAAGTGCTGCATTCTGACAGCCCTCTGCGACGGCGGTAACATTTCCGCCATTTTGTGTTTGTACCGGGGATCTAAGTACGTTGCCACCCAGTACTGGTCCTTGACCCTCATGCTTTTTATACGGGGGTCCCTATTAAAACACTGGAGCATGAAGGCCCCCATTTGCACTCAAGCGGAAGGTATGTGGTGGTGGTGGTGTTGTTGGTGGTAGTGTCTTTGGGGGTGCACATAGCAGAGAGTGAAGAAGAGGGTGCAGATCGAGAGGATGAGGAGGGTGCAGAAGAATAAGGCTGAGTGAGCCACTCAACCAAGTCTGGTGCGTCCTTTAAAGTAATTGAACGCACCTTCTGCAACTTCCCACTTTGGCTCAAGGCTGTTGCTCCTGCCCTACCCCTACCACCCCTGCGGAAGGGCCTGCCTCTTCCTCTGCCTGTCATTTTTTAAATCACCCTGTGACAAAACTCTTAGTCCCTATACCGCTGAAGGACTGCTGCAGTATAGGGCAGCGGTCAGCAGTAGTGCACGTCAACCCTATGTATTGTGGACCGATAGCGGTCCTTACAGAACAGCAGACTGTACTGCACTCAGGCCTATGTACCGTAGCACCCTATACCAAGTTACCAGTCCTTATAAAAACTTTTGTGGACCAAGCAGGTTGTGTGTTAGTGATTAGCAGACTGTACGTCAGTCCCTATACCAATGAAGGACTGCTGCAGTATAGGGCAGCGGTCAGCAGTAGTGCACGGCAACCCTATGTATTGTGGACCGATAGCGGTCCTTACAGAACAGCAGACTGTACTGCACTCAGGCCTATGTACCGTAGCACCCTATACCAAGTTACCAGTCCTTATAAGAACTTTTGTGGACCAAGCAGGTTGTGTGTTAGTGATTAGCAGACTGTACGTCAGTCCCTATACCAATGAAGGACTGCTGCAGTATAGGGCAGCGGTCAGCAGTAGTGCACGGCAACCCTATGTATTGTGGACCGATAGCGGTCCTTACAGAACAGCAGACTGTACTGCACTCAGGCCTATGTACCGTAGCACCCTATACCAAGTTACCAGTCCTTATAAGAACTTTTGTGGACCAAGCAGGTTGTGTGTTAGTGATTAGCAGACTGTACGTCAGTCCCTATACCAATGAAGGACTGCTGCAGTATAGGGCAGCGGTCAGCAGTAGTGCACGGCAACCCTATGTATTGTGGACCGATAGCGGTCCTTACAGAACAGCAGACTGTACTGCACTCAGGCCTATGTACCGTAGCACCCTATACCAAGTTACCAGTCCTTATAAGAACTTTTGTGGACCAAGCAGGTTGTGTGTTAGTGATTAGCAGACTGTACGTCAGTCCCTATACCAATGAAGGACTGCTGCAGTATAGGGCAGCGGTCAGCAGTAGTGCACGGCAACCCTATGTATTGTGGACCGATAGCGGTCCTTACAGAACAGCAGACTGTACTGCACTCAGGCCTATGTACCGTAGCACCCTATACCAAGTTACCAGTCCTTATAAGAACTTTTGTGGACCAAGCAGGTTGTGTGTTAGTGATTAGCAGACTGTACGTCAGTCCCTATACCAATGAAGGACTGCTGCAGTATAGGGCAGCGGTCAGCAGTAGTGCACGGCAACCCTATGTATTGTGGACCGATAGCGGTCCTTACAGAACAGCAGACTGTACTGCACTCAGGCCTATGTACCGTAGCACCCTATACCAAGTTACCAGTCCTTATAAGAACTTTTGTGGACCAAGCAGGTTGTGTGTTAGTGATTAGCAGACTGTACGTCAGTCCCTATACCAATGAAGGACTGCTGCAGTATAGGGCAGCGGTCAGCAGTAGTGCACGGCAACCCTATGTATTGTGGACCGATAGCGGTCCTTACAGAACAGCAGACTGTACTGCACTCAGGCCTATGTACCGTAGCACCCTATACCAAGTTACCAGTCCTTATAAAAACTTTTGTGGACCAAGCAGGTTGTGTGTTAGTGTTTAGCAGACTGTGCGTCAGTCCCTATACCGCTGAAGGACTGCTGCAGTATAGGGCAGCGGTCAGCAGTAGTGCACGGCAACCCTATGTATTGTGGACCGATAGCGGTCCTTACAGAACAGCAGACTGTAACGCACTCAGGCCTATGTACCGTAGCACCCTATACCAAGTTACCAGTCCTTATAAGAACTTTTGTGGACCAAGCAGGTTGTGTGTTAGTGATTAGCAGACTGTACGTCAGTCCCTATACCAATGAAGGACTGCTGCAGTATAGGGCAGCGGTCAGCAGTAGTGCACGGCAACCCTATGTATTGTGGACCGATAGCGGTCCTTACAGAACAGCAGACTGTACTGCACTCAGGCCTATGTACCGTAGCACCCTATACCAAGTTACCAGTCCTTATAAGAACTTTTGTGGACCAAGCAGGTTGTGTGTTAGTGATTAGCAGACTGTACGTCAGTCCCTATACCAATGAAGGACTGCTGCAGTATAGGGCAGCGGTCAGCAGTAGTGCACGGCAACCCTATGTATTGTGGACCGATAGCGGTCCTTACAGAACAGCAGACTGTACTGCACTCAGGCCTATGTACCGTAGCACCCTATACCAAGTTACCAGTCCTTATAAGAACTTTTGTGGACCAAGCAGGTTGTGTGTTAGTGATTAGCAGACTGTACGTCAGTCCCTATACCAATGAAGGACTGCTGCAGTATAGGGCAGCGGTCAGCAGTAGTGCACGGCAACCCTATGTATTGTGGACCGATAGCGGTCCTTACAGAACAGCAGACTGTACTGCACTCAGGCCTATGTACCGTAGCACCCTATACCAAGTTACCAGTCCTTATAAAAACTTTTGTGGACCAAGCAGGTTGTGTGTTAGTGTTTAGCAGACTGTGCGTCAGTCCCTATACCGCTGAAGGACTGCTGCAGTATAGGGCAGCGGTCAGCAGTAGTGCACGGCAACCCTATGTATTGTGGACCGATAGCGGTCCTTACAGAACAGCAGACTGTAACGCACTCAGGCCTATGTACCGTAGCACCCTATACCAAGTTACCAGTCCTTATAAGAACTTTTGTGGACCAAGCAGGTTGTGTGTTAGTGATTAGCAGACTGTACGTCAGTCCCTATACCAATGAAGGACTGCTGCAGTATAGGGCAGCGGTCAGCAGTAGTGCACGGCAACCCTATGTATTGTGGACCGATAGCGGTCCTTACAGAACAGCAGACTGTACTGCACTCAGGCCTATGTACCGTAGCACCCTATACCAAGTTACCAGTCCTTATAAGAACTTTTGTGGACCAAGCAGGTTGTGTGTTAGTGATTAGCAGACTGTACGTCAGTCCCTATACCAATGAAGGACTGCTGCAGTATAGGGCAGCGGTCAGCAGTAGTGCACGGCAACCCTATGTATTGTGGACCGATAGCGGTCCTTACAGAACAGCAGACTGTAACGCACTCAGGCCTATGTACCGTAGCACCCTATACCAAGTTACCAGTCCTTATAAGAACTTTTGTGGACCAAGCAGGTTGTGTGTTAGTGATTAGCAGACTGTACGTCAGTCCCTATACCAATGAAGGACTGCTGCAGTATAGGGCAGCGGTCAGCAGTAGTGCACGGCAACCCTATGTATTGTGGACCGATAGCGGTCCTTACAGAACAGCAGACTGTACTGCACTCAGGCCTATGTACCGTAGCACCCTATACCAAGTTACCAGTCCTTATAAGAACTTTTGTGGACCAAGCAGGTTGTGTGTTAGTGATTAGCAGACTGTACGTCAGTCCCTATACCAATGAAGGACTGCTGCAGTATAGGGCAGCGGTCAGCAGTAGTGCACGGCAACCCTATGTATTGTGGACCGATAGCGGTCCTTACAGAACAGCAGACTGTAACGCACTCAGGCCTATGTACCGTAGCACCCTATACCAAGTTACCAGTCCTTATAAGAACTTTTGTGGACCAAGCAGGTTGTGTGTTAGTGATTAGCAGACTGTACGTCAGTCCCTATACCAATGAAGGACTGCTGCAGTATAGGGCAGCGGTCAGCAGTAGTGCACGGCAACCCTATGTATTGTGGACCGATAGCGGTCCTTACAGAACAGCAGACTGTACTGCACTCAGGCCTATGTACCGTAGCACCCTATACCAAGTTACCAGTCCTTATAAGAACTTTTGTGGACCAAGCAGGTTGTGTGTTAGTGATTAGCAGACTGTACGTCAGTCCCTATACCAATGAAGGACTGCTGCAGTATAGGGCAGCGGTCAGCAGTAGTGCACGGCAACCCTATGTATTGTGGACCGATAGCGGTCCTTACAGAACAGCAGACTGTACTGCACTCAGGCCTATGTACCGTAGCACCCTATACCAAGTTACCAGTCCTTATAAGAACTTTTGTGGACCAAGCAGGTTGTGTGTTAGTGATTAGCAGACTGTACGTCAGTCCCTATACCAATGAAGGACTGCTGCAGTATAGGGCAGCGGTCAGCAGTAGTGCACGGCAACCCTATGTATTGTGGACCGATAGCGGTCCTTACAGAACAGCAGACTGTACTGCACTCAGGCCTATGTACCGTAGCACCCTATACCAAGTTACCAGTCCTTATAAAAACTTTTGTGGACCAAGCAGGTTGTGTGTTAGTGTTTAGCAGACTGTGCGTCAGTCCCTATACCGCTGAAGGACTGCTGCAGTATAGGGCAGCGGTCAGCAGTAGTGCACGGCAACCCTATGTATTGTGGACCGATAGCGGTCCTTACAGAACAGCAGACTGTACTGCACTCAGGCCTATGTACCGTAGCACCCTATACCAAGTTACCAGTCCTTATAAGAACTTTTGTGGACCAAGCAGGTTGTGTATTAGTGTTTAGCAGACTGTGCGTCAGTCCCTATACCGCTGAAGGACTGCTGCAGTATAGGGCAGCGGTCAGCAGTAGTGCACGGCAACCCTATGTATTGTGGACCGATAGCAGTCCTTACAGAACAGCAGACTGTACTGCACTCAGGCCTATGTACCGTAGCACCCTATACCAAGTTACCAGTCCTTATAAGAACTTTTGTGGACCAAGCAGGTTGTGTGTTAGTGTTTAGCAGACTGTGCGTCAGTCCCTATACCGCTGAAGGACTGCTGCAGTATAGGGCAGCGGTCAGCAGTAGTGCACGTCAACCCTATGTATTGTGGACCGATAGCGGTCCTTACAGAACAGCAGACTGTAACGCACTCAGGCCTATGTACCGTAGCACCCTATACCAAGTTACCAGTCCTTATAAGAACTTTTGTGGACCAAGCAGGTTGTGTATTAGTGTTTAGCAGACTGTGCGTCAGTCCCTATACCGCTGAAGGACTGCTGCAGTATAGGGCAGCGGTCAGCAGTAGTGCACGTCAACCCTATGTATTGTGGACCGATAGCGGTCCTTACAGAACAGCAGACTGTAACGCACTCAGGCCTATGTACCGTAGCACCCTATACCAAGTTACCAGTCCTTATAAGAACTTTTGTGGACCAAGCAGGTTGTGTATTAGTGTTTAGCAGACTGTGCGTCAGTCCCTATACCGCTGAAGGACTGCTGCAGTATAGGGCAGCGGTCAGCAGTAGTGCACGGCAACCCTATCTATTGTGGACCGATAGCGGTCCTTACAGAACAGCAGACTGTACCGCACCCAAGCCTATGTACCGTAGCACCCTAGACAGACCAAGTTACCAGTCCTGATAAAGAGCTTTGTGGAACAAGTGAGTTGTGAATGATTAGCAGACTGCAGCAGAAGGGCAGCAGTCAAGTATAATATTCTTTCTATATTTGGAAGAAAGAATATTATACGTGTACAAGCCTATTACCGTACCACTGATACCAGTCCTGAAAAGAACCTTTGTGGAACTAATAGTAACAGCAAGTCTTTAAAATTATCCTCACTGCCTGACACACTGCTTCCTGCCTGTCCCTATACAAATTGGCAAAAAAGAGTAGGCTGGAACGATTAGCTGGAACAGCTCTTTTGTGGACCTGATAGTAACAGCTAATGATGATGATGATGATGATGATGAAGAAAGACTAATCTGGCTGAGCTGTCCCTAAAATAGCAGCATACAGCGCTCTGTCCCTTTATCTAAACTGACAAAAGAAACTCAGGCTGCTGACCTAACACCTATACCAGTCCTGAAAAGAACTTTTGTGTACCAAATAGCTAGCGTTTTCTCTGTCCCTACTCCACACAGGATCCTTTCCCTACAGTGACAGAAGAAAGAATGTAAAATGGCCACCGGATCGGGTGTATTTATAGGTTAGGGGGAATGTCCAAGTGTCCATGAGCTGTCATGTCTCAATTGGTTGTCCTGTAACACATGATAAACGTGTCACGAAAGGTTAAAGTTCTTGTATACATTAAACACGTAAGTCCGCCGGGGCGAACGACGGAAAAAGGCGTTCGAACCCGCGGACGGCGAAAGTCGGAAATTCGCCGCGAAACGACCGCCGGGCGAACCGTTCGGCCATCACTAGTGTCTGGTTTTTCAAGTTCCTTTGTATCTAGATAGGCATCAGTAACTCATGGGTCAGATATGTTTCTGTAGACACAATTAAGCTTGAGGAAGTAATATCTTATTTTCTTTTTTATGAATCATAGTCATGAAATTCCTTACAAATACTAGGATTTTTTTTTTTTATAAACCTAATTTATAAGGAGTTTTGGTTTCTTTTTCGAATGCCAGGCAAGAAGTTACTTCCTGTTTTGACTGATCACCTGGGTACAATTTAGAGTAGAAGTCTAGCCAAACTTGTTTGGCTGTACTTCTCCTATGGGTCACAGGAGTGCAGTTCGTTTTACACTCCTGTGACTCTTTTTCAGCAGTGAGCGGATTGAAGTCAGCTCTCTGCTGACATTCCGGATTTCAGTCCAGGCACCATGTCATCTCGACAATGGGAGTCTGGATACGCCAGGTGCCTGGACTGACACCTGTCTCAGCCTCTGAGAGCCTGAAAAAGCCACTCCCTGCCCCTCCACAGCTAGCGCTCCAATGAGCGAGGAGGAAGCACAGCAGAGAGCTGTGATTGACAGTCTACAGCTCTATGCTCGGGGAGCTGTGAGAACCGAGCCATCGGCGGTGTTCGACTGCTCAGTTCTCAGTGTAGAAGTACCAGGGGACAGATGCAGCATCGGACTGATGCTGCCTCCACCGAGGTAAGTATGAAACTGGGAAAAAAAACATACTGCGGTAAATTAAGTGATAGAAGTGCTAATTCTTCACCACTCTCTAAGAATATTATGTTTATTGCTGTCCATCTTCCCACTGGGAAATTTCCCCTTGCTTCTTATGTCTTACAGTATACTGTACTAGAACATTGACCCCCTCCCTACTGGAGGACCGAGTATCATGCTTAAGGACTGGCTGCTTGTAGCTTGTTCCATCACTTAGTTACCCATAACAACTACACTCCTCTTCTTGTTTTGCTGAGTTCTGCAGTGGTATTGTTACTTCATATGCCATAGTGCAATTATCAATCCAGGTTCTTTGGAATATGCCAGAACCAGCATGCACACCTTGAATAACTTTGGACCAACTTTGGACCACTTAGCTTAGAACAGTTAATATAACTTTTATGCCACGTACACACGGTCCAAATTTCCAATGGGAAATGTTCGTTGTGAGCTTGTTGTCGGAAAGTTTGACCGTGTGTATGCTCCATCGGACATTTGCTATCAGAATTTCTGCACACCAATGTTTGAGAGCTGGTTCTCAAATTTTCCGACAACAAAACTCCAAGCGTGTGTACACAAGTCTGACACACAACATTTCTCATGCTCAGTCTCAAGTACGAGACGGAAGCGATCGGTCTTGTAAAACTAGGGTCATAATGGAGATAGCACATTAGTCATGCTGCAAATTTTTCAATCTTTCAATGCAGTGCATTCTCTTCTTCTTTATAATGCTAGAATAATGAAGTTGCTTTGCTGCTGATATTCACACAGAGTCCTGACAAACTGATTTATTTTATTATTTCTCGTGATCTCCTGACTAATCTTTGTTTTTGTTTTTTGTTTTTTCTCACGATCTCCAGAATAAAAAAAAAAAAAAAAAAAAATAAAATAAATATAATATAATATAATATATATATATATATACATACATATATATATATATTTTTTTATAGTGATCTACTTTTTTTTTCTCAAGATCTCCAGAATTTTTTTTGTCGTTTTTTGTGTGTCAAGTTACCACAGCACCATTATATCTTGTATTTATTAACTAATTAAAGTGGTTGGTTGGTGTTTGTGTCCCTTTTTACAGTAATTTGACATTGTCTTTTTGAAATATACCTGCCTACTCACAAACAAACTGTTCTGCTTGAAGTAAAACACATAGCCAAGTATTTGTCCAAACAAAAATTAAAAATGTAAAGAGGAAGGCAATGCTGGAGAAACAGTTGGAATCTGTGAAGCCTTTGTACCGCAAGGCAGACATCAATTATTTGACAGGCAAAATTGGTAGCCTAAAGAGTCCATTTAATAGGGAGCACAATGCCGTCCAAGATTCAGAGAGATTGAGAATAGCAGCAGCAGATGACATATATGTCCCAAGGCTGTGGTCTTACAACAGCCTGCGTTTTTATCCAGACCACACCAAGCCAAGGCTATCACTCTCAACACTTCCTTCCACGCTTCGTTCCAGGCTGCTGTGGTGGGTTAGGTGGCTATGTTGTTGGAGGTGTTGCTGGAGGTGATGGAGG